>NC_066585.1:228977651-229284793 GCF_024323335.1 Lathyrus oleraceus
GCAAAGGTGGTGACTTTCGGGTTGATGAGAATGGTATCATGAGGTGTCGTGATCGAGTTTGTGTCCCGGATGTTGCGGATTTGAGAAAGAGGATTCTCGAGGAAGGGCATAGAAGTGGTCTGAGTATTCATCCTGGTGCTACTAAAATGTATCAAGACTTGAGAAAGATGTTTTGGTGGCAAGGTATGAAGAAGGATGTAGCGGAATTTGTGTATGCATGTTTGACTTGTCAAAAGTCAAAGATTGAACATCAAAAGTCGTCTGGTTTGATGCAACCGTTATCTATTCCCGAGTGGAAGTGGGATAGTGTCTCTATGGATTTTGTTTCGGGTTTGCCGAGAACATCGAGTAATTGTGAGGCGATTTGGGTCGTTGTGGACAGGTTGACGAAGTGTGCTCATTTTATTCCGATAAGGATGGATTATTCGATGGAGAGACTGGCTAAGTTGTACATCGAGAGGATTGTGTGTTTGCATGGTATTCCGTCGAGCATTGTTTCGGATAGAGATCCGAGGTTCACTTCGAGATTTTGGGAAGGTTTGCAAAGTGCTTTAGGTACGAGGTTGCATTTGAGTTCGGCATATCATCCGTAAACTGGTGGTCAAACGGAGAGGACTATCCAGTCACTTGAAGATCTTTTGAGGTCTTGTGTTTTGGAACAAGGAGGAAATTGGGATAGTTTCTTGCCTTTGATCGAGTTTACGTATAACAACAGTTTCCATTCGAGTATTGGAATGGCACCTTTTGAGGCTCTTTATGGTAGAAGGTGTAGAACTCCTTTGTGTTGGTACGAATCGGGAGAGAGTGTTGTGGTTGGACCCGAGTTAATTCAAGAGACTACGGATAAGATTAAGATGATTCAAGAGAAGATGAAGGCTTCTCAGAGTCGTCAAAAGAGTTATCATGATAAGAGGAGGAAGGCTCTTGAGTTTGAGAAAGATGAGCATGTGTTTCTTCGAGTTACGCCAATAACGGGTGTTGGTAGAGTTTTGAAGTCGCGTAAGTTGACGCCGCGTTTCATTGGTCCTTATCAGATTTCCGAGAGGATAGGTGAAGTGGCATATCGGATTGCATTACCACCATCACTTTCTAATCTTCATGATGTGTTCCATGTGTCTCAATTGAGGAAGTATATTGTGGATCCATCGCATGTCGTTCCATTAGATGATGTTCAAGTGCGGGATAATTTGACGGTTGATACATCACCTATGCGAATTGAAGATCGAGAAGTGAAGAAGCTTCGTGGTAAGGAGATTTCTTTGGTGAAAGTGATATAGCGCAGAGTCGCCAATGGCAATATCACTTGGGAACTCGAGGATAAGATGAAGGAATCGTATCCGGAGTTGTTCGTTTGAGGTATTTTCGAGACCGAAAATCTTGTAAGTGGGGGAGAGTTGTAACAACCCAATTTTAGTAATTATTTCTTATATTATTATTACTATATTTTATTTTATTTTTTTGGAGTGTTAATTAATTAATTGGTTTTTAGGTAGTATAATAATCGATTATATTAATTGATTTGGTGTGTTAATTAATTATTTAGTTGATATGAGATATAATTGAATAATTGAATTAATTAACTTGGTGTGCATATTGAGTTGGTTTAATTTATTTGAATTAAATAGAGATATTATAATACTAGGTCTTATTGGGCCTAATAATTAAATTAGAGGTATCATTCTTTAAGCCCAAATAGAATACTAGTATATAAGAGGTGAGGAGAGTGAGGAGTAGGATTATTTGGATCATTTTATGAAATACATGAGTATTCATTATTTTCCGCTGCGAACGCATATGCTTGAATATTCATGATAAGCGAAATGTGTTATTTTAAATGACCAGGTGTATTGTATATTGATGATGAATGATGTTTGGTTTTTGAAAGCTTTTAGTTTTTGAAAACGTCGATGTGACGCCCTTTTGTTTATATGCGTGCTTATTTACTCTGATTATATATTAAGTATTTTAGGGTAGAAAAGGGGTGTTACATAACCCACTAACAATTTTCATTAAACCATCAGACTTGACCAAATCCATAACCTCCTTCACTTCCACAACATCCTTTCCTAGTTCCCTTTCCACATCAATTCTCCTATGTATTACAAATTTCCACTTGGCTGCACCATCTTCCAGATAGAAGGAAATGTTATCTAAATGCACTGCAGCAACCTTAGCAGGAGATTTTTTAGCAGTTTGCCTTTTTACAGGAGAGATGTCCGGGACATCGTCTTCAACATCATACTCTGACTCAGAACTTTCTCTGACCTTTCTCTTCTTGACCTCCACTTTACTCCATGACTTTGAAGGACCTACAACAGTAGCCTTCTTACTAGTTCTGGCTGTCATTATCTCAACCACAAACCTCCCCTTGCTGGTCTTCATTCTCTTTGCAACACTTGGCTTCAAGTGATGAAGCAAGGTGTCATCTTCATCATTTGAAATTTCTTCTTCCAAGTCAATCACTTTCTTACCAGAGTCATGCTTCTGAGAAGCATCTACAGATTTCTTACTAGGCATGGTTTTCCCTAAAGAACACAGTCCCTCAGCAACAATATCTTTCTCTGACCTAGATGAATCATCATCTTTCTCATTGTGAGGTTCCACCTCAGGTGAGGGGTCCTTTCTAGATAGAGGAGTCGAAACTCCCTTGACTAAGGGTCCTTCATTTAGGATCCTCGTGACCAGATTCCTAATGACACGATCAGTATAATGCATGTCATCCTTAGGAGGAGGGTTGTCAGAACTGTTACCTTGAGTGTTTCCTGCAGTGGAAGAAGGACCAGGGGCGTCGCCTGGGATGACCGAAAGAGGAATAACTTCCAAAATGTCTTCATCCAGAAAATCCATGGAGGGGGTTCTTGCTTTGTGAGTAGGTTTAGAACCAGAAGATGAAGGATGTTGTGACATCTTGTTGAGCTTGTGAAAGAATTTTTGTTGCCCTAGCAGAGATGGTCGATACAGTTTGATGAAGATGGAAGTGGTTGTGTTGAGGTTGCATGTAGAAATGCTATAGATGGTAGTTTCAATATTTGGTAATGATTTACCATAAATGGGGCACTTTCTTTTAAGTGGGCAGACAATATTTTTATTACCTTTTCCATTCCAAATTAATTGCTATAAATTCTCATGGATACAAATCCCTAATTTCCCTCTTAAATATTCAAATTGATTAACATCCAAAGCCTTTGTAAATATGTCAGCTAATTGCATTTCAGTAGTAACATGCTTCAGGGCTATGATTTTCTCTTCCACTAGTTTTCTAATAAAGTGATGACGAATATCAATGTGCTTTGTCCTGTTGTGCTGAATAGGATTCTTAGAAATATTTATAGCACCCAGGTTGTCACAGTACAATGTCATGACATCTTGTGTGACATTGTATTCAGTCAACATCTGTTTCATCCAAACCAGTTGAGAACAACTACTTCCAGCTGCTATGTATTCAGCTTCAGCAGTGGAAAGGGACACATATTTTTGTTTCTTACTAAACCATGATATTAAGTTGTTCCCCAAGAAGAAACATCCTCCTGATGTGCTTTTCCAATCATCAGCACTTCCAACCCAGTCAGCATCATAATATCCAGTTAGCATAGATCCAGAACCATGAGTATACAACATTCCATAGTCACTGGTGCCATTGACATATTTCAGTATCCTCTTCACTTGGTTTATGTGACTGACTTTTGGTTCAGCTTGATATCTAGCACAAACACCTACAGCAAAAGCAATGTCAGGTCTGTTTGTTGTGAGATATAGCAGACTTCCTATCATGCTTCTGTAGAGACTTTGATCTACACTAACACCATTTTCATCTTTGGAGACTTTCAGATGTGTAAGAGCAGGTGTTCTTTTATGACTTGCATTCTCCATGTCAAACTTCTTAACAATGTTTTTGGCATATTTGCTTTGAGAAAGAAAGATAGAATCTTCCATCTGCTTGACTTGTAGCCCAAGGAAATAGGCCAGCTCTCCAACAAGGCTCATCTCAAATTCAGACTGCATTTGTTTCACGAAATGTTTGACCATCTGATCTGACATCCCACCAAACACAATATCATCCACATATATTTGAGCCACCATGAGTTTTCCTCCTTCATTCTTAACAAATAGAGTCTTGTCAATTCCTCCCTTCCTGTATCCATTGTTAATGAGGAACACTGTAAGTTTATCATACCAAGCCCTAGGAGCTTGTTTCAAACCGTAGAGGGCTTTCCTCAACTTGTACACATGCTTTGGAAGATTTGGATATGTGAATCCTTTAGGTTGTTCAACATATACTTCCTCATTCAAGTAGCCATTCAAGAAGGCACTTTTTACATCCATTTGGAACAGTTTGAACTTCAGAATGCATGTCACTCCAAGCAACAGTCTAATGGACTCAAGGCGAGCTACATGAGCAAATGTTTCATCAAAATCCACTCCTTCAACTTGAGTATACCCTTGTGCTACTAATCTTGCTTTGTTTTTAGTAACCACCCCTCGTTCATCAGATTTATTCTTATACACCCACTTTGTACCTATGACATTTATTCCTTCAGGTCTTGGAACCAGTTCCCATACTTCATTCCTCTTGAATTGACCTAACTCCTCCTGCATGGCATTGATCCAGAACTCATCAGTCAAGGCCTCCTTGACATTCCTAGGCTCAATCTTGGACACAAAGCAGCCATGTGAGATCACTTCCCTTGATCTAGTTGTGACCCCTTTATTTGGGTCTCCTATAATTCGATCTTTGAGATGATCCTTCTGAACTCTGATGGAGGGTCCCTTGTTGATTTTGTCATCTTCAAATTCAGCTTGAGAAGGTTCTCTCATTATTTTTGTCTGAGAAATCAGCTGAGGGATCATTTGCAGATGTCTCAACATCGTCTGTGACATCAGTCTGTTGATCATTAACCACAACATTGATAGATTCCATCATTACTTTTGTTTTAGAATTAAAGACTCTATATGCTCTGCTGTTTGTTAAGTAGCCGAGAAATATTCCTTCATCACTTTTGGGATCCATCTTCCTTCTTTGTTCACGATCAGTCAAAATATAACATTTACTACCAAACACATGGAAGTATTTGACTGTATGTCTTCTCCCTTTCCAGACTTCATATAGGGTAGTAGGAGTCCCTTTCTTCAAGGTTACTCTGTTGTGAACATAACAGGCTGTGTTCATAGCTTCAGCCCAGAAGTGGTAGGGTAATTTCTTAGCATGAATCATAGCTCTGGCTAATTCTTGAAGAGTTCTATTTTTCCTTTCTACCACACCATTTTGCTGGGGAGTAATGGGAGATGAGAACTCATGACTAATTTCTCCTGATGCACAAAATTCAGTAAATTTGTTGTTTTCAAATTCCTTCCCATGATCACTTATGATTTTAGTAACTTCGCTTTCCTTTTCTCTTTGAAGTCTTAAACAAAGATCTTTGAAGATTTCAAACACATCAGATTTCTCTCTTATAAAATTGACCCAGGTGTATTTGGAGAAGTCATCCACCACTACATAAGCATACTTCTTCCCACCAAGACTTTCCACCTGCATGGGACCCATCAAATCCATATGGAGAAGTTCCAACACTCTAGAAGTGGGGGCATGTCTGAGCTTCTGACGTGACATCTTTGTCTGTTTTCCAATCTGACATTCTCCACAAATTCTTCCTTCATCAATCTTTAAGTTGGGAATTCCTCTAACAGCTTCAACAGATATAATCCTCTTCATTCCTTTAAGATGCAGATGGCCCAATCTTTGATGCCATATCTTCACTTCTTCTTCTTTGGCTAGAGAGCACATTGAAGAATAAGCCGTTTCTTGAGAACTCCATATATAGCAGTTGTCCTTAGACCTCACTTCTTTCATGATCACTTCATTTTCTTTATTAGTAATCAAACATTCATCTTTTGTGAAGTTTACAGTTAAACCTTGGTCACATAGTTGACTAATGCTTATTAGGTTTGCAGTCAGTCCCTTAACAAGTAGGACATTGTCAAGATTAGGAACTCCAGGGAAATTAAGCTTACCAATTCCCTTGATTTCACCCTTTGCTTCATCACCAAAGGTTACATAGCTAGTGGCATGAGGATGAAAGCCAGTTAATAGGTTTTTGTTTCCAGTCATGTGTCTAGAACACCCACTGTCAAAATACCAGTCTTCTTTGGTTGAAACTCTGAAGGAAGTGTGAGCAATCAGGCTTGTAACACCAGTCCTAGGAACCCATTATTTTCTATTGACAGGTATGTGATGTTTAGGTCTAGGTTGATGATGAGAAGGACTAGGATAGCCATACAACTTATAGCAGAATGGTTTTATGTGGCCATATTTTCCACAGTAATGACATCTCCATCTTTGATGTTTCCCCTTCTGTTGTCTTCCTTTATAATGTTGTGACATATGATGTGACATCTCCGGTTTGCTATCAGTGTGACTGCACTTGGGTTTAGGTTTGCTACCAGTGTGGCTGCACTCAGGTTTAGATTCATTGAACCCAATGCCAGACTTGTCTCCTATCATTTGTCCAGTCTGGAGAATTTTTTCTAAGGTGTCAGATCCATTGTTTAGCATCCTGACATACTTTGTCATCTCATCTGGCTTGGAATTCAGAAACACTGCTTCAGTTTTTAATTTAGAGATGGTTTCCAAGTGTTCTACCTTCTCATTCTCCAGTTGTGTTATCACCTTCTTCTGGCTTTCAACTTGTTGACACACTTCTGCACTTCTGTGACACAACTTTCTGTAGGTAGTGGCCAACTCTTCAAAGGTTACTTCATCATCACTTGAGTCTTCAATAAGAACCCCATCTTCCAGTCAAGGCAGTCATAAGATTTGCAGACTCTTCTGTTTCACTTTCATCAGACCAAGTGGAAGCAAGACTCCTCTTCTGTTTCTTGAGGTAGGTTCCACATTCAGTTCTAATGTGTCCATACCCATCACATTCATGGCACTAAACTCCTTTTCCTTCTTTAGGCTTCTCATCCGATCTTGTTCTTCTTCCAGCATTGTTGGATTTACTGATGTCAGATGAGATATTCTTGACATTAGCCTTAGACCTTACATCCATCTTTTTCAGAAGTCTGTTGAACTGTCTTCCCAGCAATGCTATATCATTTGCCAGATCTTCATCAATATCTTGACCACTTTCCTCCTCTTTCTCCTCAGTGTTTGACATGAAGGCTATTCTTTTGACCTTCTTTTCAGATCCATCACACATTCCCATCTCAAATGTTTGGAGGGATCCAATTAGCTCATCAACTCTGATATTGGAAATGTCCTGAGACTCTTCTATGGCTGTCACTTTCATGGAAAATCTCTTAGGGAGTGACCTGAGTATTTTCCTCACTAATTTTTCATCTGACATCTTCTCACCCCAGGGCTCCTGAGGCATTAGCAATTTCAAGGATATTCATATGAAATTCATGAATATTTTCATCTTCTTTCATCCTTAAATTTTCAAACTTGGTAGTGAGCAGCTGTAGTCTAGACATCTTCACTCTAGAGGTGCCTTCATGAGTGGCTTTGAGAATGTCCCAAGCATCTTTAGCCACCTCACAGTTGTTTACCAATCTGAAGATATTCTTGTCTACTCCATTGAATATAACATTCAATGCTTTAGAATTTCCAAGGGCTAGATCATCCTCTTCCTTGGTCCATTGTTCTTCAGGCTTCTTATCAGTTGTAGCTTCTCCATCCTTAGTAACAACTGGATGTTCCCATCCTGTTAACATAACCTTCCAAGCCTTATTATCCAGAGATTTTAGAAAGGCTGCCAATCGAGGTTTCCAGTAGTCATAGTTGGATCTATCCAGAATAGGTGGTCGGTGAACAGATCCTCCGTCTCTATCCATAGTACCAGAAAGTAACGTCCCTAGATCTCACCCAAAACCAGAGTAGGATGCCTGCTCTAATACCAATTGAAATTCTGGTATCAGATATGAGATGTCGAAGGTAATGTCACGACACTAATATTTGAACAATACAAACAAGATAGAAGATAAAGAACAGTAATGCAATAGACACAAGCAATTGTTAACCCAATTCGGTGCAAACTCACCTACGTCTGGGGGCTACCAAGCCAGGAAGGAAATCCACTAAATAGAATCAGTTCAAAGACTCTCAGTAAACAACTTCAAGTTATAGTCTTTTCACCTAATCTCTACCCATGTGACTTATACCTAAGAACTCTTAGATATGAGATCCTACTCACCCCCCCTCAATCACAGCAGTGATATAAAACAAGAATTACAATAAAAAGAAGACACTCTTCAAAGACACATACTTGATCTTGCTTAAAAGCTTCAATCAAGTAAACACACACTCATGCTTAAAAGCTTAGAGTGACAAATTACAACTCAAAAATCAGACCAATTCAATCATCTATGGATGAATTGAATGGCTTACAATTCACACGACCATACAAGACTAAAACCCTTATTCTCTCTCAATATTTCGTTCGTTATTTCTTGTGTATAAAATCAGGTTTCCCATGTCCTTTTTATATAAGCATTTGGCTGGGCTTGGACATCATAAAACCCTAAAACTATTTTCCATTCAAATCTTCTCATGACAGCTGATTAGATCTCTTTGGAAAATAAGTAAATCTGGTTGTAATTAATGATTGAATGCGCGTTTAAATCATCTCATCAATCATACATAGATTTGCATTAAAAACGCAATCACACAATACATAACATTCAGACTGAATGTTTTGTATACAGATGTCATGACATCGAGTCTGACATCACAGTAAAATCCTGCATAATTACATTTTAAACTTCCTGCAGGTACAAGTTATCTTATGTCAAGACAACACACGTGACAACTTGTGAACACTATAGGTTTTACCAAAATTGCTACCAACACTTAGAACCAACAATGCTTGATATTATTATGATCATGCTTTCATATATTTATTGATGTCATGCTTGAATATCTTCTTTATCATATGTTTGTTCTTGTTGATGTCATGTATGAACATCTTCTTCATTTGATTATCTTTGTGGATGTCATGTTTGAACATCTTCTTCATCCTTGCTTGTTCTTGTTGATGTCATGTATGAACATCTTCTTCATTTGATTATCTTTGTAGATGTCATGTTTGAACATCTTCTTCATCCTTGTTTGTTCTTGTTGATGTCATGCTTGAACATCTTATTTACCATTTATTTATCTTTGTTGATGTCATGCTTGAACATCTTTCTTTATCATGTGCTTATATTTGTTGATGTCATGCTTGAACGTCTTCTTCATCTTGCTTATATTTTGTTTATCTTTTTTCCTAAATCCAAGGGAAAGACCTCTTTATTGACTTAATGTCATAGGTAGTTTAGCAATCCCTAGTTTCCCTTTGACCTTGTTAGAGTCATTCTCACTTTCAACTTAGACTCAAGTAAGAGTTAATTGGTAACTCTTGTAAGTATGTTTGTTATAAACACTTACTTCCCCCTTTGGAACCTTGATCATTACCAAGTGTTCTTTCACCCTTAGTTAGGTGAACTACGGTTGCTCTGATTCCATCCTTATATGGATACGTAGGCACATTACCGCGAAGTTCTGGCGAGCAAACTTAATAAAACCTTTAGGTCCTTCCCAACAAAACATGTCCAAATAATAACATAAAACAAATACTTTCAAAAGGTTCCTATAGGATACTATAGATACTAAGGATGCTAATACCTTCCTTTAGTATAACCAACCCCTGAATTTTAGATCTCTTCACATTGTTTTTACATTGCACAGTTAGGGTTTTATTCGATCTTTTCCCTTTCCCTTGGATAAATTAAAGTTCGGTGGTGAACATTTAATGTTTTGTGATTCAAGTTAATACAATAACTTGATATCCGATTCTCACCGCGACACTACGGTATAGTCAGATTCTTAAGAAGACAAAGATAATTATTCTTTGTGAATCCTTAAGGAGACTAGGGTATAGTCGGATCCTTGAGAAGACAAAGAAGGTTATTCTTTGTGATTATTGTAATCAGTTGATTATAGTGGATTAAGTCCTTGTGTATAAAGGAAAAATCACCTTGGCGGATGGACTCGAGTTGCTTTGAGTTTCAATCAAACCAGGATCAAAATACTTGTATTTTTATCTCTTTATTATTAACATTTAAGTGGTGTTCTTGAGTTGGCAAAAAACTTTTATTTTGTAAAACCCAATTCAAACCCCCCTTTCTTGCGTTTTTCACACCTTCAAAACTAACCACAACTCATGAAATCCAACTTTCCGTTTTAGGGCATTCAAGGATCTTTTCATAAAGGACATGTTACTTTTGTTCAACCGCGATATGAACAACGCTTAAAGCCTCCCATGTGCAAGCACACAAGTCATATTTAACTACTAGAATGCGACCCAAGCGCATCCACTCTACCATTAACAAACAAACGCTTAAGTCTCTCATGCTCGAGCATACAAGCAATGTTAACTACTAGAACACAAACGTTAACATTGTTCATTAAAAACAACCAACACACATTCATTTTTCTACTCGGAACTAAGGAGCTCTGATTTCCTTATTGCACTATTAGGATACGTAGGCACATGATTGCAAGATCTTGGTGAGCACATTAATTAAAAACCTATTTTCCCCTTAATTAATTCCAATATCAAGTAACCTTCAAATAACAACGCCTATACACACATAGAACAAGCAAAATGGTTCCCGTTGAGTACAACGAAAGTGAGGGGTGCTAATACATTCCCCTTGCATAACTGACTCCTAAATATGCTTTTGCGTACGAAAACCATTCTTTTGGGGTTTTATCGATATTTTCCCTTTCCTTTGGAATAAATAAAATCCAATGGAAACTCTATATTTTTCGCGGTGCGACAACTGTTCTAAGATTTTGAGCAAAATGGGAGAAAAAGATCCTAAGCCTGACCCCACTTGTTATGAGGTTGTGATCAATGAGATGTGTGATGAAGGTTTGTTGGATAAAAGCATTGTTGGATGAAGTTATGAGGTATGCTGTTGGGGTAACTTCTACCTTGTGTGAATATGTGATTGATGTTTATTAAAAATGACGGGAGAGGTGATGAGATTGAGAGGCTCTTAGATATGAATCGACATGGATACAGTCCCGATCCAAGACTTGCATACAATCCTTCAATGATAATCATAAGGGCAAATTCCTGATCCTTTACCATGACCTTGGGGAGAAAATTATTTGATGTGAACAACTCCTTTACCTTTTCTAGTGCTCAAATGAAGTTTACCATCTTTCATGTTCTAAGTAGACAAAACCAACCGAGAAAGTCAACTTGGTTGATGTACTACCAACAATCTCAAATAGTGAGAGTCGATATCTATTAATTTTGTACGTGCAATCAAATATCAAGACCAGATGAAACATATTTAACAACTTCATAGAATCAGGAAACATCCATAATATATCAACAATAACATTTGATTCCTCCCAGTATACCAAACTTTTGAAATTATCGCTAAGACAAAAATACATACCAAATATTCCTAAAAATCTGATAACAATGCATTCTTTTTTCTTTTGATTAGTAGGCATCTATCAAATTTTTAATTAATACTACTCAAAGTTTCATATTTACTGCTTTTCTAAAAGTATTTTTATTATAAAATTTAAGAGAAATAAATAATAATAATAATAATAATAATAATAATATTTTTGAAATTATTAAAATATGTCGGGTGGTAGGATCAAGTGAGGGGATGTGATAATCATTCGTAT
Organism: Lathyrus oleraceus; assembly: GCF_024323335.1. Classification (NCBI taxonomy): domain Eukaryota; kingdom Viridiplantae; phylum Streptophyta; class Magnoliopsida; order Fabales; family Fabaceae; genus Lathyrus; species Lathyrus oleraceus. Next base: position 228,989,341 of record NC_066585.1, read on the forward strand.
TAATGGTGTTCAAAACCGAACTAGGCCAATAGAAAATCACAAACCAAAAAACACAAACATAATCTTAAACTTGTAGGATTGAACCGAGATTAGATAATCATATTTAATGTAATATATAAACACTCTCAAAGTACAAACAATAATAAATAAATAATTAAATGGATGCCAAATTTTCTTAACTTTGTATTAAAAAAAGACTTTTTGATTTCTATTTTATTTAAATTATCATTTATGAAATAGAAATATTTATTTTTATATGAGGTGAAAAATGAAACAAAATAAAAGTAATAAAAAATGAAAAGGTTGTTACATCATACACAAGCTACCTTACATGCTTTTGGTTTGAAATAAAATAAATGTTAAGAAAGAAAATAAAATAAAGGTTAAGAAATAAAATAAAATATAAATGTTAATGCTATGATGAGCTTAAAATTAACAACACAATTAAAAAACAACTCCAACACAACATATTATTTTATGACAAAAGTTATACAAAGCAAATGATCCAAAGATGGAATGATAATTATCAACCAAGAGCTTTGAAGGTTTAAATCTTAGTGCTACTTGTAAGATTTTTAATAGCTTATTCATTCCACTCTCAACATAAAAGAAACTCTCTTTCTCTCTTAATATTTTCAACATTTCTTTACTCTCCGAAAGCTCCCCCATTTCTCACAAAAATGACCACTATTTATAGTGGAATGTTAGGATTTTGGGTGAGGATAATGACAAACTTTGTTAGGGTTTTAAGATAGTGATGAGAGGTGAAAAAATGAAGATTTGGTGGAGGTAAAATGGTTGTCAAAATTTGGTCCCTAAGTCATCCAAAATGCATCATGCAAGGCAACAAATGTATCACCAAAATTGCAAGATAAAAGGAGGGTAAATGAGAAAGTAAAAAATGACTAGTACCAAATGGGAAGATTCTTTGGTTAATGTTAAAAATTAATCTTTGTAAATCCCTAATTAGTCTTTTATCATAATTAAAGATTTTTTCATTTATCCTTTGTTTATGAATTTGAATTTTTTGAATTTTAACAGTTTGTTAGAAAATACTAAAATCCTAAATACATGATTTTTTGTGTGGACATGATGAAATTAAAAACAATGGTGAGATCGATGAAAAATGGAGAATGAAAGACTAAATTGAAATATTTTTTTTATTTTTGAGGCTAATCGATGGATTTTGAAAAATTATGAAAAATCGAGAAATCAATTTTTATTGCCCGGACAAAATTGAGGTACTACAAGTTTTAATCGACTCCAAAACTTTGAGACTCATCTCTTACTTTATGAATCAATTCAAGGTTTCATTTAAATCGATTCAAGGCTTTCTTGGGGTCTCTACAACTTTGTGAAATGACTTAAGGTTTTTTTTGAATCGATTTAAATATGCATTGAATTCACATTTTCAAAGAACATGCCATTTGAACGGAATAAAACTTATGTGTGAATTGGTTTAAATATTCAAGTGAACCAATTAATAATTCATTTGAATAGACTCAAGTTTGATTAAACTCAAATTAGGTTTGTTGATTTTATTCAAATCTTTTACTTAGGTGAATCAATTCAATTGGTTGTTTTACACAGTTTTTGACATATTTTTGTGTCCCGTTAGGACACCTATCTAAGTCTTTGTAGATATTTATTTTCATTTAAGGATTTAGAAAATTTCTTTCTCTTAAATTCTCCTTAAAGAATTCAATAGGATTGTGTAATGGTTTATTTTTCTAAATTCAAGAATGTCTCAAGCTGTGAAGGATTCAATAGGATTCTATAATGGTTTATTTTTCTAAATTTGAGGAGTTTAAGTGATTTGAATAAGAATACAAATTTCTTCATATTACACTTCTCCATAGAGCCAGTCTTCGCTACTTCCTTGCAAGGTATCAGGCCGTCAGAAAACAAAACCATGATTTCCTTCATATCCTTATTGGCATCATTGAGGGCATCATAAGGAATCCAATAACTCTTGTCACATTCGAAGAAATGTTTCGAAGCCCATAACCTCCATCGTTGTTCTATATAACCAAGTCGCCCATCAAAAATAGGATAAACAACGCAAGACTCCTCATGAGCGAGATGAGAAAGAGGTTTAGGCAGAAAGTAATTAATCTTAAATTGTTTCCAACTATCAGTGAAGAATTTGAAGACTCAGTTTTGAACGCGATTGAGGGAAACAAGCCCATGACCAACACCACCCTTCGAAGCGGGATACACTTCAAAATGATTGAAGAAAATATCTTGAGAAGCCAAACCATCTCTCCTCTGGTATTCATACCAGTGTTAAAAATACCTGTACGAAGCCCCAGACACAAGGATGAAGTTATGAAGGGGGAATATGAGGGTGATCCAGAACCTCCTTCTTGAAAGGGGTTAGAGGAAGACGAACACATAAATCCTGGAAAACATAGAAATAAAAAAGGACATAACACCCCTCGAACTTGTGAAATATATTTTTTCAGCCAGAACCAGTGAGATTTCCCAATCGAAAGAAACTCCTATTTCTAAAGAATCAAATGACACTTCCTTCCCCAAAACAAAATTAGACTCATGGATTAAATATGACGCTTCAACCTAAGAATAATCTTCTACTAAGATCACTGCCATTAGAACTGAAGAGCCTCTTGAAATTAATTTTTTTGACAAATAGAGCGAAGCGATACAAAGAAAATATGCATGTATGAAACAACTGCACTAGAAGAAATTGAGAGATAACACATAAACTCTTAAAAGAAAAGCAATACGAAGATCTACGATCAAGATCAAACAATATGAAGGTAACACACTTCTTGTCCCATCAATCCCCTCGAATGGTAAAAATACTTGAGTAACCTAGGTAGGGTAATTGATTCCTAACCTACGTGTCTAAGGTGACGCGTTGACGATTTAGAAAGACAACAAATCAGAAACAAGGAAACATTAAATGCATTCATCACTTTCGCAAAGTACTCCAAACATTTCAATTTTCTAAGCATTCAGGGTATATGTTCCCGTTGATCGACCAAGGCGGCTAAAGACCTTCCGGTTCCCAGGATCTCGGTAAGTCTTAGGGGAAACTATTTTGGGTCGATCATATCTCTTTTGAATTCGATAATTACAAGAAGTGATATCTTGTATCACGATCAAGTATTCACGAAGCTTCTAGAATATCCTTTGGACCACTAGAATCTCAAGAACGCAAAAGCAGCAAATCCGTACCTCCAACACATCCAACGATCCCTACATCCCACGTCGGGAAACTAGTAAAATAATTATTTTTCTTCCGTATATATATACGAGATGAGGCCATTTCAGGTAACAAGTTTCAACACACAATTTAAATATTCTCTTATCGTTCACATACTGACTTGAGCGCATAAGTGCTAACATTGCAAGTACACCATCCACTTCGTCGCCTCAGAAGCCCTTCTCCACCGCAACTTCTGCAACTCTACACATTTCTAATTTTGGAATTTTTTGTTGTAAACTTCATTTTTCTATTATTTAATTATTTTTCCTTTTTTTCTTTTGTCTAATTTTATCAAATACAAAAATAAAAAATATTAAAAATACTTAATTTACATCAAAATAAAATAATTTAACATCAAATTTGATTTTTTCAACTTAATATTCTCTCTATTCCTTTTTAATTTTCTTTTTGACTTTTTACAAAATAAAAATAAAACTAATATAATGATTGTTTTTACTTATAATACCATTAACAATTTATTAAATTTCCAATATCTTTTAATTGTAATAAATATTTGAAAAAACTACAATCAATTTTTAAAAATTTTGAAAATGATAATTAAATATATACAAATTCTTTTAAAAAGATACACTTAAAAAGAATGGAGAGATTAATAAATAAGAGAATATTATCAATGATAAATTTTAAATTATTTATATGATTTGACATTTTAAAGTATTTGATTGTATGAATGTGTTATATATTTTTTCTAATTGAGATTATTATAAGTAAATTGTAAAGAATTAAAAATAAGTATAAGGCAAATAAATGTGTAGTAGTTAGAGGTAAACGCGTTATAGTAAAATTCGTCATTTATAGATAAAATGGGAAAGATCCAAATGGAAGATTAATAATGCAATAACACGCACATGAGTGTAAAAAATTAAAAAGATTATTTTAATAAGTGTCGGAAAATTAAAATGTCCTTATTGTTGGATTAGCGGGTGCTGTCAGGAGGGTGAGTTGGATTTTTCAGACCAAAAAAGGATTACGATAAATAAACAGAATAAACAAGTTCCCCTAATTATTAGCCCTGGCCAAACGCACACGGTGTCTCTAATCTCATCATCTCATAACAATCATATTTTATATACCAGCATTTTGAAAATAAAATAAAATTGTTAAGTGTATTTGTGTCTGACATAAATATTATATATATTTAATATTAATGATTATATTTAATTTATTTTTTATGAGTTTTAAATAAAATTTGACATTTTTTTTTACATAAAGCAGGACAAATAGTTTGGGTAAAAAAAAAAGGATAATTATCTTATATGAAGTGAGTAAAATTATAAAAAAAAAGCTTATATGGAATAAGACCCAAATTTGTCATAAGTTTTTTCCCCTTCCTTTTCTTATTTAAAATTAAACCCATCATTTTGTCATTATAATATTATTATCGCTAATAATTGATTAAAAACTTGATTCCAATACAAAATTCGGACTAATCGCGTCTTTGTAATTGTCACCACTTTATAAAACAGTCACAAACCTTTTCTTTTTTCTCACTCTTTCTCTCTCTATAAACCCTCTCTCTCTAGAAAAGAAAAGAGAAAGAAAAGGCTGGAGAGAATATAGCAAACTCCAAAATCACAAGAAACCGTTGTTCGATAGATCTGTGGAGAAGAAGATGGGACAAAATCAAAGATCTCTGATCTACGCGTTCGTTTCTCGAGGAAGTGTTCTTCTCTCCGAGTACACCGAATTCAGCGGAAATTTCAATTCCATCGCGTTTCAGTGTCTTCAGAAGCTCCCAGCTTCTAACAACAAATTCACCTACAACTGTGATGGTCACACCTTCAATTACCTCGTCGATAATGGCTACAGTTCGTACTTTTCACTTTTTTTTTGTTCATCTTAATATTAATCTCAACTCATTTCATTTCCGATCTAACAAAAACCTAGTTCTAAATTCGATTTTATGAACAAATTATAACCTAGAAAGTAGTTATATCAGTTTTTTTTGACGCTATTTGACTATAAAATTGATATTAGGTTAGCGTTGTTCTTCAGTGAACTTCGTGTTTTATATGCTTATTATTTATTTAATTAATTAGTTATCTAGAGGTTAATTTTAAATTAGATGCTGGCGTTTGAAGAGTTATTTTGAGTAGTTTATAGTACTAATTTTATGGATTTTTGTGTTTTTTTGTAGCGTATTGTGTTGTTGCGGATGAATCGGTTGGAAGACAAGTGCCTGTGGCTTTTCTGGAGCGTGTGAAGGATGATTTTGTTGCGAAATATGGCGGTGGGAAGGCTTCTACTGCTGCACCTAACAGTCTTAATAAGGAATTTGGGTATTGAGTTTTTGTTTTATAAGTTTGATGATTGAGGGTTTGTTGTGACTGTGTTTGTTTGATGAACGTTTATGTGCTTTGATCTCTACTTGTGGCAGGCCTAAATTGAAGGAACATATGCAGTACTGTGTTGATCATCCTGAGGAGGTGAGCAAGCTTGCTAAGGTGAAAGCTCAGGTTTCTGAAGTCAAAGGTGTCATGATGGAGAATATTGAAAAGGTATCATGCTTACTAGTCATCCACTTTGGCTTTTAGGATTATATAACTTAAGTCGAATGCATCTAAATGAATCTGATTGATTTGTGATTTTAGAAATCATATTTTGTAATTTAAAATTGATTGTTTAAACTCTTCCGAAAACAGAAAATATAGCCGAACAGAATAGTGAATCTTTGAGAAAACCTTTACATATGAATACTGAACTTCGTAAACGAGACTGTGAAGTTAGTCTGGCCATTATTATATGAAGTTCTTGCATTATTCTCATGCTGTACTGGTATACAAGAGTTAGACTCTCACAGTTCATCAGGTTACATTTGAAACTCGTAGAAATGAGTCATTGGAGAGAGAAAAGGGGGAAGGAAAGTGTTCTTAAACTCAAAAGTCTGGCTTTGTTCTGGATTACCTCTGGATTATGGTCTCTATCGAATCTTTGGTCATTCTGTTCTATTTTTTTTCATTAGTTAGTGTGAATTTAAGTATAAAGTAGAAATTGATAAAGTGAATTATACAATAACTACAGAATAGGTATATATAAATTCTTACTCTTTCAGTATATCATTCGCGTGTAAGTTTAATATATTAGGCTTAAATATATTTTTGGTCATTGTTAAATGAGGAAATTTTTTCTTCACTTTTCACCCTTGTAAAATTTGAGAAGTTTTTTTGGTCCCAAATGACACCTACTAATGGTTGTGGTGTCATGTTTGCATTTGACACCTACCTGAATTTTACCTTGAGCCCTAAAATGAATTATATTTTTCTTCCCTAAACTAATTGTTAAGGACCGAGAAACAGCGATTTTAGAAGGATAAAATCAAAGAAAATAATTTATGTGGACCTAAACTTAAATTCACTCAGTCAATGGAGACGACCCACAATATTTTCAAAATATGGAAGGATAGAAATTAAAGAGTTTTTATGCATTAGCCAAAATCATAATTTGCTTGTTTTACAAAGATCAAACACGTTGTTAACCCAATATATTATATGATTTTACACCTTTGAAAGGATTCTGCCATGTGTTAAACTTATACATGGTAAAATTTTCATCAACCTCCCAATTTTAGATAAATTGAGATTTTGAAAACTTAGATTGAGTGCACTTTTTTTCCGGATGACAAATGTTTGTAAATTGTAATTAGTTGTTAGAAACAAGGTAATCAAAATTAAACCGGATGTTGAATTGGTGTAGGTACCAATTATGGTTCAAAGATTCAACCAGATGGAACCAGGATTGGACCAGTATTACTAAAAAATAATTTTATACTCTAATATTAATTTATATAATAATATTTTTGGTCCGTATAAATATTCATTTTTTACTTAATTATAATGTATGGTTATGAGAGTAATATAGTAATATCATTTCTCCCCCAACTCTTTTTCTTTGATTTTGTCTCTTCAATTCTTGTTATATATTAAACATGTGCTTATTATTGTTCCAATCCATGTATACAATATTTATTTATTAAAATGAAGTGTCCAACTTTGATTGAATGTGCTGTTTTGATAATTCCACCCCCGATCTCATTATTCTAAAACAAGGGCTACACATAAATCCCTACTCACTCTGAACTCCTTTGTATTCCAGTACTCTTTTAATTCTTCTGATACAGTGGCTTCATACGGTCCCTTGCTCACCCACCCTACCCACACCTCATTTACTATAATATTCTCTGCAGTCATTTTTTTGGGGTCTCAAAGTCTAAGAGTGAGAGGATGGCATTATCTTAAAACATTATATTATTTTCTATAATATATTTCTCATCACATAAAATTATTATTCAATATCCACAAACAACATGTGATAGTGTGCTTGGGATATTTATCTGGGACACAGTATTATGACTCATGAGTGTGTTTTGTTGCTTTTATTTTTGTTTTTAATTAGCTCCTAAATAAGTTGATATTGAGACTCAGTTATGACTTATGGCCATGATTTTGTATAGTATGAAGTTGAGACTTTGTTTGGTCACATTGTGCACCATTCATCATTTATATGATATATTTTAAGCTATTTTCATTGAATCTTCAAATTGCACCAACTCACACGATTCAAGGTTTGAAATTTAGCTTGGCTATTCATGATTTGATATTTTACTTTTGTTTTAAAATTGGATAGCACTCATAATCAGTGCTTTTGGGGAGATTTCTTTTTCATAAACGTTTTGGACTTGAAAATTTGAGCTATGTTTTAGTCAGACATGCAACTTTCTTTGCACGAAAAAACTATAAATAAATGAGGGTTCATATGTGATCCTGAAATTAATTAAATGTAAGACCAAAAATGGGATTTTTAATTATCAATTGGCTGACCTGCCTAATTTGGGAAAAGGAAGGTTCACAATGACTAGGGTTCAAGAGGAGCACAAAAAATTAACCGACTATTTGTTCAATTGCTGTTTTGCCAATGTTTTATTTAAGTAGAAAGAAGTTATTATATCAGAAATCATTTTGAAGAACCATAGCTGCTTTATTGTAAATAACAAATATTAGACTACTATTTTAATAGCTAATGAAGCAGTGGGTGGTGTCACTTTTTGAAGAAAAAAGTGTATAGCTTAATTGTTAGGTTGGGTTTTACAGAAGCTTCTGACCAGTGAGTTGGGGTTTTATAAGTTTCTTAACAGATCGTACTGGTTCTAAGTGGAGAAAGTGGATTCCCAATGTCTTTCTGGCTACATTTTTTATTTATAATTATGCATGGTGAGCCCTAGGCTTGCTTTTTATGGACACATGATGGAGCTAGGTTAGGGGAATTTCTTCTTCAAGTGCTGTTAATGGGGGACCTACCATCTTTTGGCTCATTGTGTAATTCATTGTAGTTCTATTTCCTATTTATTTTATGCCTCTGAATTCCATATTAAAGTTGTGATCATTTGATTCAATGCTTCCGTATGTAGCCATAGTCAGTAGGGTGCAATGAATTTGGTTTGGTTCAGAAAAGATTGTTGAATTAAGGATGACTTCTGGAACTGTTTCATCTATCCTCAAGTTCTTTCTGGCTATCACTTGCATTAAATTAATGTAGCTATAAGTAATATGGCTGAACTAACAACAATGATCACTGACTTCTCATGATTTTTTTCTTGCTCAGAATGTATTGAATCTAGATAGATTTTAGGGAAGTTTTGAAGGCATACATTATCTTCTTTCATGATAGAACATGTTACTAAAATTTCTATTGTGTGTGGCTTGAGTTGTGCTTTGCTTACTGATTGTAACATTTCAAGTTAAATTCTCTACTGGACCAGAAACCAAATTATATTGAAAACCAAGATATATCTGTTGTATTCAATTATTCTACAATTATCAAATATTTACTCAGCATTTTTGTTGACATTACAATTACAATTTTGTGCATTTTAATGACATATTGAAGGAGTGAATGTCTGTATATTACTTATACCATATGTATGCTATTGATATATCACACAATTACACATCAGAAGAAAACTAGAGAGAAAACTTAGCCAAGTTTTTGGCATCTGTGATAGCCTGCCTAATCTTCTATGTCTGCAATCCTTATTAGATGTCTAATAAGCGACAACATTCTGTTAGATTATGTTGACATGTTTGAAACTTAATGTAGGTTCTGGACAGGGGGGAAAAGATAGAGCTTTTGGTTGACAAGACTGAGAACCTTCATCACCAGGTTAGTAATTGCGTGATTGGAATGTCTTGAACTTAAGTGCTTGGGCTTTTCATGTGAACAGCTATTTTCTTTCTAGTTTCTAAAGCATTTCTTATGATGATTGATGGCATGCTGAGTGTCATGATAAAATCTACCCGATCATCTCCATACGCATAAAAAACCGAGTTGAGGGGGTGGTAAAAGAACACTGCCTATTTTTTCAAATGGAATTGTTTTCTCAGTGTGCTGTTTTTTGATGCAGGCACAAGACTTCAGGAACTCAGGGACCAAAATCCGCAGAAAAATGTGGCTGCAGAATATGAAGATAAAGCTGATTGTATTGGCAATTTTGATAGCCTTGATTCTCGTAATTGTCCTCCCAATCGTTCTTCGGAATAAATAAATGCCACTCTCCTAGACATTTATCTTGTTATTTCGATTTTCTTGTGATTATATATATGATATGACGAGGAATGATACCAGGTGCATGGCATGATTTTGTATGTAGTCAAGATATTAACCTGTATACCGTTTTACCTTTAAGCTTTTACAGTATGGTGATGATGATATATGAATGATTTTATATGCTTTTTTGCTTGTCTACTGTAGCTCAATTTCAATTCACCTGATCCATCTTGTTATTGCCTCGTGTATGAATGTTTTCATGAGAGGACAAAAAAAAGTCTTCAAATATTAAGGATTTAGGGCATGTTTGATTTGATTTTGATTTATTTTTTTAATACTCTTTTGCAAGTTAGTTTTTAAAAACTGTTTTTAAGAAAAGAATTTAAAAAATCTGTTTGGTAATCAATGTTAAAAGTTGGAAATTAAAAGAAACATGATTGATAAGTTTATTTTAAAAATATACTTTAAGTAAGTTACGTATAAAATCTATTTTTTCTTTTCATAGTTCACTTTTTCATTAATTGTTCTATTACAATATCTTGACTCGCAAATTAAATATTTATTTAAACTTCATACTGATTACACAAAATACTCCAAGTCACTGTTATCAGAACAGTAATTGTTAATCAAGTTAGTCATTTTGGAAAAAAAAGTTGTGCAGATAGTGATAAAAGTTAATACAGTGAGTCACTAATTTTATTAAAGGATTAGATTGAAATCTTATAATTACTTAAGTGACAAAATTAAAAAAAGTTAATCATCATAGTGCATTTTTAACAATTTCATAGTATTTGAATTAGAAAAGTTAATCAAACTACGATTACAGTCTATTTGTAACAATTTCATAATATTTGACTATTTGATCTATTAAAAGAAAAACAGTATATAATTAAAGTATATAATTTCATTCAAAAACAATATAGCATTGTAATGATTACAATATATAATTCCATATAGAAATAACTAATTTACACAAAAATGCATTAAAAAAATACACACCTCTCTAAATATTTATACATACTATTAGAGCTGGTCCTGACCTTTTAAAGGTTCAGGACAATAAATAAAAATGAACCCTTAATAAAAAAGTATAATTTAAAAAAAAAGAACATTATTGTCTTCGTCAATTAAAAAGATTTTACTGCACTCAGTTCTCTGTCAAATCCTTATATTCATTCGCGTCGAGATTACCTATAACTACTTCCTTCTCTGACCTGAATACCGCGACAACCTTTTTATAAGTCTAAATAAATAATAATAAAATTATTAGGATCAACCTTGATATAGTTAGTCATAAGTGAAAATTATCAAATTAAGATTATAAGCTAACTATGGTATCGGTCATAGACAAGAGATATCCTTATATAAGCAATAACTTTGCAATGACCACACCTAAAGACAATAATGAATTTGTTAAGAAAATAAGATTCAAAAATATTGAAAATGAAAAAAGACCAACATATCACAAAGTTATAGAAGATCATGTTAATCTATACATACCATAGTGCATAAAACTCCACTAGAACATCTTTTGTTTCATCTAAGACAATCTTATCAAAGTTATCATGGAAGAGAACTACCCCACCAGATGGAAGATAGAGTATCTTCATGTTAATACCTACCCTAACAATATATTTTATACTAATGATAAGATATCAAATATGTGGCGTTAATAAAATGAAGTTAAAAACCATTCAAAATGCTATGAAGAACATAATAGATGACTAACTACCAATGCAATATATATTGTAATAGTGAAAATCTATAAGACATGAATAAAATTAAAAAAAGACAACATGGGAGGATGATTAGATTATATTGCCAAGTATTCCCAACATTGACTCAAAATATGTAAAATTAAGTAATTGTTAAAAATATGTATGAAATGATGAAATTAATAAAGAAAGAATGACTATATGCTAAAAATTCTTAAAAAAGCATACAAGAATCCTCTACAGAGTTCACATAAACGCCTCATTCCATGTTCACAAATCAACAAGAGCTTCAGCGGTATGCGCGCCTTTAACATCGTACACGACATCAACATCGTACATGATACCTATTAGAAGTAATTCATATTTATTAGTTGTACTATTTTCTTAGCCCCTAAGTTTGTTAGAGGGTATTTTAGTATTTTATCCTATTCTAGTAACCCTAGTTTTAGTTTATAAATAGGGTGGCAATCATTGTAACTTTATCATGTTTTTGTAGCCGTCATTCTCTTAATAGAATATTTCCGTTCATCATCATCTATTCTACCTTTGCACCAACAATTGGTATCTAGAGCTCGGTTCGGATTCATTGGGAAACACGGGAAACACGAGTGAACGTGAGGTCTTGTGTGTTTGATTTTGATTCTTAGATTCGTGTTGAATCTTGAACAAAATCTGATCAGAATTTTAATTCTGTGGGTTGGGAAACACTGTGTGAGAAATCTGAGTGTACTGTGCAAGGTAGAAAGATGAACGGAAACGACAACATGAACACCAAACTTCCAGTATTTGACGGTAAAAACTGGAATCGTTGGATGATCCAAATGCGTGTACTGTTCGGTGCTCAAGATGTTCTAGATCTTGTCACTGATGGTTATGTTCCGGTAGCAGCAGATGCGACGGATGAACAGAAAAACACGCAGAAGGAAGTAAGGAAGAAGGATCAGAAAGCATTGTTCTTCATTCATCAATGTGTTGATGTAAATGTGTTTGAGAAGATTGCAGATTCAACGACAGCAAAGGCTGCGTGGGACACATTGGTTAGATGTTATGGTGGTGACGCATCAGTGAAGAAGGTGAAGCTTCAGTCCTTGAGAAAGCAATATGAGAATCTCAACATGAAGAATAATGAGAAAGTTTCTGAATACATCTCCAGAGTGATTCTGATCACTAATGAGATGAGAGCGTGTGGAGAAACTCTTTCTGAAGAAACAATCATGGAGAAGGTATTGAGATCCCTTACCTCTCAATTTGATTACATTGTGGTAGCAATAGAACATTCCAAAGATCTGAGCACCATGAGAATTGAAGAGCTGCAGAGCAGTCTAGAAGCGCAAGAGTTGCGTTTGACTGAGAGAACTTCTGAAAGGGAAGTAGAGCAGCAGGCTCTGAAAGCAACTTCTGATAGGAGGTATCAGAAGCAGTCAGAAGCCAGGAGAAGATCTGATGGTGGTCAGAAGTCAGAAAGCTCAACCTCTGATAGACAAAAGAATGCTCAGAAGGGAAAAGAGAAGTATGACAAGAAGAAGATCCAATGTTACTGTTGTAAGAAGTTTGGTCACTTTGCTAGAGACTGTTGGTCAAACAAGGAGAGAAAATCAGAAGAAGCAAATATAGCCAGAAGTTCTGATGACGAATCTGTGCTATTGATGGCCTCTGAATCTGATGATATGGATCTGATAGACTGGTGGTATATGGACACTGGCTGTTCAAATCATCTTACTGGAAACAAGAAATGGCTGGTTGACTTTGACTCTGAAAAGAGGACAAAGATCAGATGTGCTGATGACAAATATCTTAATGCAGAAGGTATGGGAAATGTCAGAGTGATTCTGAATAATGGGAAAACAACATTGATTCAGAACGTGTGGTATGTACCTGGCATCAGAAGCAATCTGATGAGTATGGGATAATTAATTGAGAAAGGTTTTTCAGTTACCATGAAGGACAATCTTCTGAAGCTGTATGACTGCAATCAGAAGTTGATTATGGAGTCAGAACAGGGAAGGAATAGAACATTCAAGGTGAATGTCAGAACTGCAGACTCAGAATGTCTTAGTGCAACAAGTGCTGAGAAGGAGAGTGAGCTGTGGCACAAAAGATTTGGTCATTTGAATTTCAAAAGCTTAAAACATCTGAATTCAAAGAAGTTGGTACATGGAATTCCTGCAATTAAGAAGCCTGAAAAGTCATGCAAAGTTTGCATGGAAGGAAAACAACCACGATTGCCATTTGCGTCAGAAACTGCTCTAAGAGCAAAACATGCCTTGGGAGTTGTACATTCTGATGTGTGTGGTCCATTTCCAGTAGCATCGATTGGAGGGAATAAATACTTTGTGTTATTTGTTGATGAATTCACAAGAATGACATGGATATCCCTTATTAAGTTTAAACACGAGGTGTTTGATGAATTCAAGAAGTTCAGAATGAAGGCTGAGAATCAGAGTGGTCAGAAGTTGAAGATTCTTAGAACTGACAGTGGAGGTGAGTATAACTCCAAAGAGTTCCAGAAGTTCTGTGAGGAGAATGGAATTGAGCATGAGGTTACTGCTCCTTATACCCCTCAACACAATGGTCTTGCTGAAAGAAGAAACCGCACTTTGCTTGATATGGTGAGAAGCATGCTAAAGGAGAAGAAACTTCCTCAGAAGCTCTGGGGAGAAGCTGTTGCCACTGCAACGTATGTACTCAACCGATGTCCTACGAAGAAGTTGAAGGAAATAGTTCCAATACAGAAGTGGACTGGAGATAAGCAAAGTGTTAGTCATCTGAAGGTGTTTGGTTCTGTTTGCTATAAACATGTTCCAGAAGCCAGAAGACAGAAGCTGGATGATAGAAGCAAAGTGATGATTCTGATAAGGTACCACAGTACAGGTGCATACAAGCTCTATTGTCCAGAAACCAACAAAATTGAATTCAGCAGAGATGTGATTGTGAAGGAATCAGAATTTTGGAATTGGGATAAGTCTCAATCTGATTCTGATGTTAGAACTTCTGAAGAAAGGTCAGAGTTAAGAATTTCTGAAGTTGGAGTAAACTCTGACGTTGATTCTGATTCTGATAGTGATTCTGACTCTGGAGAAGACTCAGAAGATGAAGGTGACTCTGATGATCCAGACTCTGATGGTAATCTAGATCCTGGTGGCAATTCAGACTCTGGAAATATGCCAGACCCTGAAGATGGTCAAAGCTCTGGAGGAAGTCAACCATCTGAAGCTAGAAACTCTGAAGCTCAAGACTCTGAACAAGTTCAGAGACCACAAAGAATCAGAAACATCCCCAGAAGATATGTAGAATTTGACATGCTGCAAGACACTGAAGTAGACTCTGAAGGAGAAGTTATTCAGTGTGCCATGCTAGTAGACTCTGAACCCATAAGTACAGAAGAGGCTCTTAAGCAGAAGCTCTGGCTGAAGGCCATGAAAGAAGAACTTGATGCTATAGAGAGAAACAAGACTTGGAAGCTGACAGAACTTCCAAAAGACAAGAAAGCCATCAGCGTCAGATGGGTTTTCAAGCAGAAGTTAAAGCCAGATGGTTCAATTGGCAAACATAAAGCAAGGTTGGTAGCCAGAGGATTTCTACAGAAACCTGGGCTGGATTACTCTGAAGTGTTTGCACCTGTAGCAAGACATGAAACAATCAGAATGGTGATTGCAATAGCTGCTAACAGGAATTGGCCTCTGATGCATTTAGATGTAAAATCTGCATTTTTGAACGGTCCATTAGAAGAAGAAGTTTACGTGTCACAACCTCCTGGATTTGTGAAAAAGAATCAGGAAGGGATGGTGTACAGATTATACAAAGCTCTATATGGATTGAAACAAGCGCCCAGAGCTTGGAATCAGAAGATTGATTCATTTTTCAAGAAGCAAGGCTTTCAGAAATGTGAGATGGAGTACGGTGTCTATGTTCAGCATACTTCTGAAGGAAATATGACTCTGGTATGTTTATATGTTGATGATATACTGCTGACTGGAAGTTCTGAACAGGAGATAGCCAAGTTCAAGAAAGTTCTGATGAATGAATTCGAAATGACTGATCTAGGCAAAATGACATACTTTCTAGGGATGGAGTTCAGATACTCTGAGAAAGGTATTATTTTGCATCAGCTCAAGTATGAATTAGAACTTCTGAAGAGATTTAATCTGAAGAATTGTAAGATTGCTGTCACACCTTCTGATACAAATCAGAAACTGGATTCTGACTCTGATGGAAAGGATGTGGACGCTACAACCTTCAAATAGTTGGTTGGTTCTCTGAGGTATTTGTGCAATACCAGACCTGATATTTGCTATTCAGTTGGGATGGTTAGTAGATTCATGAGTAAACCTAAGTGGTCCCATTACCAAGCTGCTGTCAGGATTCTGAGGTATATCAAGGGAACTCTGAAGTATGGAGTATTATTTCCTTCTGGAAGAAAGGATGAGTCAGAACTTTTGAGTTATTCAGATTCTGATTGGTGTGGAGACAGAGTTGACAGAAGAAGTACGTCTGGGTACTTATTCAAATTTCTGGGAGGTCCCATTTCTTGGTGTTCCAAGAAGCAACCTGTTGTGGCGTTGTCAACTTGTGAAGCTGAATACATTGCAGGTGTTGTTACTGCATGCCAAGCTGTGTGGATTCTGAATTTATTGCAGGATCTGAAGATTAAAGTAAACAAACCTCTGAAGCTGATGATTGACAACAAGTCTGCAATCAATCTTGCCAGAAACCCAGTGTTGCATGGGAGAAGCAAGCACATTGAGACCAAGTATCATTTTCTGAGACATCAAGTTCAGAGGGCAGTGTTAGAAGTTGTACACTGCAGCACTCAGAAACAGTTGGCAGATGTTCTGACGAAAGCTATCAAGACTGATCAATTTCTCAGATTAAGGGATGGAATTGGTGTTACAAGTTTTGATGGAATATGAATTAAGGGATGGTATTAGAAGTAATTCATATTTATTAGTTGTACTATTTTCTTAGCCCCTAAGTTTGTTAGAGGGTATTTTAGTATTTTATCCTATTCTAGTAACCCTAGTTTTAGCTTATAAATAGGATGACAATCATTGTAACTTTATCATGTTTTTGTAGCCGTCATTCTCTTAATAGAATATTTCCGTTCATCATCATCTATTCTACCTTTGCACCAACAATACCGACCGTCAACAATGATAATAATTTTAAAAAATAAATAAATAAAACATAATCACACATGTCACTATCTAGACCGACCCAATCAATTTGAAGACCCTGTTCTAATTTTTAGAAAACGCCTAAATTAAAAATAAATATAATTTTAATAATTAAAAATAATGTATAAAAGTACAATTATATATTAACCAAATGAAGCAACAAAAAATTTAAAATATTGTTTAAACTATAAAAAAATAATTCATACGATTTAAAATTTTTAATTACTTAAAAAGAATCTTTCTCTAAATATTTTTTAAAGCAAATTTATTAATTAAATCTTTATATTTTAGTGTCTCCAAAAGATCATTAAACAATTAATAAATAAAATTATAAATAAAAAAATAAAAAATTAACAATTACTAAATAAAAAGAATCAATAATTAAAAAATGAAAGAAAAAAATATTAAGTCTTCAATTTCATTTATTTTTTATTCCTCTTTAAATAATTTAAATCATTAACATTTATTATAATACTAAAAAAAATACTAAAAAAAACTATGTATCCACTTTATCACCATGTTTTAAACACTCTGCCTCTACTTTACCATTGAAGAATCCATATTTATTTTTTATTTTAAATTTATTTAATATAATATTAGCTATATATTTTATTTATTTTAAAACAAAATGATATCCCTTATTTTTGGAGGCCCTGGACTAAGGATTGTCTTGTCATTGCTCAGCACCAGCCCTGCATACTGTACAAATAACAAAAAAAAATTAGTGGCCCTAAAATGGGGGCTCTTAGCTGCAAGTTCATTTCGATCAACAAGACATGTAATAGTGTAAATAAAATGCAATACATATTCAACCAATATCTCTTTAATATTAATCCACCGAAGATGGAAATTTTATGATTCTTGCAGAATTGTCCTTATTGATCCTCATGTGTTGTACTGACTTCATTATTGATATGTTCAACTCCAACATTATTATGGGACGCGTTGGAGTTGTTTTCATTCTGCATAAAAGTTCAACATCAACAGAGTGGTCAAACAACTACACAAAACCAGTGATGTACTATTACAAATTCAAATATCCAAGAAAGGGATTGTGTATGTATGAGATTGTGTATGTATGAGAAATATAACAACCTGAAATTTTTGCAATTCATGCAACATTGATATGTATGTTTCCATAAAGACCTCATTCTGCTTATCCATACGCTTGTTCACTAAAAACATATAATAGAAAGCAATATAAAAAAATAGCTCCGAACAGAAAAATAACATTAGGAAAAACACAAAAAAATATAATTAGTGTACTTTAACAACTCTCCCAGATATGTTGGGTCAAATTTTCTAGGCTCCATCGCTATGCAATAATAGAATACCTTCAATCACTTATCACTACTTCCAATTCCTTCCTGTAGAGAGTAATATGGAGCCCCAAAATACCCAAAATCCAGTGAAAAATTCCACTACCATGCTTATGTAGAATGGATTGATACTTAAGCTCATTCTAGTGTCTTCACGGTGGCCACCATTTCCATGTTCTTCGTTGTGCCTGCAATTTGTGTCTTCCAACGAACTGTTTCTATTTCCTGACATTTTTGTGAGAGTGGAGCACCACAAAGGTGTGGATTACCCACGTAGGATTCATTGTCGAACATTTCAAACGGTTCCTCTTGTGGTAGAAGTTTCCCAGACAGAGTGTTGTATGATAAGTCCAAAACTTCTAGGAAATACATATTAACCATGATAGTGGGAATGCCACATGATAATTGATTCATAGACAAAGTGTTTCTATTTTCCTGCTTCCAATTCCTACATCCCTTCAATTACTTACTCTAACAACTTCCTTCCACATACAATATCACTAACAGAAGTTGGTGCATAGAGAGCTGGAGGCTCCAATGGTTCGTCTTGTGTAAAAGGAGGAACCTGCGCAAAAAACTTAAGAGTTCATGATTTCAAACACGATGAAAAAGCATAGACGTTTTAACACGACACGAAGATCAAGAAGCTCATACTCCAACGGGATAATAATTGGCGAAAGCTAAGAATTATGTTTGGGATTAAATTAAAATCGAAGTTAATCGAAAGTTAGAAGAAGCTAGGGTTTAGTGGCAACATAAGAGAGGGGGAAATTAGAGATGAAAACCTTTGGAGATCGGAAAGAGAGGAGCGGTGGAGACATGGAGAGAAGTAGAGGAAGTCCAGTGAGACATGGTTGATTGACAACGAAAGAGGTTGCGATGGGACTGATTGAAAATATGGTAAAGTGCGAAAAAATGGATAATGTTGTGCTGAAAGTTGAAAGAATCCAATGGAATAAAATTAGGGTTTCAATGTTTCTCATGTTTAATAACAAATAATAATAAATTAAAAACAAACAAAACAAAAAGGCAGGTGAGATAACATACTGAGTAGACTGTCACATAGACACACTTTAACGTATTTTCTTAAAATTTAATGGAATGAATCAATAAGACTAACAAAACCGTTTTAAGGGACTATAATGTAATATAAATTAAATTAAGAGACCAAAAGATAAATTAAGCCAAATTATTATTAATATGCATCAAAGAAGTCACACGATCTTATTTATCTTCTATCTGCACAATCCGACCACAACTTAAATAAATGAAAACTTGATTAAAACAATGTTATAAAACATTTTATTTGTAATTCTTAAATTATGATTTTCATAACTTTTTTTATATTAGTCATGAATTTGATATATAAAATAATTTTACAAGTGAATTAAGAAACTAATGAAAATGAAATCAAATATTTGTTGAATTTGAAGATAAAAAATAATTTAATAAAACTAGTTCAGATTTTTAATTTCAATGTTTAATCAATCAAAACTTGAGCAAAATAATTATATATGTTTTATTATTTATTTCACACTCAATTAATAGTTCTATCTTAAAAAAACATATTTGATTGATGAATTTATTTGATAAGTATATATTATTTTTGTGTGACAATTTGTGTATCTTTTCTAACCCAGGATATCTTTCCTCACAATTACCAAGACTCATTTTTCGATATTATTGATCAAATATATTTTCCTACACATATCTTTAAACAATACATTTTCATTCACACTGGCCAAAGATATAATTTCAAAACCAAATAGTTAGTTTATGTATTTATTCTAATAGTGTAAAAGAGATGTGATGTTTAAAGAAATATGATTGAACCAAACCATATTAACATGTTCTTAATTGGTTTAATTTGAAATTTATAAAAATAAATAAAAATTAGGAGTATCCAAGGTAATGAATTGACTCGCATACAATAAAAAATTGGGAGTTCAACTTCCGATCCCTATACAAGGACATCTTTGGTGAATAATCCTTAAATATCTTAATAAGTGTTTTTTGAGTCTTGAGATATGTCTTAACTCTGGTGAGCTCTCGGAACTCAATTTACCTAATTTTTTTTATATTAACAAACTTAACTCTTATCATTAAATAACTGTTGCTCAATACAAGGAGGAATCAAGTGAAAAACATGACGCATAAACCAAGAATTGTCTGCTTTAGCTAAAAAATGTGCAACCATATTCGTTTGGTGCTTAGCAAACTTCACCTCGAAGTTGAAATTACAAACTAATAAGTTTTTAATACAAAAAATAATCAAACTAAATTCAGAAGTTCCACCTTTGTTTGCGTGAATTGTTTGGACCACCACCTGAGAATCACTCTCAAATATGATATGATATATTTGCATCTGAATGACTTTCTGGACAACTTCTTTCGAAACCAAAGCTTCAACTTCAATGACCGAGCACGTACCAAGATCCCAAGCTACTTCCGCAATGAGAAACCTACCATAACTATCACGAACACACCACCCCTACTCGTAGTTCTCTTAAGATTAACAAATCCAGCATCCACATTATATTTTACCCACCCTTCATGCGGTAGTTCCCACCCTCGTTGATGGTAAACCGTCTCAGTATCTTACTGGGTGTTTTGTGCTAGGAACCAATCATTCCAACTATAAAATGTTTGTATTCCCAATTGATTTGCATCTAATTTTTCATTCTTCCAAATCCAATTGTCCCCATTTTTTAGAAGCACCCATACCATTGTGGCCATTCTACTTGCAATCTTCTTATCTTCCTTACTATAAATGTCAAGAATTAACGGCTTTGGTTCATTGAAACTTTGAATTCTTGGAAGTATGATTGAACTAAGGCCCAACCCATTCCAATATTGAAGACTCGATTCACAACCAAATAAAATTCGCCAATCATCTTCAACTTCACCTTCACAAAGTTGGCAAACACTCGAGCAAGGAACATGGTGTTTTCTAAGTCTCGCTCGAGTAGGAATAAACTCACGACATATCCTCCATGATAAGTGCCTAACCTCAGGTGGAACATGAATCCTCCAAAGACTACTCTAACCCCCTTCAATACTACCACTCCTTCTCTCCCGTTGAATACCTTTCAACAACTTATATTCGGTCTTAACACTATATTCCCCTTTACTCTCCTCCTTCCACACCACAAAATCCTCCTTAACATCCTCTAAAAGGGGAACATCCAAAATATTCTTAGCAACTTCAGGGGTAAATATTTGTCTAATTTTATACACATCTCATTGCCTAACATTGTTTAGGATATGATTATTAACACAAAGATTATACACACATTGGTTTTGTAGGAAAACTTTAGAAAAAAAAAGCTTTTAATTTCTTTAGACAATAACAAACTTAACTCAATGCAACTAGAAATGGAATCTAAGAAACAACAACTAGGACAAAAAATGATTGTCATTGCTAAAGTCTGAGCAACCATGTTCACTTGTCGCTCAATGAACTTCACCTTAAAATTTGAATGTAAATACAATAAGGATTTAATTGCTGCAATAAGAGTACTAAATTCCTATAAGCCACCTATATCTCTATTTGCTTGGAGATCATTTAGAAAGTTTTTATAATCATTAATTTTAATGGCTTCCCCGAATTGCGCTTAGTAAGACCATATTTTCACCTTTAATTACTACCATTGGCTACAAATATTTTTTTACAGTCCCGAACACACCACCCCAGCTTGAACGACTTACAACTTTACAGAAATAGATGTCGAAGTTGCATTTAAATTATGGCATTACTCTTTCTACCCTTATATGTGCATACCACACTTTTGAAAAATCAAAAATGCCCCTCATGCACCCGAAGATGCATCTTCGGATGCACCAAAATTATAGCAAACTGCGCTATTATGAGGTCCACCCTATGTTAACTATCATGCATCCAGAGATGCATCTCCGCACGTTATTTGGGTGTATATGGAGATACATTAAAATACCTCCTGAAGTCCTTTAAAAGGTATTGAAAGAGTGATTTACTTCGGAGAAGCATCTCAGGATACCTCTCTGAATCATTTCTGAGCAACACCATTGTCCCAAAATCGTAATTTGTTACAGGCAACATATACTATAGTAAAATCCATGTAAAATGAAGTTAAATGAAAAATAAAAATTCATACATTAATTCAAAACATAATCCAAACATAATTCAAATGTATATCGTTTGTCTGAAAATACAAAAATTTAATACATCCAAACATAAACCTCCCGAAAATGCATCTCCGTATGTTATTTGTGTGTATATGGAGATACATAGAAATACCTCCTGAAGTCCTTTAAAAGGTATTTAAAGAGTGATTTACTTCGGAGAGAATCTTAGGAAACCTCTTTGAATCATTTCTGAGCAACACCATTGTCCCAACATCGTAATTTTTTACGGGAAACTTATATTATAGTAAAATCCATGTAAAATGAAGTTAAATGAAAAATAAAAATTCATACTTTAATTCAAAACATAATCCAAACATAATTCAAATGCATAACATTTGTCTGAAAATACAAAAGTTTAATACATCCAAACATAAACTAACTATTGGGTATGTCCTTTTGATTGTAGCAAGATCTGTGGTGAGTTCCTTAACCATTATCTTGAAAAACTTGATAAAATTGAAAACTTGGGCAGGTGTGTTCTTTGGACACATACACCAATCAAATTCTTGGAGTTTCTCTAGGAGTTCCAACATGTTGAGGTTATCAAATCTAGCCAAGTTGAGGAACTTGCCATTCCATTCAACATGGAGGTCTTGGAGTTTCTTGATGACGCGCTGATCTTTATTTAGGGCCTCTCTAGCCTCTCTATACAGCCTCCTCCAATACATATAGTCATTCTTTAAGAGCAAGTAGGCTGCATCACCTTCTTGGCTCTCTAAAACTGCAAACCTCCTATTAACTTCTTCCAGCTGGTACTCGAGGCGGCCATAGTTTCTTTCAGCTTCTTCTTTCTAGAGTATCTCGTGAGACAACTTATATTTTCACTTCTTGAGAGTGTACTTCAGTTCATGGATTTGTGCTTCAAAGTCGAGATTAATTTCCTTTTTTTTCATAAGAGACCTATCCAACATCCTTCCTAACTCATAAATTCTATATTCATCTTTCTTGAGCTTTTCCTTTATGGTCTGGATCACTGATGTGAAACCTATAAGGATATGATCAAGTCATCCTTCTGGTCTTCCAATAACCTGGCTCTCTTGTTACTATCTTCAAACTCCCGGGCTTTCCCCTTACGTTCATCCTTCAAATTTTGATTTTCCAAAACAGCCCGGTTCATCCTAATTCATAACTCAGTATTCTCCAATTCGAGCTCTTTAACCTTAACATTGAGTTTATCCACGCCCTCTGGAAGTATAGGTTTTTGGCTCAGGAACCTTACGGGAAGCTGAAGCATCAAAGTTAAATGGCAAATGGATTACTTCAACTCTCTCTTTCATCCATCGAGTGTAAGGTTCTTTGATAAGAGTGTTCCTTTTTTCGAACTCTTTACCCTTTATAACAATCTTCAACCAAGCCTTTCGAATCGCTATTACATCAGGATTACTTGCTTGGATGTCAAAGAGCACAAATGGCTGCAAGTCTTTTGCTTCAGGAGGACTATCCATGGAGTAGCCGTGTTACATTCGAGATAACATAGGGTTATAATTGATGCAACCCTTAGTTCCTAACAATGGCATATTAAGAAACTCTCCACAACTGACAATGGTGTCTGGGGTTTCTCATTCTCTGACATACCATCTGATGGAACTTACAGTGAGAGAAGCTAGTCTTTGAGGATATTTAAGCTCTTTTGCCATAAAAGGGCCTTTTTCGGGCATATGTTGCATGAACCAAATATAAAGCAAAGGAGAATAACATAACAAAGTTCCACCCCTCTTTTCATGTTGAGTGTGAAGGGCATGGTAAATGTCAGCTAAGAGAAATGTTACAGGATTGCCGGAGAGAAAGACTTCTATGGCTACACAATCCACAAACTTTTCAATGTTTGGGAATAGCACAATCCCATGGATCAACAAATCCAACACAACATATAATGCCATCCAATTTCCTTCTTTCTTGAACTTCAGAGCTAAATCTTCCAAGAAGCTCATGGAAAAACCTTTATAACCTCTTTTCTCTACCAAATTGGCTAGAACAATTGGGACATTGATACTTAGGGCTAAGGCTAACTTATTTGGTCCCACTTCCTCTTCAAGCTTTGGAAATGGATTGAAATCTTTCAACTTTAGACCCAAAATTCTCTCAACTTCTTCCAAAGTAGGAGCTAGTTGTAAATCAGTAAATGTGAAACAGTGTAGAGGCGAATCATAATATTGTGCCAAAGAGCTGATAATTCCATAGTCAACTTTCTTAGTCAAAAGGCTCAAAATTTTCCCATAGTCTTTTCTGAAGTCATCACGCTTATAGAGAGTCAAATCAGAGATCAATCCTTGCAGACTGTCAAGCTTAGATTCCTTGTACTTGATGAGAAAGTGTTTCTTCTTAGAGTTGTCATTTTCAAGTTCTCAATTCCTAAAACAAATATGAGACAACTAAGAGTTTGCTTTTTATGATGTTGATGCAATGTATATGGATGAATGTGATGCATTTTTTGTATAAGTTCATAGGCTCGAGGTATGGATAAATATGATTGCTTCGTATGGAACAGGGTTCTCACCAGGTATGGTCTGGGGTTTCAAAAAAAGTTCCTAGAGTCATGGATCCATTAGACTATTTGCTGCTTTTGGAAACTTACTTGCCCAACATCAACTCCATCCAAAGAATCTACTCTAAGTGAGGTTCTTGCGTCTCCCCAACGAGAAATTCATCTCGTGGACCCACACTACGCAACTATCTTTCCTAATTGGTCAAAGGATTAAGGTTCTACAAAAGGCCCTTAGAGTCATGGATCCTAATGAAAATATCAAAGCTTACGGCAACTTACTTGCCGAGCGACAACATCCTCCCAAGGATCTACTCTAAGTAAGGTTCTCGTACTGACCCAACAAGAAATTCATCTCGCAAACCCGCACTACTCAACCTCATCCTATCTTATGTTTTTACTCGAGACTCGGGTAAAAAGTCTTTCCCACAAGGTTTGCAATCATAGTATCTAAGTACCAAAGCATGATGGAACCAATACAACAGATTATATCAATATGATAATAAAGATAAAAAATCAATAAAGAAAAGCCACACAAGTAAACAAACAAAGGCACACAAACGACCTAACTAGGCTTGACTCACTTAGGGAAATCGGGGTCCCCAACAGAGTCGCCATTTGTCGCACCTCGAAAAAATGAGAACACGACTTAGCAAAGTGCAATCGCACTCTCGCATGATGGACTAAACAGAGTCGCCACCGAACTTTATTTATTCCTAAAAAAGGAAAGGGATAAAACCCAAGAAAGAACGACAATGATTATGGTCTTCGCAACCAAATCAAGGTTCGGGAGTCGATTACGCAAGGGAAAGGTATTAACACCCCTCACGTCCATTATATCCAACGGGAACCATTAGGTTTATTGTGCGCGTTAGTGTTAGCTTAGAAATGTTAGGCTTTCTCGAGTTATTATGATGGAAAAAATAATAGGATCAAAAAGAAAAGAGAAGATGTTTTAGATTTTTTGCAATGAAGGAGACTAAACCTAAGTTTTTTATTAACGAGCCTCACAAGATTTCGCAATCCTGCTCCTACGTACCTCAATAAAGGACTCAAGGCATACACAGTTCTGGGTGGAAAATGTTTGTTTATTGGTCGATATTAGAGAAAGCTTTCTTGTATTAATCAACGAGAAACATCATTTTACCCAAAACAGATGAGGAGCGAACATATACAACACATCAAATGGATTTACAAATCAACATTCGGAAAAACGTCACTTATCTCAACTCAACGATTGTGGATGAAGCATTTTTTTGCATCATATTAAGACAAAATATCTTTCTTTTATAAAAAGGTTTTAAAGACCACACAACAACGAAGAAAAGAGTTTGATTGGTTGGATGTATTTTTCGGCTTGAAAGACGAGTATTTATGACTTGCAAGCTCTTACAACTTGGGTCTAATACTCGGGACTACGTCTGGACCTTTCACCCAGGTAATCTTTTTCTTTCAATTTTATTAGGAAAAGGGTTTGAATATTTACAAGTGTTTTAGAGAGAAGACGAACACTTATGGCTTGCGAGCTCTTACAACTTAGGCCTAGCATTCGATATTACAACTGAACCTTTCACCCAGGTAATCTTTTTCTTCTGATTTTAGTTAAGAAAATAAATTAAAAAAAAGATATTAATGCAAGGGTTTGAAACTAAATTAAAATGATCAATGCATGGAAGTTTGAAATCAATGAAAATTGAATGGATATGCTTACAAAAAACACGATGTAAAAAGACCCATGAAATAAGTCGAGTAAAATAAATAAATAAAAAAGGTTATTTATAACATACTTAAAAATTAACACGGAAAAAAACACGTATTTAAAAATATGACTAGATAAAAGGATACAAAAAATGGTAAAATAAACCGTAAGAAGTTATAAAAAATTTCAACAAAAATGGAAATTACAAAATAAATAAATGAATAAAAAAACAAGTTAAACAACATTGCTGTCACCAGGGATCAAACCCATGGCCTGGTGGGAAGCAGCGAATGCCTCAACCACCCGACCATGGGTGGCTAGTTGGAAGTTAAATATGTTCACCAACACAAGTAACAAAAACCATTTGAGAATTTTTAAAATAAAAAAAGGGGTTGGGCCAAAACGGGAGGATGAGAGGGCTTGGAGCGGCAGGTCATCACCCGACCCAATTCCGCCTTGAATCAAAAGCCAAGAGAACCCTAAATTCAAACTAGCGTCGAGTTCTTCTTGGAAGATCAGCGAAAATGAAAAATCTCCATCCTTTCTGAAACATCGATCCAGGACCTCCTTCATTCAATGGCCGAAACACATCCTTTCCACTTTTCTTCTACCTCCACTAAGATCCTCCCACCAACCATGATTCTTAACTCTCCCACTTTTGTTCTTATTCCTCCTTTCTCAACTCAGTCACCTTTTTTATTCATGAAACGGATGAACAAGAGCTCCACGATTTCAAGCATGGAAATTATGAAGGTGCAATCGAAACACATATCAATCGAGTCCTAATTCTCAATCGAAACAAAATCTTTTCAATTCGTCACTCTCCCAAAATTATTCTGGAAATCGAAAGTGATATGCGGATGAAACAGTCCACACACATATAAAAATAAACCGAATGCAACATGACAAAGGCAAACACAGTTCGTATATAATTTATCAGTACATCATCATAAGCATATTCAATCAATGGAAGTCATAATTCATCAATATGAAAAAGGGACGAGAAACGAAAATACCACACCAGAAGCAGTCCTACGCGAGTTCCAGGTATCTTCTCTTTCCGTCTGCTAATCTTTTTTTGAAACCTCCTCTTCTTACTACAAATGAACTTGAATACGTGTGTATGAATCTTGGGTATGCTTGCTGTCTAATTGTTGTAGTTATTCAAAGGGCCAAATATTCTTATGAATTTTTGCTACGGTTTTTGGTATTCAGTGAAGTGTTGGTTTTCTCAATGCGTATGGTGCTATGTATTTGTTCAATATGTTAGGGTTTGGTGGCTCATAATTTTTTGTGTGGATCTTATTTCAACTATGGTCTGATAAAAATCCTCTTATGGTTCTGCTTACTGTTGATTTTATATGGGGGAAATTAGGGTTTCATTTGATGTATGATGATGAATGTGGAATAATGCAGAGGAATCAAATGTGTTGGAAGTATGATTTGCTATTTCGGTGAAATTGGGGTTGCTGTACTTTCTGCTTTGCTAAGATTGTCTCTTTATGACAATGAAAAAAAATTAATGTATTTACAAATTACTGCAGCCGTACTTTTACTTACTTCCCTCATTTTTTGAAAATTTGAAATTTGGCAATGCTTGATATTGAATCTTACAATAATTTTGTCTTGCTTCAATAGGCATATCTTGCAAGATTTGCATTGAGAACATATGCCAAAGTGGTGAATCAACATGCTTGATAATGAGGGAATCAAAAGGAAAATTAGAGGATCCTAAAAAACAAAGAAATTTGAAGATGATTTGGACTTATGGAGCAAAAATCATGGAAGATATAAGACATGATTTTTTTAGCGGTGTCTTAGCATTGAAATAACTTGTATCAAAATGTGACTCAATGAACCTTGAAGATCAATTTGAAATTTGGTAGCACTAGATATTAGTTGGGAATAAAATTGGTCGTGAAGTTGTAAATGTGTAATGACATGGACTTTGTACATTGTGATCCCTTATTATTATTCCAATTGTAATACCAAATTTAAAGGTACCAAACTTGAATTGATAAATCTCTTTGTACCATAATGATGTATTGTGAAGCTTTTCAAATATTTTGAAAACAAAAGACTGCATATTTGTTACTTTGAGTTCAAATAGGTCCTTGGATTATGATATTGTGAAAAAAATAAAATGTGTGCCATTGAAATCAACTTGATCCGTGAATTACAACATTAAGCGTGCGAGGCCAAATGAAAATCAAAGCCCAAAAATGAATTGTGCCATTGACATCAACTTGAATCAAATGGGTAAGATGGTAATACAAAGAAAAAATAAAAATAAAAGTAAACTGTCAATTTGCAAACTTTTTATGAATTTTTCAAAAGACAACAATATGATTTAAACCAAGAAAAATAATACACTCCTTATTTAAATCTACATTCCAAACCAAAGTCAAACATTATTCAAGAAATAAGACTTATTTGTTAAAGTGGAATTATGATGACAATGATCATAGATGGTAGATTTAAATGGTATGAGATTTACAATTATCCTAAATTTAATGAAAAGGTGTATGCATGATAACAATATATAATGATCTTAACAAATTAACACAAGCAAATTTAATTAATCCTCGATTAATGAATTCTGACTGATGCATGGAAATGGGATCTTAATCCGATGAAATGATAATGAGACATAATGCAGATGAAACACTTAATGAAATATAAATTCATGAAAATGAATGGATGTAAACTAATGAACACAGATGACAAAAATACAGATGAATGACTTTAGGCAGGGCAAAATTTAGGGTATGACAACTGGGATAACCACGTCAGGCACCAAGCATACTTCCGCCGCATCTAGACCTAATGCATCAGTACTCTCATTACTTTAAGCTTTTCCTCAATAGCCTTTACCTTATTCTCTACGTCATTGGTCGTCGGACCAAAAGCGTCATATTGAGAGGCAACCATAGAGCTGAAGAAAGCATCATGTTGATCATCTATCTCAACGACAAGAGGATGAAGATTTACATGTGGGATACCACTGTGTACGCCTATGTGGATTGGAGAGTCAACTTGAGGATGAGGGATCGAAGTCTCGTCCATTGGAGGAATGGGAGGATTGGTAGCGTTAGCACACTCGTTCATGTCTTCTTGCATCTTTGCCATAAGCTCTTGGCCCCTTGAGACCGATTAGATTGTCTCCATAAGTTTCCCCATCTGGGACCTTACTTGGGATACTTCCTCTTGTAGTGCGACTTGGTTTTGCTGAAGTTGATCCATGATGACTTGTTGGTGTCTTCGCGTATTGTACCAGAAAGTCATCTTTGAAGAGTGGTTTGATCAAAAAAGGGTGGATGGATGAGTCTTTATGTTTTGAAAGATTCAAATGATGCATGAATGTTTGTATGAATGAATAGTTGGTTTTATTTATTTCAATGAAACTTAGGCATGGGTTCAAGGTTTCAGACCATCGTGACAAAGCTTGGAGTTTAATAATGACTGCTTTGAAAACCAAGGTTTTGACTTTGTATGATCTAGGGCTTTTGAGAGATTGGATGTAAGACACTTCCCCTAGAGTCATGGAATTCCTTGACCCTCAGCCGCTTATGTCAATTTACTTGCCAGGCGACTACTCCATCAAGGTTATCTACTCTAAGTGAGATCTTTGTATCGACCTTTACGAGGAAGGAACCTTAGTAGCCTATACTACGCGACCATCGGTCTAGGCTGGCTATGGTTAAACGTTCTTCAAAGGGGTGTTAAGGTCACGAGCTCTAGTAAAGGAAAGTATGCTTACACCGAAAGCACGACAATCATCAATCCCTTTAAAAGAATCTACCACTAAGTGAGGTTCTCAAACGACCCTAACGAGGAAGGAACCTCACGGACCAATACTACTCAACCTCTCCTATCTCAAACAAAATCTCAGACTCGGGTGAAGAGTCTTCACACAAGGTTTTATTTGCAATCATTATTGCTTCTAAATTTTCATCGTCACGGGACCAAAGTTACAGACCAACGAACAAACAAAGACAATAAACATAGGTTAACAATAAAAGTAATATATATATAATGTAAAGACTTGTTTTTTGTCTTATAATTTTATCATGTTTTTGTTGATTTTATGAGTATGATAACAATAATGTAAAGACAAAATAATAAACATGCATGATTGAAGTTTATACTATGGTAATGATGATAATGAGTACTTGAATATAAATGACCTAAAAGTAAATGATAATGAATAATAAACATGATAATAATAACAATATAAGGTTAGTAGGGTTAGGTTAACAAGTCATTATGACAAAAAAATGAGTATAGAAGGGTTAGTAGGTTAGTATAAACGAAATGAAATGTATGTGTATTAGATAAATCCAAGCTAACAAAACAAAACTTCATCCACAAGTCAAATTAGCAAGTTATTTGAAATAGGGGTAACCTATCCATGCTTCAAAGTACCATGGTTGAACACATGATCATCCAATGGTAAGTTTAAAGTATGAAAGGTTTTAAACAACCCTAATCCAAACATATCATAACTTAAGTAGATTTCATTACTCCTTATTGAATCAGGAAATCTGCATCGATTGCTTGATTAGGAAATCTCTCATATCCAGCTAGCCTTGTCGAATCAGTTATTACTCTAGTTGATCTCTTAAAATTATGCTCAGATGGTTCTTTGTTTTGATTGGCTGTGACTTTAGTTTGTTGACCTTTTTCAAACACAGTTGTGATTATATTTGATTCCTGTCGAACTGACCCATGACTCCAATCCCACCATTTTCTTTCATCCATTAGAACATCTCGAATGATCACTAGCTTATCATCATTTGGTGAATACAGTTTGTATGCACCGGTCTAATGATAACCTATTAGCACCATAGACTGACTTTGATCATCTAGCTTATTCATCAATGTTCAAGTACATGCTTGAATCACATTGATCCGAACACTCTAAGATGAGTAACGTTCAACTTCACACTTGTCCCAGCCTTATAAGGAGTCCTCTCGACCATATTTTTGGTTGGACATCTATTTAGAATGTATACTGGTGTCGAAGCTGCTTCACTCCAAAATCTCTTTGATATATCTTTGGCTTCCAACATGCTCCTACTCATGTTCAGTATACTTCGATTCTTCCTCTCAATTGTGCAATTATGTTGAGGTGTATATGGTGCAATGACTTCATGCTATATACCTTCCTCGTTGCAAAATCTAGCGAATTCTCGAAAAAAGACACTTGTGATCAACCATGTTGATCTCTACCTTGAAGGTTCTGTTATTTGCCAATCGTTCCTTCATAGTCAACCTTTCATCCCCATGACACACCTTCATATGATTCTTTTCTAGCTTCATATTATACCCTTTTGCGTGTAATTGACCTACACTTATCAAGTTAATTACCATCGAAGGTACATACAACACATCAGTGATGTTGGCTTTTTTATCATCCTTTCTCACAACAAAGATATCTTCTTTTCCACCTGATGTGATGTGCTTGCTATTTGCAAACTGAAGGAGAAAAACGATCCAAAACGTAGCGGAATTTAAAAAAAAATTCTCCTTTAGTGATCCTTATGAATGGACATGATCAAGGATAAAATCGTTACCTCTTGTGGCGATTAAAACCTTTGATGCAGATCTACGGAGCAATCACGAGCGTTGAATGGTGACAACGCCTCTACTCAATCCACATGAACGGATTCCTTCAATCTCAGTGCTAGCCGCTATGGATGAAGGCTTTGAGTGAGAGAGAGAGAGAAACGAAATTGAAACTACACAAATGCTTCTGCACAAGGTTTCTATTTATAGAACCACTTGTGTGGGCTGCAAGCTAAAAAGCCCACTTAAGTGTATGTGGCCCATATCTTATAATATGCCAAAATCACTTAAGCGCGTGGTACCTTACCATATTTCATATTCTACTTAAGTACACCATACCTTACGATGTTCTACAATTCACTTAAGTGCACCGTACCTTACGATGTTCCTTAGTTACTCTATCTCTCATCAATCCGTCCTTTGGTGTGTGACCCTGTAGGTTTTCGCGACATTGACAATTATATTAAATCATGTATTTAACATAATAAATAGTAAGCGGTATCTAGCAACACATCACTGCTACCCAAGACACGAAAATGTCATGTGATCTGACAAATCCTTGTGATAATACTTATGTGTATAATTACTCGTTTGCCCTTATGTCTATATTGAACACAAGGCATAGACTGTGTCATCCTTGTCCAGTTCAATTTTGGGCCCGTAGACATTTATCCGTTACGCAGGATGGGCAAATTCCATCTAGGTCACTCATGTCCCTCAGCATGCTTTGTGGAGTACCCATCAACTGTCTTTATGGTCATCCAGTTACAGACAATGTTTGATCAACAATAATGCACTCGACTCTACATCTAGGATACATAGTGGTTTCAGGTCAAAGGGTGGTATACACCATTATCACCATGAGAATAACTTATGACACTTAGCATAACATTCTATATAGTATTCTCATAGTGTGTCAATCCAATATAAATATTACTCTCAATATTCATACTTATGTTTAAGACTTGATAACTCCTTATCCATGATCCATGAGATGTGATCATCAGTCTATATATATAATAGTCTTAATACTTTAATGTTATCTCACTTCGCAACAAAGCTCAACTACGAATACTTTAAGAATAATGTCCTTATGTTTAATGGGATCTCATGATTAAGCTACACTTCATACATTAAATGGACTAGCTATTCTAGGGACTTTATTAAACAAACACAATAAAGAAAAAGCATTTTATTATTAATAAATAATTCAATACAAGTACCAAAAGTATTTGCCTCTAGGGCTTACACCAACAATCTCCCACTAGTGCTATAGCCAATCAGGCATACCCCTAATGCCCATAGATCTATTATGGCCATCATGCTTCTGCTGTGCAAGAGGCTTTGACAATGGGTCAACAATATTGTCAAGTGTAGGTACTCTGCATATTTTCACATTTCCTCTATCTATTATCTCTCGAATGAGGTGATAATGCCTAAGTATGTGTTTGGATCGTTGGTGATATCTAGGCTCCTTAGCTTGTGCGACAGCACCATTGTTATCACAATAGAGACCAATGGGATCCACAATGCTAGGAACTATGCCAAGTTCACTAATGGACTTTTTGATCCAAACAACTTCCTTTGCCGCACTTGAGGCAACAATATACTCGACCTCAGTTGTAGAATCAGCAACTATATATTGCTTTGAACTTTTCCAGCTCACAACGCCACCGTTTAAGCAAAACACATAACCAGATTGCGATCTAAAGTCATCCTTATCTGTCTGGAAGCTAGCATCGGTGTATCCAATTATAGCAAGCTCTTCCCGACCTCCATATATCAAGAATGAGTCCTTAGTCCTTCTCAAATACTTAAGGATATTCTTGAAAGCTACCCAATGAGCATCACCGAGATCAGATTGGTACCTACTCATTGGACTTAAAGCATACGAGACATCTGGTCGAGTACATAACATGTCATACATGATAGATCCTATTGCAGATGCATATGGAATCTTATTCATGCGATTCTTTTCTTCCTTAGTTGAAGGGAATTGTTTTTTTGATAGACACAAGCCATGTTGCATAGGTATGAATCCTTTATTGGAATTATGCATATTAAAGCGTCTTAACACTTTGTCTATGTATGTACTCTGACTTAGGCCAAGCAGTTTTTGTGATCTATCTCTATAGATCCTAATTCCTAATATATAGGCTATTTCACCTAGGTCATTCATAGAAAAGCATTTCCCCAACCAAGACTTTACT
Source organism: Lathyrus oleraceus (assembly GCF_024323335.1). Classification (NCBI taxonomy): domain Eukaryota; kingdom Viridiplantae; phylum Streptophyta; class Magnoliopsida; order Fabales; family Fabaceae; genus Lathyrus; species Lathyrus oleraceus. The sequence continues at coordinate 229,023,465 of NC_066585.1, forward strand.
TGTTACAGGGTAGGGACATCATTTCCAATGAGTAATATGTCATATACATATAATACCAGGAAAATGATCATGCTCCCACTAACCTTCTTGTAGACACAAGGCTCATCTTCGTTCTTGATGAATCCATATTGTTTTAATATTTCATAAAAACGAAAATTCCAGCTTCCCGAAGCTTGCTTCAATCCATAAATGGATCTTTGTAACTTACATATCTTTTGGGCTTCTTCTGGTATGTCAAATCCTTCAGGCTGTGTCATGTACACATCCTCAAGAAGATTCCCATTAAGGAAAGCAGTTTTGACATCCATCTGCCATATTTCATAATCATGATATGCAGCGATAGCAAGTAAAATCCGAACAAATTTAAGCATTGAAACTGGTGAAAAGGTTTCATCATAGTCAACCCCATGAATTTGTTTATATCCTTTTGCAACCAGTCTTGCCTTATAGGTATGTACCTTACCATCCATGTCAGTCTTCTTTTTGAAGACCCACTTGCATCCTATAGGGTTAACTCCTACATGAGGCTCTACCAAGGTCCAAACTTGGTTTGTGTACATGGAATCCATTTCACATTTCATGGCTTCTAGCCACTTCTCAGACTCGGGACCAGTTATGGCCTCTTGGTAGGTCACAGGTTCCTCTTGATCCATGAGTAATACATCACCTTGATCAGTTATGAGATATCCATATCTCTCAGGTAGGTGACGTATCCTGCTTGACCTACGTTGGTCTTGTTCTACATGAGCAGGTTGCTCTTCCATAACTACTTGTATTTCTTGCTCTAATTCCTCCATAGGTGTATCAATGCTTTGTGATTCTTGAATTTCTTTAAGCTCTACTTTCCTCCAACTGATTCCTTTGGAAATAAAATCCTTTTCTAGGAAAACTTTTGTTCGAGGGACAAACACTTTGCCCTCAGAAGGATTTTAGAAGTAATACCCTCTTGTTTCTTTAGGATACCCCACAAATAAACATTTGTCAGATTTGGGCTCAAGCTTAGTTGAAATTTGTCGTTTCACATAAACTTCGCAACTCCAAATCGTCATGTAAGACATATGTGGCTTCTTACCACTCCATATCTCATATGGTGTCTTCTCAACCTTTTTGGATGGAACACGGTTAAGTGTGTAAGCTGTTGTCAATAGTGCATGTCCCCAAAAGGAGTTTGGAAGATCGACATGACTCACCATGGATCAGACCATGTCTAACAAGGTTCAATTTCTTCTCTCAGATACACCGTTCCATTGACGTGTTCCAGGAGGAGTAGGTTGGGATAGGATCCCACACTCTCTCAGATGGTCATCAAACTCTAGGCTTAAATACTCACCACCTCGATCTGATCGAAGAGTTTTAATATTCTTACCTAGTTGGTTTTGTACTTCATTCTTGAATTCCTTAAACTTTTCAAAGGACTATGATTTGTGTTTCATTAAATACACATAACCATATCTACTGAAATCATCAGTAAATGTGATGAAGTACTGAAAACTTCCTCTGACTGGTATGTTCAGTGGTCCACATACATCAGTATGTATGAGGGCCAAAAGATCATTAGCTCTTTCACATTTTCCTGTGAATGGAGACTTTGTCATCTTTTCTATTAAACAAGATCTGCATGTCTCATAAGATTCATAATCAAAAGAGTCCAAGAGTCCATCTTTATGGAGTTTAGAAATGCGTTTCTCATTTATGTGGCCTAATCTACAATGCCAAAGGTAAGTTAGATTTAACTTATTAGGTTTCATCCTTTTAGTATTAGTGTTATAAACAATCATTTCAAGATCAAGGACATATAGTCCATTGTTCATTTGTGTCGTAGCATTGAATATATCATTCAAATAAATGGAGTAACAATTGTTCTTTATTATAAATGAAAAACCAAACTTGTCTAAACAAGAAACGGAAATAATATTTCTGCTAATTGCAGGTACATAATAACAGTTCTCTAACTTAATTATTAAACCACCAGGTAAAGTCAATACATAAGTTCCTATGGCTAAAGCAGCAACCTTTGCTCCATTGCCAACTCGTAGGTAAACTTCACCTTTTGCCAAATCTCTACTCCTTTTTAGCCCCTTCACATTGGTACAAATGTGAGAACCGCATCCAGTATCTAATACCCATAATGCAAAAGTAGATAAATTAATTTCAATAACAAAAATACCTGAAGTTGAAGTCTTTACTCCATTCTTCTTATCTTGCAGGTACTTTGGGCAGTTTCTCTTCCAGTGTCCGGTCTTACCGCAATGTAACACCCTTCTATACCCCAAACAATAATATGATATTTTAATTAGAAAACATCACCACAAGGTGTCACACACATAAAACACATAACCTGCTCCGTAACACGGGTTACCACATAAATAAATTCAAATGCACATATTTATACCTGGGATGTTACACGACATCCAACATATCTGATTTGTACTTGGGATGTTACACGACATCCAACACATCTGATTTGGGTCAAGTACTTGTATAATAAGGCATTCAGTACATGTCCTCGCATTCTCACCCAAGAATTTACAGTATCATCGCAGCGGAATCACTAATAAATATACAATAATAGTATTGTAACTCAAGACACGTCTCATGAATTTCAACTTAATAGCATAATCAAAAGAGTCTGGAAATAAAATCAAAATAACTTATAATCTCCACAACACAAAAGTTTGTAGCATCGACAACAATGATACAAAATCCAAATCAAGCGTTTATCCCAACCCGATGTTACATGACCAGAGCAAGGAACCACTAAATAAAATAGGTAAACTATGTAGGTCACTTCAAGAGTTATCCTTCCACTTACTTCAGTCAAAGTTACTTCTGAATATCTGCATGATGTCCATTAAGGACAACATTCAAATAGAAAGGGGGTTAGAATACACTTCAATAATTAGCAGTGGAAAAACAAAGATTAACTAACAATATCACACACTAATTACAACAATCATCAACATATCAAGTATTCTCATCCACACATCATAACACAAAAGTAATAATCACCAAATGCAACACAATGCATATGTACTTGACAACTGACTCAACATGCATGTGCTACTAAATTATGAACACTCAGGTTCATTTCACTCCATGATCCCCACCATACGATCGATCCCCTCTTGGAATCGGAGCACACCAAAAATCGCTACCATCATCATAGGCAACGCTTCACTAATTCCTCAATAGAATTAGCTACTCGCACTCGATCCCCACCATAGGATCAAGGCTCACCAAAACTGGACCGAAGTCCGTACACCATGACGTATGAATTTCAATAGCATACAATGTCACAAATTATCACCAAAATAATCACCAAAAATTATCACCAAATCATCATCCAAAATTATCACCAAATTATCATCCAAAATTATAACTCGATAGAGTTCCCAAGGAACTCTAAAACAACTCTAAAATCTCAAAAATATTCTACCGACAACTGTTGCACATAAAGATAACTCTTATAGACTCAATCGACAACTCTAACAACTCTACGGGAACTCCAACAAAATTGAAAATAATTTAAGTTGGCTAAATAATCCAATTATTTTTCTCGAACTCAGAACTCCAAAAGCATATTATACTAATAATATTAATTCAATATTGTTACTATTATTATTATTATTGTTATTAATATTATATTAATAAAATATGTTATTCTAATGAACATATTATATTAATAAAACACATTATACTGATGAAAAGGTATGTATGCCACTAACATGAAAACAAGCAACAACTTATATATGCCGCAAACAGCCACCACGATGTTTACGAGAGCTACAGTATATAATGAAACAAGTTATCGCCATAGTAATTGAACAAATCTTCTGAAACATAATATATATTAATCGAACCAGGTCATTGTATATATAATTGACACATATTATATAGTAACGATACGACACCATATATTGATAAAAATGACAATACAATGTATATAAGCGATGTATATAAACATATATAATAAAGCTACAGTACGATTTCAATATCAAATTATAGACATCAATTCACACAAAATTAACACAAATAAAATCAGTAAAACATCAATCTCTCCTAAAAACATAGAATTTATCAACATCACCATCCTTATTGGAGGTTAAGGGAACCCCTCTTATCATTCCATGATTTAGTATCCATATATGAATAGTTCCTCCTCCTTACCTTGATTTTCCAGCAAAAACGACAACAACTTCTAAGAAATTCTTCTCTCAAATCCTAACTCTCCCTCTTTACCTCTTTTGCTCCGCCTCTCCAAAAATACATACGGACTCTTTTAGGTTCTTCCAAATCCTATTTTATTCCAAAAACCAATTTCCTTCTAATTAGGTTTTTCCCTTCTTATCCTACATATTTTCCTTAATTCCAACCTTGCCCTCAATTTTTCTACATGTTTTATTTTCTTATTATTTTATTAATAAATCTAATATTCCTTATTTTTCTACCACCCATGTTATTTTTAATTATTCACTTCATAATTCTGTTTTTTTTCTTACTCAAATAAAAATACTATGTATTCTAATAATTAGTTAAAACTCCATTAATTTCTAAAAAGTATGAAAAACTCTTACTCTCTCTATACCTCTATTTTAAGGATACTTACCCCCACAATCACACAATAATTAATTTAAAACATCAATTAATCAAATAAAAATCTAAATAATTCAAATTAATTAATTAATTGAATTCGGGGTGTTATAGGTGCCTTCCTTTGCTATGCCTCCACTAGGCTTCAAAGCAGGAGCAGTGGGTTTGGGTTTGACAACTTCCTTGCCTTTCCCTTTATCACCCTGCTTAGTGGGTCTTTTGTTCTGTCTCTTTCCATTTTCGATCATCAGAATGGACTTCCCTTTTGACTTCAGATTCTGCTCAGCAGTTTTTAACATGGCTAGCAGTTCAAGAAGAGATTTGTCCATATCATTCATATTGATATTAAGGACAAATTGACTGAATCTATCTAGCAACGATTGCAAGATCAAATTAGTCGCGAGTTCCTTTCTGAGGGGAAAACCCAACCTCTCAAGGTTCTCCACATACCCAATCATCTTGAGCACATGGGGACCTACAGGGGCTCCCTCAGCTAGCTTGCCTTGAAAAATGGCTTTTGAAACTTCAAACCTTTCATGCCTTTCTTGCTCTTGATAGAGCATCTTCAGGTGCTCGATCATATCAAACGCTGCCATGCTCTCATGTTGCTTTTGAAACTCTGAGTTCATAGTAGCTAGCATGAGGCAAGCAGTTTCATTGGCATCATCGACATGCTTCTTATAAGCATCTCTTTCTGCCTTAGGTGCAGAACTAGGAGGTTCCTCTTCAGGAACAGGTTTCTCCAAGACATACAACTTTCTATCATGTTTGAGAACAATCCTCAGATTTTAGTGCCAATCCAGAAAATTTGTCCCAGACAATTTTTTCTTATCAAGGATTGATCGCAAAGTGTTGTTAGAGGTGTTTGTTGTCATGGTAATCTACAAGAAAATAATGAAAATATAAGTATCAATAACACATTTAATTAGGCCTTTAATTAAATATGCTCCCACTATTTTACTCAAAACAAATGACCCTCACCATTTGATTCAGAAAATCCCGTTGGAAGATTTTCTAGTGGGCTGAGATCCATATTTCACTTTGTTTTAAGTCCGCGTAGGAGGATTACACAAAACTAGGTCATTTAGGTAGGAACTCCTTCCAATTATATCTAATACAACTCTCGAATATTTTAGTTGGGTGAATAACTCCTTATTCCAATCCATCACATGGATCATTCCAACTCTTGCTTATAAACATATATAATCTTATTATAATTTGTATAGTTAAGTTTGACCCATTGTTTTAGCAATTGGATATTACAATTATCCCATCGCACCTTACTAATATAGAATATGCACCTCACATAGGCGAAACCTACATTATTCGATACTAGTCTTGATGAGTGCTAAAACTTGGAAAACATAAACTTAATATTTAATTTGAGGGAATTTGCAATTATTCTGATCTCACCGGCTTATTTATCATATAAATCGTCTCTCACATGCATCAACATACATAATGAAACAGTTATGACCCCTAGTGCAATTGTTCTCCCAAGCCAATGAGAGAACCTAAGCTAACCTAATAACGATCTAAGCTTCTCCAAGCAAGATCTTCAAGGTTGTCCTCCTTTGATATTGTATTCTTCTCTTTCTTCTTAACATTACATTACATAAAAGAAACTCGTTTTACATACGTAGGAGTGAGATGAGAAAAGAAGTTACATTAAGAGATTAAAAGAGAGGCACGACACACAAGTCGTATTTTAAAATCCCAAAACAAAATAAAGGAAAACTAAGGCCACAACCGATCACTACAAGACAATAATAATAAACACATTATTATTATTAATTTAAATTTTGTTAATTAATTAAAACCAAATTAAATTTCGGCGACCGATCACACTACGCAGAGTTAGCTGGGGGTTCCGTTGCCCGGTCAGCGGACGATGGTTCCGCTGACCGTTCAACGAACGGGGGTCAAGGGGGCAGCGCCCCGATGCAAAATTTTAATGAACAATTCATTTGAAATCGACGTCGTTTTTCGCATCAACACTTGATACTTTAAAGTAGAACTCTTGCACAATCACAACCCTAATCGCATAACTCTTTGACAACACAACCCTTGTGCCGTCATGAACTCTAATGCACCAATTTCATACCGTCAAACACACCTCGATTGTTAATTCAATATGATTGATCAACACGTCACTCCTCCACCATACTAATGTCGGATCAAGAAGCAAATGACTATTGATCGCTCAAAGGAAAACAATCATTAATTGTTTGAATGAACGAAACAGAAATAGTATATCATATATATGACTTGATCGATCTCAATTGCGTAACCTATGGACGATCGATGTATCGCTGCTTCACCATACTAACATCGGATTCCGAAGCATAGTCAACATTAAATCATCCAAATCGTACACACATGATGCCAAATTTAATTACTCGTTTATTCTTTGATTCATTCTGTCTTTTGATCATATTAATACAGAAAATACAGAAAATAAACAACTATCAGATGCATGGTTTCATAAGTGGCTCTGATACCACTGAAGGAGAAAAGCGATCCAAAATGCAACGGAATTTAAAAAAAAAACTCCTTTAATGATCCCTACGAATGGACATGATCAGTGATAGAATCGTTACCTCTTGTGGTGATTGAAACCTTTGATGCAGATCTACGGAGCGATCACGAGCGTTGAATGGTGACAACGCCTCTACTCAGTCCACACGAACACATTCCTTCAATCTCAGTGCTAGCTGCTACAAATGAAGGATTTGAGTGAGAGGGAGAGAGAGAGAGAAACGAAATTGAAACTGCACAAGGGTTCTATTTAGAGAACCACTTGTATGGGTTGCAAGCTAAAAAGCCCACTTAAGTGTATGTGGCCCATATCTTATAATATGCCAAAATCACTTAAGCGTGTGGTACCTTACCATATTTCATATTCTACTTAAGTACACCGTACCTTACGATGTTCTATAATTCACTTAAGTGCATCGCACCTTATCCTTTAGTTACTCTACCTCTCATCAATCCGTCCTTTTGTGTGTGACCCTGTAGGTTTTCACGACATTGGCAATTATATTAAATCACATATTTAACATAATAAATAGTGAGCGGTATCTAGCAACACACCACTGCTACCCAAGACACGAAAATGTCATGTGATCTGACAAATCCTTTTGTGATAATACTTATGTGTACAATTAGCCTTTTGCCCTTATGTCTATATTGAACACAAGGCATAAATCGTGTCATCCTTGTCCAGTTCAATATTGGGCCCATAGACATTTATCCTGTTACGTAGGATGGGAAAATTCCATCTAGGTCACTCATGTCCCTCAGCATGCTTCGTGGAGTACCCATCAACTGTCTTTATGGTCATCCAGTTACGGACAATATTTGATCAGCAATAAGGCACTCGACTCTACATCTAGGGTACATAGTAGTTTTAGGTCAAAGGGTGGTATACACCATTATCACCATGAGAATAACTTATGACACTTAGCATAACATTCTATATAGTATTCTCATAGTGGGTCAATCCAGTATAAATATTACTCTCAATATTCATACTTATGTTTAAGACTTGATAACTCCTTATCCATGATCCATGAGATGTGATCATCAGTCTATATACATAATAGTCTTAATGCTTTAATATTATCCCACTTCACAATAAAGCTCGGCTACGGATAATTTAAGAATATTGTCCTTATGTTTAATGGGATCTCATGATTAAGCCACACTTGATACATTAAACGGACTAGCTATTCTAGGGACTTTATTAAATAAACATAATAAAGAAAAATCCTTTTATTATTAATAAATAATTCGATACAAGTACCAAAAGTATTGGCCTCTAGGGCTTACACCAACACAAACTTTATCACTTTCTCAACTGATTCATCTAGCTTGGTGAACCAATTTTTATTACCAGTCATATGGCTATTGCATCCAGAGTCTAGGTACCACATGTTGGTTTGCTCAGTGTTTGACTGAGTGTTGGTCATGGGCAGCACATCATCAGAATCATTATCTTTAACATGTGTGTATTGCACTTCATCGCTATCTTTCGCCCGCGCTTCCTTCTTTATTCAACAATCTCGAGCATAATGGCCAAATCCTTCAAAGTTGTAACACTGCACCTCCTTCATCTCAACTTTCTTTCCGTAATGCTTATTGCACATGTCTTTCTTGGTCTAATTAGAGTGATTATTTGAACTCTTGCTTGAATTCTCATCATTAGCAAGATTCTTTCACTTCTTCTTCGCCTTATCTTTCCTAGGTTTCTTGATGAAACATTTTAGTAGTGATTGTTCAACCACCTTCTCCCTTTCCGAGTTTCTCTACTCCAACATCATCTCATGAGCCCCTAATGAAGCTTGAAGTTCTTCTAACTTCATCTCATCTAGGTTCTTGGACTCTTCAATTGACACTATAATGTAATCAAATTTGCACTCAAAGATCTCAACACTTTCTCAATCTTCTACAAATCATTGACTGATTCACCAGACACCTTCATTTGGTTTGTTAACAACACCTCATGTGAAAGGTGATCCAAGACTGATTCATCTTGCTTTATCTGAGTCATCTCGAATTGCTTTCTCAACGTCTGCAACTTCACCATTTTCAATTTTTCATCTCTGCTGTATAAGTTCTTCAACTTGTCCCACGCTCCTTTGGCCATTTCTTTTTCAATTGTCTTCTCGAACATGTTAGGATACATACTGCTGGATCAAGAAAATAGCTTTTCCATCTTTCTTCCTTTGATCCTTGTGCACATCTTTCTGAATATCATTTGCATTCGCTTCTAATGTCGGTACTCCATCATTCACGATTTCACACACATCTTGAAATCTGAAGATGACATTCATCTGCACAACCCATCATTCATAGTTATCCCCATTGAAAATCGGTAGATTCGCTGGAAATCGTGTTGATGTTATGTTTCCATTTCAATTATAGATTCTCTCTAAATCATAACCCGACTCCTTGACACCAATTTGTTGGAACAAAAGGATTTTTAAGAAAGACGAGAGAAGGAGAAGAAGAAGAGAGAAAACAGAGAAAAACTAAACTGAATTTGTAAAAATGAAAATTGAAAGGGGTTGTTATTTACATCATACCATTCCATTTATATAGGTAACTAAATTCCATGTCCAAAACATATAAAAATATATATAACTATAAGTTACACTTCGACATAACATCAATATGATGTATTCGAATCTATCGAATACAACTGATTCCTACTCATTCGACTAACTACTTCGACACAATCGAATACAAAGTTTCTACAAAACTATGAATTATAGCTAACAACTCGTTGACGATTATATTTAACTTGTACGTGAGGGTAGTCATGCCTACATGCATTAGTTTGGTGCAACCTTGTTAAGAGATCAAAGACAAGCCATAGCCCAATCAAACTAACTAAGGCTTAGAGGACATTTGTTACCCTAACCTACATGAAATTGGATCACCAATTCTAATAAAGTGACATAAACCACGGTGAAAACACCTTAGAAGCACATTAGACCAGTCAAATCCTATAGATCGTAAGATTTACAAAATCCCCTAATGTTTATCTTTTGAGTCAACTTTCTCCGAGAAGATTCTAGAGGCTTTTAAAGCCTGAACCTCTAGTATAAAATCTAACTAATAGTCCCCAATTATTTCAAAGAATACTCACGTATATATTTTTCTAAACTTTAAACCTCACACTCACATATATTTCTTAGTTTTTGTTAGACTATAGTACTGATCTAGAAGGGGGGTTGAATAGATCAATTTTTGAAATTTAGCGCTTTTTAAAAATGTTTTCAACGATTATGGAAGCACCCTAGATTATAATCGTCTAAACAATTTGTTAATGGAAATATCGGATATGCGTGAAGCCGAATGGAATAACTAAGATACAGATAATCAACCACTATCTAAATCAATCGATTAACCACTATAATCCTTGATATCGTTACCTCTAATAATGCTTAAACACAATAAGAGATCAAGTAAAATATTACTAAATTTGTGTGACATTAATTTTATCGAACACTTGGTGTGCACTCCACACCAAATTTCAATTTCACTCAAATTGAATGTGCACAATTTTACTCAGTTGTAATCAAAGTGATTGCACCAATTTATCGAACAGTTATTATGCACAACAATAAATCAATATTGATTTTACTATTAATTTCACATAAAACTAAATTAATGTAGAATTTAAAGAGTTAAGAGATAGAGAGAACAAGATCGAATTTGTTGAGGCAGTTCCCCTATCGTCCTCGTTTGTCCTCAATTCTAAATCTAGAATTGAGATGTTTTTATTAAGACGTTGCAGAGTCAATACAAGAAAACAAATTATCACCACCAATCAACCCCTAGAGTTGTTGCAAATCCTATTCTATTCTCTCCCCTTGATTTGAGTTGAACCAAGTCCCTCAAGCGCTTCGAACAAACCTCTAGTTACATGTACCTTATTGCAAGAATGCCATGTTCTACAAAACTTTAGCTCGACTGATTTCAAACGCAAGTCTCTTGAACCCTAAGCTTTCTTCACAATCCTCCGGTTATCGTTACTTGTTTGACCGAACCCACCTTTCTTTAAACTTTTCACTCGGCTGAATCTACGAAGCAAAGGTTAGTGCAAAAACCCCCAATTCTTGGAGGACAAAATCCCAATGGTTTTATTCAAGTAAAACCCACACAAAGCCTCAACACAAACTAATATAACCCAATCTTATTTGGATGTTATCACAACATCAATGCATAATGCTCAACAAAGATTAGTATGTGTGATTGTTGAGAAATGCAATGAAGAATGAAGATGATGAGCACTTTGGTGTATGTCTTTTACTTTTCTTGTTATTTGTTGAAGAAGAGACTCTAGAATATTTATATGATGCATGGACCAACTAACAGACATAACAAAATTATTTTGCAAAATTACACAGTAGAAAATTAAGTCTTAGTAGCGGCCACCTTAACCTGTTCATACAGGTCACTCGACATGTATGACCAGAGGCAAAATTATTAAAGTAAAACAGGCGATGAGTCGACTCAAATATAGTTTTTTTCCAGGGTTGAGTCGACCTATGACTCAACTTGTTCAGACCCGTGACTACATGGTTCAAATGAAAATAGGCAACGAGTCGACGCAAGTGGATGAGTCGACTCATTCAGTTTTCCCTAGATTGAGTCGACCTGTGACTCGGCCTGTTCAAACCCGAGAGTTTTGCTCCGAGTCATGAGTCGACTCGCAGTTCTTAAACTCCCAAATATGAGTTTTGAGATGTATTTTGACCAATTTAAACCGATCTCTTATGAACCTAGGATATTAACTATGATCAAGTGCATGATTCACATCTATGATATGCTTCTATATGCCTGGACACGTTGAACCTATATTTTGAACATGTTAGAGGATGAATGCATTCTATGATATGATGATACTGTCCAAAGTACACATTATGGGCGATTAGAAAGGTTTGACATCATTAAAATAAGGACTAGGCATATTTGCCCTCACATACTCCCCCTTTTTGATGATGGAAAACCGTGGCACAATCGTGTACTTTGATAGACATCCTCCCCCTGATTTTATGCATGTATTCAAACATTCTGCTATTATCCTTCTGCTAAATCAACTATTATGTTTGTTTCCATTGCTTCTCCCCCTTTGACAACAGAAAAAAGAAACAATGAAACGATCAACATGAAATAAAGATATTCAGAAGCACTTAGTCAACGACTTTACAACATATAGACATCAACAACCATGCACATAATATGAAATCAATAGAAGAAGTATAGACATACATATTACACAGAGTAAAAAGAAATAAGTAAATAACATTTCCACATTTGTTTAGCATAAACTTTAAGACAAATGACTAAATACAGTAAATATGATATCTAAGCAAGTTCAAGTATAATTCAAACATAGAAGTTGATCAAACTTAGATCAAGCCATCAAATGACATCAAGAGTTACATAGATCAAGTATATACATACATAGTTGATCAATATAGGCCAAATGGATATGAACGATATTACCTCCAATGGTGATACACGACGAGTGCCCTCACATAGCCGCACTTATAAATCAAGGAATAGACAAGCATAATATATGTATTTAAACGTGATCCAAGATATCGAGAACACCAATTTCTCTATGGATGTGGAAGAAAGGCTTTGTCGCAAGTGGTTTTATGAAGATATCGGCAAGTTGATTTTTGCTATCAACATGCTCGAAGACAACATCACCTTTCTCAACATGATCCCTAAGGAAGTGATGCCGAATTTTAATATGTTTAGTGCACGAATGTAGTATAGGATTTTTGGTTAAATTGATGGCGCTTGTATTGTCACAAAAAATAGGAATATGTTCAAGTTGAACATTGAAGTCAAGTAATTGTTGTTTGAGCCACATAATTTGAGCGTAGCAATTACCCACAACAACGTATTCCGCCTTGGCTATTGACAAAGCAAATGAAACTTGCTTTTTATTGTGCCAACTCACTAAGGAATTTGAATAAAAATGACAAGTGCCACTAGTGCTGTTCCTATCCTATTTGCAACCGGCAAAGTCGGAATCAGGGTAGCCAACCAAAGAGCAATCACTTCCCTTAGAAAACCAAAGTCCATACTTTGAAGTACCATAGAGGTATCTAAGTATGCGCTTGACGACTTTTAAATGTGATTCTTTGGGACATGATTGATACCTAGCACACATACATACACTAAACATAATGTCTGGTCGAGATGCGATAAGATAGAGGAGAGATCCGATCATACCTTTATACCTTTTTATATCTATGGCCTTACTATTTTCATCCTGATCCATATTTACAACAATAGGCATTTGAGTGTCGATTACCTTAGAGTTTGCCATGTTGAAGCACTTGAGTAACTCATTACAATACTTCGTTTGGCTCACAAAAGTCCCTTCTTCAAGTTGCTTGATTTGAATTCCTAGGAAGTAATTTAGCTCCCCCATCATGCTCATTTCAAATTCTCCTTGCATTAACTTAGAGAATTCCTTGACTAAATTTATGTTAGTAGATCCAAAAATAATATCATCTACACAAACTTGAACTAAAATAGAGTGTTTTCCTTGACTCTTAATAAAAAGGGTTGTATTAACCTTCCCTCTTGAGAATTCTTGTTCTAGTAGAAATTTTCTAAGAAGCTCATACCATGGCCTAAGGGCTTGTTTGAGACCGTACAAAGCACGTTTAAGCTTATAAACATAGTTAGGATGCTCATAGTTTTCAAAACCGGGAGGTTGAGATACATAGACCTCTTCATTAATGTGACCGTTTAGGAAAGCGCTCTTAACATCCATTTGAAATAATTTGAAAATTTGAGGACAAGCATAGGCAAGCAAAAGGCGTATACCCTCGATTCGGGCAACCGGAGCATAAGTTTCCTCATAGTCGATGCCTTCCTCTTGGTTATACCCTTGAGTAACAAGGCGCGCCTTGTTGCGAGTTATAACTCCGTTTTCGTCTAACTTGTTCCTAAACACCCATTTAGTGCTGGTTACTCGACGGTCTCGCGGATGGGGAACAAGATCCCACACCTCATTTCTTTTGAATTGATTAAGTTCCTCTTGCATCGCTAAAAACCAATGTTCATCGAGTAATGCGTCTTTGGAGTTAGGCTCATTTTGAGAGACGAAAGCGAAATGATAACAAAAGTTATTTATCTTTGACCGTGTGGTAACTCCCTTTGTGATATCTCCTAGAATATTATCAATGGGATGATCCTTAGAAGACTTCCATTCCAAAGGAAGATCATTGTTATTAATCGAATGGTCCTCCTTTTTCTTTTTAGAGATTTGATCCGACTCCTCCTCAGCTTTTTTCGGATGGGGTTCAACACACTTTTCTTCTTGATCTTTTATTATGTCTTCCGAAGGAACACCTGCACCATCAACAATAATACCTTCTCTGGGAGTTTTCGGATAAGATTCATCAAAGGAAACATGCACGGATTCTTCAACAATAAGTAACCTTTTGTTGTATACTCTATATGCTTTACTAGAATGAGAGTATCCGAGAAAGATACCTTTATTGGTTTTTGAGTCAAATTTACCAAGGTTTTCTTTACCATTATTTAATACAAAGTACTTTCATCCGAATATATGAAGATGTGAAACATTTGGCTTCCTTCCTTTTAGCAATTCAGACGGAGTTTTATTTAGAATAGGACGAATGAGTATTATATTCAATACATAACAAGCCATATTTATGGCATCGACCCAAAAATATTTAGGAAGGCTGTTTTCATTGATCATAGTCCTTCCAAGCTCTTCTAAAATTCTATTTTTATGTTCCACTACTCCATTTTGTTGTAGAGTTCTTGGAGCATAAAAATTATGATCAATGCCGTTTGTTTCATAAAATTCCTCAAAGAGATGGTTTTCAAATTCACCTCTGTGATCACTTAGAATAGTAACTATGCTAGTGTTCAATTTGTTTTGAGACATCTTGGAAAACTTTTCAAAAGCAGAAAAAGTGTCACTTTTACTTGCTAAGAATATAGTCCAACAAAATCTAGAGTAGTCATCTACTATAACGAAACCATAGTAGTTTCCACCTAGACTTTTGATTCTAGATGGCCCAAATAGGTCTATATGGAGAATTTCAAGGTGTCTCGTTGTGGAAACAATATTTTTAGATTTAAACGAGATCCTTGTTTGCTTTCCCATTTGGCACGCATCACATAAGTTATCTTTTGAAAATTTGATTTTGGGAAGACCAACTACTAGATCTTTTGCGACAACTTTATTTAGCAAGTCAAAGTTGACATGCGCTAATCGCCTATGCCAAAGCCACAAGTCTTCACTCATGGAGACGAGACATTTAGCGCTAGTCAAAGATACTTCATTTAAGTTCAGCATGTATACATTATTTTCCCTCCATCCCTTAAGCACATCATTCTTATTATCATTATGTTCAATCATGCAACAATCTTTTGAAAATGATACTTTGTATCCTTTGTCACATAATTGGCTAATACTAATGAGATTTTGCTTAAGGCCTTTAACTAAAAGGACGTCTGAGATAGTAGTAGAGGAGGGATTATCTACACTACCTTTTCCGAGTATAGCTCCCTTGTTATTATCACCATAGGTTACAAACGCTTTCTTCTTAGCCATAAAGTCAAAGAACAAGGAAGTGCCACCCGTCATGTGTCTTGAGCATCCACTATTGAGAACCCATGTTCTCTCCGTATCCTCAAGACATTCCACCTACAAATTTAAACAAGGGAGTGAGGTATCCAATTTTCATTGGGTCCTAGTGGGTGAGTGAAACTTTGGTTGCATTTGGGCAACCATTGAAAAATGCCTTTAGGGACTAGAAATCTCCTAAATCGACATTTAGCAATAGTATGTCCCCTTTTGCAACAATATAGACAATTTAAGTTAGGATGAGAGTTGCTTTTTCTAACTTGATCCTTTACCACATAAGTTTATTTTTGATAAGGATTATTCATGTTACTTCTAAAATGTGATTGATCAATAGCAAAGGTAACTTTAGGTTGTAAAGCCTTGTCTAATTTGGCTTGAAGAGTTCTAACCTCTCTTTGCCAAATGTGACAGGTTTCACATCCAGACCATCCAAACCAAAATCACTTATCATCTTCAGTTTTGCCTTTAGTAACCTCTATCATAGATTTCTTGAGAGTTTCTAATTCCTTTTCAGAATCAGAAATCTTTTTTTCTAAATAACAAAATTTTTTCTTATTTGAGGCTAGGCGTTTGAAAGCTTCCTTGACCTCATTGTGTAGAGTACTAAATACATTTTGCAAATCACAATAAGATATTTTATTAATATGATCATATTTAGAATGAGTTGCATTCTTTTTCTTCTTTCGATGAGCTGTAAGACAAAGATTGGCGTTTTCTTCTTCATCACTTGAGTTATCATCGCTTGAGGACTCACCATCGCTCTCCCGTGCAATGTATGCTTTTCTAGTTTTGCTAGATTTGTTGTGACGTTTATCTTTTCCTTTGTCTTTCTTCAGCAAGGGATAATCCGACTTATAATGGCCGACCTTTCCGAAATTAAAGCATGATCCTTTTGACTAAGTTGTCTTACCTTCCTCTTGATTCTGGAGTTTTGATTGTGTTCTATAGTTGATAAATTTTTTATCCGAATTTTGGAATTCATTCTTTCTAAGGTATCAGTTATACCTCCTTATGAACAACCCCATGTCTTCATTCAAATCTTTATCGTCATCATTTGATTCACTCTCACACGTATCATTGGTGGATGACTTATATCTTGAACTCTTTAAAGCGAAAGACTTCCTTTCGGTGTCCTTAGCGATCTCCTTCTTTTCCTTATTTTGACTCTTCTCATGTTTCTCAAGGTTCATGAGCTCTTGCTCATGCTCTTGAAGCTTGCCAAACAATGTTGCCATGTCCAATGTTCTTAGATCATTGGCTTCCTTAATCGCGGTGACCTTTGGTAGCCAATCCCTATTAAGACATCTTAAGATTTTATTATTAGCAACATCATTAGGGGTAGTTCTACCAAGAGCATTTAACCGATAGATTAGATGATAAAATCACTTTATGCATATCGGAAATGGTTTCACCATCCTCCATATGAAAAGGTCAAATTCTTGAGTTAAGGTGTTGATTCTAGCAAGTTTGACATCATTGGTTCCCTCATGGGTAATTTGCAATGAGTCCCACATAGCTTTATCACTAGTATTATGGGAAACCCTATAATACTCATCAACACCTAAGGCAACGATGACTATGTTTCTGGCTTTCCAATCATAGTTGTACTTTTTCTCATCTTCTTCATTCCATTGTGCTTCAGGTTTAGGCATAACAAAACCATCCGCATTGTTCATGGTTATTTCCATATGACCATCTTGGATGACTTTCCATACTTTCCTATCAATAGAGTTGATATGGATACACATACAGTCTTTCCAATAACTCTAGTTTTCACCGGTAAAAATAGGCGCCCTATTGTATGCCCTTTAGGATCGTTACTCATTTTCTAAAAAGTTATATCTGAAGCACTAGATGAATCGACGCTCGTGATACCACTTGTTAGACGATAGTAACGATCTAGAAGAGGGGTTAAATAGATCAATTTTTTAAATTTAACGCTTTTTAAAAATGTTTTCAACAGTTGCGGAAACACCCTAGATTATAATCGTCTAAACGATCCGTTAATGGAAAGATCAGATATGCGTGAAACCGAATGGAATAACTAAGATAAAGATAATCAACCACTATCTAAATCAATCGGTTAACCACTATAATCCTTGATATTGTTACCTCTAATAATGCTTAAACACAATAAGAGATCAAGTAAAATATTATTAAATTTGTGTGAGATTAATTTTATCTAACACTTGGCGTGCACTCCACACCAAATTTTAATTTCACTAAAATTGAATGTGCAGAATTTTACTCAGTTGCAATCAAAGTGATTACACCAATTTATTGAACAGTTACTATGCATAACAATCAAGCGATATTGATTTTACTATTAATTTCACACAAAATGTAATTAATGAAGAATTTAAAGAGTTAAGAGATAGAGAGAACAAGACCGGATTTGTTGAGGCAGTTCCCATATCGTCCTTGCTTAGGGTACGTCTCCTCTCATTTCTAAATCTAGAATTGAGATGTTTTTATTAACACGTTGCAAAGTCAATACAAGAGAACAAATGATCACCACCAATTAACCCCTAAAGTTGTTGCAAATCCTATTCTATTCTCTCCCCTTGATTCGAGTTGAACCAAGTCCCTCAAGCGCTTCGAACAAACCTCCGGTTACAGCTACCCTATTGCAAGAACGCCATGTTCTCCAAAACTTCAGCTCGATTGATTTCGAATGCAAGTCGCTTGAACCCTAAGCTTTCTTCACAATCCTCCGGTTACTGTTACTTATTTGACCGAACCCACCATTCTTCAAACTTTTCACTCGGCTGAATTTGCGAAACAAAGGTTAGTGCAAAAAACCCCAATTTTTGGAGGACAAAACCTCAATGGTTTTATTCATGAAAAACCCACACAAAGCCTCCACCCAAACTAAGATAACCCAATCTTATTTGGACGTTATCACTGAAGGAGAAGGGCGATCCAAAACGCATAGGAATTTAAAATTTCTCCTTTAATGATCCTTACGAATGGGCATGATCAGTGATAGAATCGTTACCTCTTGTGGCGATTGTAACCTTTGATGCAGATCTACGGAGCGATCACGAACGTTGAACAATGACAACGCCTCTACTCAGTCCACACGAACGAATTCCTTCAATCTCAGTGCTAGCTGCTACAAATGAAGGCTTTGAGTGAGAGAGAGAGAGAAACAAAATTGCAACTGCACAAATGCTTCTACACAAGGGTTCTATTTATAGAACCACTTGTGTGGGATGCAAGCTAAAAAGCCCACTCAAGTGTATGTGACCCATATCTTATAATATGCCAATATCACTTAAGCGTGTGGTACCTTACCATATTTCGTAATCTACTTAAGTACACCGTACCTTTTGATGTTCTACAATTCACTTAAGTGCACCGTACATTATGGTATTTCTTAGTTACTCTATCTCTCATCAATCCGTCCTTTTGTGTGTGACCCTGTAGGTTTTCGCGGCATTGACAATTATATTAAATCACGTATTTAACATAATAAACAGTGAGCGGTATCTAGCAACACATCACTGCTACCCAAGACACGAAAATGTCATGTGATCTGACAAATCCTTCTATGATAATACTTATGTGTACAATTACCATTTTGCCCTTATGTCTATATTAAACACAAGGCATATACCGTGTCATCCTTGTCCAGTTCAATATTAGACCCATAGACATTTATCCTGTTACGCAGGATGGGCAAATTTCATCTAGGTCACTCATGTCCCTTAGCATGCTTCGTGGAGTACCCATCAACTGTCTTTATGGTCATCCAATTACGGACAACGTTTGATCAACAATAAGGCACTCGACTCTACATCTAGGGTCCATAGTGGTTTCAGGTCGAAGGGTGGTATACACCATTATCACCATGAGAATAACTTATGACACTTTGCATAACATTCTATATAGTATTCTCATAGCGGGTCAATCCAGTATAAATATTACTCTTAATATTCATACCTATGTTTAAGACTTGATAACTCCTTATCCATGATCATGAGATGTGATCATCAGTCTATATACATAATAGTCTTAATCTTTGATGTTATCCCACTTCACAATAAAGCTCGACTACAGATACTTTAAGAATAATGTCCTTATGTTTAATGTGATCTCATGATTAAGTCACACTTGATACATTAAATGGACTATCGATTTTAGGAACTTTATTAAACAAACATAATAAAGAAAAAACCTTTTATTATTAATAAATAATTCGATAAAAGTATCAAAAGTGTTGGCCTCTAGGCTTACACCAACAATCACAACAACAATGAACAATGCTCAACAAAGATTATTATGTGTGATTATTGAGAAATGCAATAAAGAATGAAGATGATGAGCACTTTGGTGTATATCTTTCACTTTTCTTGTTATTTGTTGAAGAAGAGACTCTAAAATATTTATATGATGCATGGACCAACTAACAAACATAACAGAATTATTTTGCAAAATTACACAGCAGAAAATTAAGTCTAAGTAGCGGTCACTCGACCTGTATGGACCCGAGGCAAAATTGTTCAAGTAAAACAGGCGATGAGTCGACTCAAACAGGGGATGAGTCGACTCAAACCGAGGTTTTTTTCAGGGTTGAGTCGACCTATGACTCGACCTGTTCAGACCCGTGGCTACATGGTTCAAAATGAAAATAGGCAATGAGTCGACGCAACATGTGGATGAGTCGGCTCATTCAGTTTTTCCAGGATTGAGTCGACCTGTGACTCGACCTGTTCAGACCCGAGAGTTTTGCTCCAATCATGAGTCGACTCACAGTTCTTAAACTCCCCAAAATGAGTTTTGAGATGTATTTTGACCAATTTAAACCGATCTCTTATGAACTTAGGATATTAACTATGATCAAGTGCATGATTCACATCTATGATATGCTCCTATATGCCTGGACACATTTTGAACATGTTAGAGGATGAATATGTTCTATGATATGATGATACTGTCCAAAATACACGTTATGGGCGATTAGAAAAGTTTGACATCATTATAAAAAATATGTATTAATATTGATATTTTAAAAATACTCACGCGTTTTTTTTCTATTTTATAGTATTCACTTCACATATTAATTGCAAATCAATATTCCTAGTTGGTATTTTGTTAGTTAGTTTTACAAATACACTTCCTATTGCGCTAAATTGATGCGAAAGGAACCCAAAAAAGACACGTAGTTCCAAATCGCATATGTTAACCATAATCTTAACTAGGACCACAAACATTAGATAAATAAATTATAGAAAGCATAGACATAGACAAATAAGAAATTGAAGATGAGATAAGAAGCCATATAATCTGAGGTTGGAAGTAGCAGATTTGAGTGAACCACCACCATCTGTATCAGGCTTTTTTACATTTTGCCCTGATCCTGTAGCTGCATATGGATACTTACACGTCCCATAACCTGCCACAAATCACCCATATTCTCATCATTTGTTTCCCCTTCACAATAATCAATGTAAATTTGGTTGATAATGTAAAACTTGTTCATCAAAATTAAGCTCAAATTCTTGATAATGAAACTAAATAAACTTACCAGGGTCTGTGTTAGTTATGACTCCGGTGTTGCCAAAATCACAGTCTGCATTGTGGCGACCAGATTGCTGATAATATGCATTCATGGCATAGGCTGCATGGGATCTCAAAGAATCGGGCTTAAAACACGGCCCACCATTCTTTATCGGCCCACAATCTATCCCATTGCTGCAAACATAGTCAATGTTGGCCTGCAACGCTTTTTCACTTGCGTTAATCTTCGGCACGCACCACTTCTTTGAAGAAGACGATTCTGGGGACCCTGCCGGACCCATTGCCGTAGGTCCGGATGCGGGATCCATTGCCATGGGCCCAGATGCAGGCCTCATTGCTTCAGGCCCTGATGCGGGATTCATTGCCGCGGGCCCCGTTGCCTGTTGTTAATTACATCAACATATTAGCTAATGCTGGAAATCTTAGTTCACAATGTCACAAACTAAAAATGATAATAGTGCTAACAATAAGAATCAGTTCAAATTATTATAATGCATTTTAGAGTATGTATTCTGAAATTTTACTATTCAAAGAATTTTAACATGTAATGCCAACCCTACACAAAAATCGTACTCATATTAATGAATGAAGGAATTAAGAAAGTGACAGGGACTATTCCATAGTCAAACATTATAATTGCCTTTGAAATTTTAACCAAAAGCTAGCAAGTGGCATGGTAAGAAGACATGACATGACACCATCGACATGAAAACGAAATCACCAAAATAGCCCCCAATAACTCTCCGACATGCAAACTCTCGAAAAATCAATGTGAATAAAATAGGGACTGAGTTGTACTTCCATTAAAACATGTCGTGTACTAATTTGTCACGAAGAGTCTAATTCTAAAACAGTAGATACGCATATGCATCAAATATTAAACAATCACACAAAGATTCTCCTATATTTTTTTAAATAAATAAACAATTGTAAAAAATGAATAGGTACCTACCTGTTGATGTTGTTGGATAAAAACACCAACGTCGTAAACCGGTGTAAGATCGGGTTTAAACAACCCGTAATTCCGCTCCGAAATAGTGGGCTTAAGATTCTCATTAAACAATGAGAAAATATAAGTTTCAAATGTCTTATTAGGCATCAAAGGAGTCCCTTTCCCAGAATTAACGTGTTTGATAAGATTCCCGTTATAAGAAACCGCATTCTCCAAACTCACACCGGGTTGGTCCGGGTCACCCAAAGAAGGCCAACCCGTTTCACCAACAACCAGTTCCACGTCATCATAACCAAGTTTCTTCATCGCCGAATAAACCGCATCCATCTGAGCATCAAACATATTCGTATAGTTTATTCCAGTGGCTTTATCAAAAACGCCACCGTTTGGTTTAAAGAGCGCATAGTTCAACGTTTCGGGTTTGCTTGGAGAGAAACCGAAGAACGGATACGGGTTAACCATGAAAGGAGATTTCGTTTGGCGATGAAAGTCCAGAATGGGAGCAAAGATAGCACGGTCGTAGCCACGGCGGAAACTTCCAGCGCTTGGTGGTTCCGAGGAAGATAAAATGCCGAGAGAGTTAGGGGATACGACTTGAATATGAGTGAGGTTTGAGAGTGTGAGAGCTTGGTGAAGAGCTTTCATGGCGGGGAGAATGTGGGCGATGAGGTTTTTATCTGAAGTTGCGAGGATTTCGTTTCCGACGGCGATACGGTTGAAGGCGGTTTCGGGGTGGAAAGGCAGGATGTTTGTTGTGATCCATGATTGGGCTGAGGGTAGTTTTGTGAGTGAAGGGATGTCGCTGTTTGCGACTGTTACGGTGACGGAGATGTTGGTGTTGGCGAAGGCGCGGAGGATGTCGGGGTTTGCGTCGAAGAGTTTAATACGGTCGATGGTGGTTTGGGTTTTGAGGAATGAGGCGACGGTGGAGGGTGGTGGGAGGTTGTCGGCGATGGTGCCGTAGTTGACGCCGATTTTGTTGGTTGTGGCGGAGGAGGAAAGTTGAAGGAAGAGGTTCGAAGTTGAGAGAAGGAGAAGAAGTAAGCGATATGGGGTTGCCATTTTTGGTGAGTTTGTGAGATGCGGGGAATGATAGAAGTTTTAATGTGGAAGGGAACGTTAGTATGAATTTGATTGGATCAAACTTCAGAGTTCAAACACCGCCATATAATGGGGTCCACTTTGGAGAAAAACTCTGTTCCAAGGTTTGGGTTCAGTTTGAGTGTTTGATGTTATGTGTTAGGATGTCTTCAATTAGATATTCTGCGTCTAAAACAAAAATTGAAAAATTAAATTGAACTCCTCTAAGGCTTCTTTTAATTATAACACACTAAAAAAATACAATAACCTTTTTAAAATTATGATCACAAATACCTTATTTAGTTGTTAATATCGTTTTATATCGGTTAAACTACTAAAATGCATGAAATTGCTATACTCAACAAAAATTAGGAGGTTCTTTCACTTGCATTCTCAAGCAAGTGTTACATTGAATATGGATTAGTGGTTCAAAATGCATATTATTCCTTCGAGCCATCTTGCGTGCACTATATCTTAAGATGGCTATTGAAATGCTCCCATGGTCAGCTGATCCTCTTCACTTATATTTTGCTCTATATTTGTCATTGTATTTGTTACTATAGTTGTGTATAATTTGATCTCTCTTACACGTATCATGTAAGATAGACCGGATAATACAATCTCACATAAAAACATCTTGTATGTTGTATAAAAAAACATCTCACTTTTACAAATCTCGTATTTGAGAGGTCGTGTATAAGTCTCGTAATTGGATTGAATCTAAACTTGAACTAAGAAGAGTCCACCCCATTTTCAAGGTATTCCATGGGGCATGGCAAAGATAGATCAATGTAAATGGACCAAGTTAAACATGTTGACCCGACACCATTGTATCTTAGTGCGGACTAATACATTTTATTATGTAGATAGAACATTTAAGACATGTTAACGCAACCATAAATTATTGGTCATAGATTGAGAAGCAAGCTATTTAAAGCCCTTTAATTAGTCACAGGAAAACAAGGAAACATATATCTTAAATGACCCATCAATTGGTCTTATGGACACTTAGCATATGCGATCATATCAACAGTAAGAGAAAAAGCACAAACACTTTTCAATACGACATATACTCAACCGGTATTTGTGACTCTTATAGGCTCAATACTGATAGAGTTATTAATTAGTGTATCCAACTGTTCATCAATGATTTTGGTAAACAATAACTTGGTTTTACATTTATTGCTTGAATAATCAAACTAGTAAATCCTGGGGCATGTTGTGCAAGACTTCTGGGAGAAAAGACGTGTGTATTAACGTTGTCAGGTATCTGTGTTGACTACTTTGAAAAAATGATTAAGTTTGAAAATAAACGTAACAGTAATTTCGACTAAGTCGAACTAGTAACTTGAACGAGAATAAAAAACAAGTAAATGTAGATGCAAATGAAAAGAAAACTTTATTTGCATAATTAAAAGTTGGTAGGCAAATACAATTTCTTCAGAGACTTGTTACTCGCTTGCCTATGGATACTTTGAGTTTGTATTGAAGTTTACAATGATTTTTTCACCCCGAATCCTAACGCTAGATTCCCTATTTATAATACTATGAAACTAACTGTCTTCAACATACAATTGTCTTCTATCTGACACATCACCTCTGCATGCTTCACTTGCCTTCGATTGATCTCCACGTGTCTTTGGTGTTTTGGATAAGACCAAGAAACAGTTATTCGGTTTGATTTTGATTTTTCTTTGGTCAAATCGCATTCGATTTGTCGAGTTGGTGAATAAACAACTTTTGGAAATTTCGCTAAGTACCAGACCAAATCCTCAATATATTGAATATCGATGTTTTTTCCCAATGTTTCTGGTCGAAAAACATGAAATATTGCCTTATGTTTTTCACGGAAATTTCAGCTAACTCCCTTGTCGAGTTAGTACATTTAAATTTCTTGGCTAAGAAATTGCCACTTATTCACTGGTGTTTTTGGTAAATAATCACTTAGTTTTAGGTTAATTACTTGAAGGACCAAACTAGTAAATCCTAGGGCAAGTTTGTGCTAAGTTTCTGAGAAGAGATAGTATGCATTTAATGTTTTCGGATTTCTTGCAATGAATGTTAGGTGTTTTTCCAGTAAAATAACTATGCCATAGAAATAAACTAACTAACTGATTTGTCAGAGTCAAAATTAGTCTTTGAATGTTAAATAACACAAGTAAAGAAAAAACTTTAAATAGAAAAAGGATTTATTTGCATAAACGTAAAAGTGGTAGGCAAGTACATTTGCTTCATGAAAACTCGTTTCTCTATTATATGCGGGTACTTTGAATGTATGTCGAAGTTTACAATGTTTTTTCTACACCTGATCCTAACACTAGAATCTCTATTTACAATGCTATGAACTAACGGTCTTCCAACGTTGAAATGATTCTCAGTCCGACATGTCATCTTTTCATGTGTGATTGACCCTTGATTGATTTCCATGTATCCCTTTCAATTTGGATAAGACCAAAAAATAGTTACTTCAGTTTAAAATTTGAATATGCCTCCATTCGAACCCCTTCGACCCGTCAAACTTTACACATCACTGAACTTCCTGAAATTTTACTAAGTTCACAACCAGACTCTTCGGCGTCAAATACTGTTATTCCATTGGTAGGCCTTTTGGTCGAAAAGCCTTGACTTTAACCTATGATTGGAGATATTCCCAGCTGGATTTTTCGTCGAATGTGCTCTTTTGAAATTTTTTGGCTAACAAATTGCCCCCCCCCCCAAAAATGTCACTTTCGATTTTATTTAAAAGAGGCATGTGGCATTTTTGAAGTTTCAATATTGTTCGAAGTTGTGTGCTGATGTCACCATCATCATGGTTACTCCCTATAACGTCCCTTCGAGTCATATAGGCTCAGACTAGCCATCATGGTCCTGAGTTCCCAGAAAATTGAGGGCAATGCTGAAGATCCAACTTCCCACTTCACCATGTTTTAGTGAGACACTTGTCAAAAAGTTCATTTTTGTTTCTTTTTCAAGAAAAATTAAAACTGATCTGTTTCTTTTTTCTGAGATTATAAATAGTTCATGTTAGACGATAGGCTTCGATCAAGAGGGGGAGGGGAGGTTAATAGATCCCTGTAGCGGTAAATTCATGATCATCAAGCTATGGATAAGTTAAAGATCAAATAACAAGAGTCGCCACCGTGCTTTTATTATTTCCAAGGGAAAAGGGAAAAAGTACGAACAAAACCCAAAAGTAAGAAGTTTTCAAATCAAAACTAATAAAATGTCAGAGATTACAGGTAAGGGGGTTGGTTACACAGAGGGAAGGTGTTAGCATCTAAAGTGTCCTAGGTACTCCTAGGGAGCCCTTTTTGTGTGCATATGTATTATGCACAAAGTGATATTTTACAAACAAATAGAATGAGGGGATGGGAAAAGAATTCATTAATTATATTTTTGTGTTTGGAAAGACCTTCGGTCTTGTGCCTACGTACCAACATAAAAATGAGGGATCAAAACCTCGTAGTTCGTGATACAAATTTCAAAGTGGATGCATTGCTTTTAACAAAAATTAAGTTTGAAAGGCACAAAGGCCTAAAAATGGTTTACATGAGTTAGTTTTTTTTTTGGCTTTTTGAAAGTTTAAGTCAAGTATAGTTAAGTCTATTTACAAGTTTAATTCAGAATATGAAAGAGGCAAATATTTGAAATTTTTTGGTGAAACTCTCATATTTTTTGGATAAATATTAAAATTAATATGAATTAATAAAAATCAAAGGAATAAAAATTAAAATCAGAAAAAAAAAACGTGGACCACTTGATCTACCTCATTAATTGAGGTGGCAGATCAAGTGGTTAGAAACGCGCATTCCATTGTACACGCTAGTCAGCGCACCACACACTTGGTCATTACAAGCAACATCCCTAATTAAAACATTTTAAATCAATCCAATGGCTCTGGACCGTGCCACATCATTGCTGGAGCAAAGCGCCAGTCGTCTGCTCAGGCGACCTTGGCCGGACTGGTCCATTCATCACGACATCATAAATGAAAAAGGAGGACATGATCTGAAAGGAAAATTGGTGTAGATCACGAATATCACCTCAATTTTAACTAACTCCTCATGTAACAACCCAATTTTTTTTATTTTTTTTAGTATTTAATTATTATATTATTTTTATTATATTTTAATTTAATTATTTGGAGTGTTAAGTAATTAAGTGGTTGTGAGGTAGTATAATAATTGATTATATTAATTAAATTGGTATGACTAGTGAGTGGTTAATTATTTGAATTTAAATTTAAATATTAGGTATTATTGGGCCTAGTGATTAAATTAGATGATTTAAACCCAACTAGAACACTATTATAAATAGTAAGAGTGAAGGAAGTGAGAATTAGAATTCACTTGAGCACTGAAGGCAATAGAGAAAGAAGAGAGGGAAAACGAGAGGAGTCAAGGTTTCCATCAAATTGACAAGGTAAGGGGGGAAATTCTTATTATTATGGGTTAGTATGGTTGGTCAATGGGTAGGAACATGTTTAGGTTGAAATCCTTAATTGGCATGAATTGGAATTATTAGGTCTTGATAAATACTCTTAAATTGTGATGATTAAATTATGCTAAAACTGTGAATGAATATATATTTGGATGAGTCATGATTTTTCTGAACGTGTAGCTTTTTACGGAATCGAAATCGGAGGTCCGGAAGTCCTCCAACGATGAAAAACACGGAGAAATCTGCATTCTGTTTCGTTGTTAGCGCAGGAACAACTTTCTGTTTTGCGTTAACCGGTTAACCCAGGGCGTTAACCGGTTAACACTGTTGCGATACTGAAAAATTACATTATGTCTTGCGTTAACCGGTTAACCCAGGGCGTTAACCGGTTAACCCAGGGCGTTAACCGGTTAACACTGTTAAAAATTGCCAAGAAGCGCATTCTGTTTTGCGTTAACCGATTAACCCATGGTGTTAACCGGTTAACACTGTTTGAAAAGTGAAAAATTGATATTTAAATGTTGTGTGCGTTTTGGAATGAGATTTATGTGTACATGTTTGATGATTGGCCTATATTGATGAATAATATATTGTACGAATGTGTATGTATACCAGTACTGATTTGTGAATGATTTATGGTTATGGATGTGTATATGTAATCGTAATTGATGAGTTGTGATGAATGTGTATATGTACCAATTGTGAGTCATGGTGATATGCGGGATGTTAAGACGGTATAAAAGGTCTTAATTGCATATGTGTTGGTATGTGTGCATTCATTCATAGCATGGTTGACTTCATTGTGGAAGTGGTTAAGCGGTGATCCTTCATTGGAAACAGACGTAGCAGACGTTAATCCTTAATTGGGATTAGGCGTAGTATTTAAGCGGTGATCCTTCATTGGAAACAGACGTAGCAGACGTTAATCCTTAATTGGGATTAGGCGTAGTATTAAGCGGTGATCCTTCATTGGAAATAGACGTAGGGCTTTGGTCTTGTCCGAATCGGAAGTGTGGCTTGGATTCTAGATATTGAATCGGAAAGCGGTGAAACTTTGAGTTCACATTGAGGTACCACATGCATGGAGTCACATTGTCTTGCATTGAGTCGTATATCGTTATGTGATCATTGAATGCATATATTGATGTGAGTGTGATGTACATTTGAAATATGTGGAATGATTGTCTGTTAATATCGTTGATATAATAATACAAAGTGTGATGAATTCTTTAATTGTGTTTTAATTCATTGTACCTTATTATGCTATTTCATAATGATTGGAATTCTCACCCTTTCTGTTTGAATGTTACCTTTACATGGGTATCGTGCAGATACTACAGAGTAGTATTGCTGGAGTAGATGGACGGTAGCTCGCTCAAGAATAGCTGGAGAGTTTCCGTATTTAGTTTGAAATTAGGTAATGAGTCAATGCTCTGGTCATGTAACACTGGGTAGATTAGTGGTATTGAACTCGTATCTTATTGGGATATGCTTTGTGTCATTAATTGTTTTATGTTATTTGATCATGGTATGGGACATGGATTATCTTATGAAATACATGAGTATTCTTTATTTTCCGCTGCGAACGCATATTGCTTGAATATTCATGATGAGTGAAATGTGTTATTTTGAATGACCAGGTGTATTGTTGGTTTTTGAAAGTTTTAAGTTTCGAAAACGTCGATGTGACGCCCTTTTCTTTATATGCGTGCTTATTTACTCTGATTATATACTAAATAATTTGGGGTAGAAAAAGGGGTGTTACAATAGTGGTATCAGAGCATGGTCGACCAGTTGGTCAATAGTAGTAGGTTTCCGTAGTATTTGATTTGTGTGTCTGACACGATCGATACTGTTGTTTGATGTTTCAGGTTATCTAGGACAATGGTTGCAGGCAAGAATGACGATGCCATTGCTGAGGCGCTGAGGATGCTGGCTGAATCCATGGGTCAGATCCATAAAGCGAATGTCCATCAAGCGAATGCGAATGCCGGTAACCAAAAGGGAGATAATGATGAGTTCCGTGCTTTGGGGAGATTCCAGCGGAACAATCCTCCTATCTTTGAGGGTGAGCATGCACCTGAGAAAGCTCAAGCTTGGCTGAAAGCAATTGAGAAGATCTTCAGAGTCATGAACTGCACAGATGCTCAGAAAGTGCAGTTTGGTACCCATATGCTTGAGAAGGAAGCTGAAGATTGGTGGAATAGCACTCTTCAGAGGTTCGAAGAAGACAACATTGAAGTTACTTGGACTCTTTTCCGTGATACCTTCTTGGAGAACTATTTCCCAGAAGATTGTCGTGGGAAGAAAGAGGTGGAGTTCCTTGAATTGAAGTAAGGAAATGGTACCGTTGCTGATTATGCTGCTAGATTTCAGGAGCTTATCAAGTATTGCCCTCATTACAATACTGTTAATGTTGAGAGATCTAAATGTTTGAAGTTTGTGAATGGATTGAGACATGACATCAAGAAGGCCATTGGTTACCAACAGATTACTCGTTTTACAGAATTGGTTAACAAGAGCCGAATTTATGACGAGGATAGCAGGGAGAGTGCTTCTGTCTACAAGAGTTTGAAGGGGAAAAACCAAGATTGGGGAAAACCATATGATGACAAGAGGAGACAATCTAGTGTTGGCAAGAAGCCAAGTGGGGGAGTATCTTCTATTCCACTTAAGTGCTTCAAATGTGGTGTGGAAGGCCATCGTGCTACGGAGTGTAGTAGAGATTCTGGGAAGTGTTTCAATTGTGGCAGGATGGGTCACAGAGCAAGCCAATGTAGAGTTGGTTCGAACGTAACTTGTTTCAACTATGGTGAGAAAGGTCACATTAGTTCGCAATGTGATAAGCCGAAGAAGGAGCAAGTGAAGGGGAAGGTGTTTGCATTGTCTGGTGCGGAGACCACTACCGATGATAGACTAATCCAAGGTACGTGCTTTATTAATGGTACACCTTTGATTGCCATTATTGATACCGGTGCAACACATTCCTTCATTTCTTTGGATTGTGCTAAGAGGCTGAATCTCATATTATCTGATATGCATAGAAGTATGATTATTCATACACCTGCTATGGGTTCTGTTTCTACTTCCTATGTGTGTTTGAATTGTCCGTTGAGTATATTTGGTAGGGATTTTGGAATTGATTTAGTTTGTCTTCCGTTAGAGCAACTCGACGTGATTTTGGGTATGAATTGGTTAAAAGTTAATCGGGTGTATATCAACTGTTTCGAGAAGACGGTTAATTTTCCTGAGGTGGATGCTAAGGAAGACTGGTGTGTGTCTGCTAAGCAAGTTGATGAATCGGTGCAAGATGGTGCCGAGTTGTTTATGTTGTTGGCAACTTTGGATATTCGGGAGAAGAGGACGATCGAAGAACTGCCAATAGTTTGTGAATTTGCGGAAGTATTCCCGGAAGATATAAGTGATTTACCGCCGGAACGAGAGGTCGAGTTTTCGATTGATTTAGTTCCTAGAACTAGTCCTGTATCGGTGGCTCCCTATCGAATGTCCGCTTCTGAGTTGAAAGAGTTGAAGAGTCAACTTGAAGACTTACTCGAGAAGAAGTTTATTCATTCTAGTGTGTCGCCGTGGGGTGCACCTGTGCTATTGGTCAAGAAGAAAGAAGGTTCTATGAGATTATGTGTTGATTATAGACAACTGAATAAAGTGACGATTAAGAACAAGTATCCACTCCCGAGGATTGACGATCTGATGGATCAGCTGGTTGGAGCTTGTGTGTTTAGCAAAATTGATTTGAGGTCTGGGTATCATCAGATTCGTGTAAAGGCTGAGGATATTCAGAAGACTGCTTTTAGGACAAGGTACGGTCACTACGAGTACTCCGTGATGCCTTTTGGGGTGACGAATGCACCTGGTGTGTTTATGGAGTATATGAATAGAATCTTTCATGATTATCTGGATAAGTTTGTAGTTGTGTTCATCGATGATATATTGATTTATTCCAAGGGCGAAGAGGATCATGCAGAGCATTTGAAGGTTGTGTTATCGGTGTTGAAAGAGAGGAAGTTGTTTGCTAAACTCTCTAAATGCGAATTTTGGTTGAGTGAAGTAAGTTTTCTTGGACATGTGATTTTGAGCGGTGGGATTTCTGTGGATCCTACGAAGATCGAAGCTGTATCTCAGTGGGAAGCTCCTAAGTCTATTGCTGAGATTCGAAGTTTCCTTGGTTTGGCTGGTTATTATAGGAAGTTCATTGAGGGATTTTCTAAGCTGTCGTTACCGTTGACGCAGTTGACTAGGAAGGGTCAAGCTTTCATTTAGACTTCGCAGTGTGAAGCGAATTTTCAAGAGCTTAAGAGAAGATTGACTACGGCTCCTATTTTGATTTTATCGGATCCGTTAGAAACCTTCGTGGTGTATTGCGATGCTTCTTTGTTGGGTTTGGGAGGTGTTCTGATGCAAAAGGGGCAAGTGATAGCTTATGCTTCAAGGCAACTCAAGGTTCATGAGAAGAATTATCCGACGCATGATTTAGAGTTGGCTGCCGTTGTGTTTGTGTTGAAGCTTTGGAGACATTACTTGTTTGGATCGAGGTTTGATGTGTTTAGTGATCACAAGAGTTTGAAGTACTTGTTCGATCAGAAAGAATTGAATATGAGGCAAAGGAGATGGTTGGAATTCTTGAAGGATTATGATTTTGGTTTGAATTATCATCCTGGGAAGGCGAATGTTGTAGCCGATGCATTGAGTAGGAAGTCATTGCATATGTCTATGTTGATGATGCGAGAGTTTGAATTGTTGGAGCAATTTAGAGATTTGAGTTTGGTTTGTGAAGCGACGTCTTCGTGTGTTAAGCTTGGGATGTTGAAGCTTACGTGTGACATTCTTGACGAGATTAGAGAAGGTCAGAGGTCAGATTTGAAGTTAGTCGATGTTATGACATTGATTAACCAAGGTAAAGGTGGTGACTTTCGGATTGATGAGAATGGTATCATGAGGTGTCGTGACCGAGTTTGTGTTCCGGAGGGTATGGATTTGAGAAAGAGGATCCTTGAGGAAGGGCATAGAAGTGGCCTGAGTATTCATCCTGGTGCTACTAAGATGTATCAAGACTTGAGGAAGATGTTTTGGTGGCAAGGTATGAAGAAGGATGTAGTGGAATTTGTGTATTCATGTTTGACTTGTCAAAAGTCAAAGATTGAACATCAAAAGCCGTCTGGTTTGATGCAATCGTTATCTATTCCCGAGTGGAAGTGGGATAGTATCTCTATGGATTTTGTTTCGGGATTACCAAGAACATCGAGTAATTGTGAGGCGATTTGGGTCGTGGTGGACAGACTGACGAAGTGTGCTCATTTTATTCCGATGAGGATGGATTATTCGATGGAGAGACTTGCTAAGTTGTACATCGAGAGGATTGTGTGTTTGCATGGTATACCGTCGAGTATTGTTTCGAATAGGGATCCGAGGTTCACTTCGAGATTTTGGGAAGGTTTGCAAAGTGCTTTGGGTACGAAGTTGCGTTTGAGTTCAGCATATCATCCGCAAACTGATGGTCAAACGGAGAGGACTATTCAGTCACTTGAAGATCTTTTGAGGTCTTGTGTTTTGGAACAAGGAGGAAATTGGGATAGTTTCTTGCCTTTAATCGAGTTTACATATAATAACAGTTTCCATTCGAGTATTGGAATGGCACCGTTTGAGGCCCTTTAGGGCAGAAGGTGTAGAACTCCTTTATGTTGGTATGAATCGGGAGAAAGTGCTGTGGTTGGACCCGAGTTGATTCAAGAGACTACAAATAAGATTAAGATGATTCAAGGGAAGATGAAGTCTTCTCAAAGTCGTCAAAAGAGTTACCATGATAAGAGAAGGAAAGCTCTTGAGTTTGAGAAGGACGAGCATGTGTTTCTTTGAGTTACGCCAATAACGGGTGTTGGTAGAGCTTTGAAGTCGCGTAAGTTGACGTCGCGTTTCATTGGTCCTTATCAGATTTCCGAGAGGATAGGTGAAATGGCATATCAAATTGCATTACCACCATCAATTTCTAATCTTCATGATGTATTCCATGTGTCTCAATTGAGGAAGTACATTGCGGATCCATCGCATGTTGTTCCATTAGATGATGTGCAAGTACGAGATAATTTGACGGTTGATACATCACCTATGCGGATTGAAGATCGAGAAGTGAAGAAGCTTCGTGGTAAGGAGATTGCTTTGGTAAAAGTGATATGGGGCGGAGTCGCCAATGGAAATATTACGTGGGAACTCGAGGATAAGATGAGGGAATCATATCCGAAGTTGTTCGTTTGAGGTACATTTTCGAGGACGAAAATCTTTTAAGTGGGGGAGAGTTGTAACAACCCATTTTTTTTTTAGTATTTAATTATTATATTATTTTTATTATATTTTAATTTAATTATTTGGAGTGTTAAGTAATTAAGTGGTTGTGAGGTAGTATAATAATTGATTATATTAATTAAATTGGTATGACTAGTGAGTGGTTAATTATTTGAATTTAAATTTAAATATTAGATATTATTGGGCCTAGTGATTAAATTAGATGATTTAAACCCAACTAGAACACTATTATAAATAGTAAGAGTGAAGGAAGTGAGAATTAGAATTCACTTGAGCACTGAAGGCAATAGAGAAAAAAGAGAGGGAAAACGAGAGGAGTCAAGGTTTCCATCAAATTGACAAGGTAAGGGGGGAAATTCTTATTATTATGGGTTAGTATGGTTGGTCAATGGGTAGGAACATGTTTAGGTTGAAATCCTTAATTGGCATGAATTGGAATTATTAGGTCTTGATAAATACTCTTAAATTGTGATGATTAAATTATGCTAAAACTGTGAATGAATATATATTTGGATGAGTCATGATTTTTCTAAACGTGTAGCTTTTTACGGAATCGAAATCGGAGGTCCGGAAGTCCTCCAACGATGAAAAACACGGAGAAATCTGCATTCTGTTTCGTTGTTAGCGCAGGAACAGCTTTCTGTTTTGCGTTAACCGGTTAACCCAGGGCGTTAACCGGTTAACACTGTTGCGATACTGAAAAATTACATTTTGTGTTGCGTTAACCGGTTAACCCAGGGCGTTAACCGGTTAACACTGTTAAAAATTGCCAAGAAGCGCATTCTGTTTTGCGTTAACCGATTAACCCATGGTGTTAACCGGTTAACACTGTTTGAAAAGTGAAAAATTGATATTTAAATGTTGTGTGCGTTTTGGAATGAGATTTATGTGTACATGTTTGATGATTGGCCTATATTGGTGAATAATATATTGTACGAATGTGTATGTATACCAATACTGATTTGTGAATGATTTATGGTTATGGATGTGTATATGTAATCGTAATTGATGAGTTGTGATGAATGTGTATATGTACCAATTGTGAGTCATGGTGATATGTGGGATGTTAAGACGGTATAAAAGGTCTTAATTGCATATGTGTTGGTATGTGTGCATTCATTCATAGCATGGTTGACTTCATTGTGGAAGTGGTTAAGCGGTGATCCTTCATTGGAAACAGACGTAGCAGACGTTAATCCTTAATTGGGATTAGGCGTAGTATTTAAGCGGTGATCCTTCATTGGAAATAGACGTAGCAGACGTTAATCCTTAATTGGGATTAGGCGTAGTATTAAGCGGTGATCCTTCATTGGAAACAAACGTAGGGCTTTGGTCTTGTCCAGATCGGAAGCGTGGCTTGGATTCTAGATATTGAATCGGAAAGCGGTGAAACTTTGAGTTCACATTAAGGTACCACATGCATGGAGTCACATTGTCTTGCATTGAGTCGTATATCGTTATGTGATCATTGAATGCATATTATGATGTGAGTGTGATGTACATTTGAAATATGTGGAATGATTGTCTGTTAATATCGTTGATATAATAATACAAAGTGTGATGAATTCTTTAATTGTGTTTTAATTCATTGTACCTTATTATGCTATTTCATAATGATTGGAATTCTCACCCTTTCTGTTTGAATGTCACCTTTACATGGGTATCGTGCAGATACTACAGAGTAGTATTGCTGGAGTAGGTGGACGGTAGCTCGCTCAAGAATAGCTGGAGAGTTTCCGTATTTAGTTTGAAATTAGGTAATGAGTCAATGCTCTGGTCATGTAACACTGGGTAGATTAGTGGTATTGAACTCATATCTTATTGGGATATGCTTTATGTCATTAATTGTTTTATGTTATTTGATCATGGTATGGGACATGGATTATCTTATGAAATACATGAGTATTCTTTATTTTCCGCTGCGAACGCATATTGCTTGAATATTCATGATGAGTGAAATGTGTTATTTTGAATGACCAGGTGTATTGTTGGTTTTTGAAAGTTTTAAGTTTCGAAAACGTCGATGTGACGCCCTTTTCTTTATATGCGTGCTTATTTACTCTGATTATATGCTAAATAATTTGGGGTAGAAAAAGGGGTGTTACACCTCACATATAGAAAGATATAAGGAGTTGAATTTTGAGGTATGTCAACTGAGTTACTTCGATTTGACCTCTAAGCAACTCAATCTTCTTGCCTACATTGGTTGGACTTTAGACAACCAAAGAATCAAGAGAATTGAGCAAGATTGAGAGAGAATCAAAGAGATGAAATTTTCTGGAAAATACCTTCAATGTAGGTCTAGATTCAACTGTTCTTGCCTTGGCTCGTGCTTGATCTCACTCAGAATGCTTGCAGGAGTAGAATGAAATGCACAAAAGGTCTTGGATCCTTGGAGTTTTGAATCTCAAAATAGTGAGATTCAAACTCAATTTCAAGATGAAATTCTCAGGATTATCCTCTCAAATGGAAGGGTTAGGGGTTTAGGATCAAAGCTGGCGCAAATGTGTGTTCAATTCTGATGCTAGAGGTCTCTATTTATAGTTGTAGCTCATGATATTTGCACCTTCCAAATCACTTCCCAAAATTGGCAATTGATGATGCATGGGTGCATGGGCGTGTACAGGCCTATGAGATCATTGCTTTAGGTCCACAAATGAGTGTAAGAGAGTCTGAAATCAACTTGGATTGCAAGGCAAGTGTGTGTGAAGATTTGAAGTTTGATCTTTGCCAAATGATGATATCATGTTTAAGCCATGTGCAACCCTAACAATTCTTGTCCAAAATGGATGAACTCAGACTTTTTGGAAAGGTTGGATCAAGAGGAACAACTTTCATGTTCAACACTTTTCCAATTGAAGCTTGTATCATGATGAATTTTGAGGTGGAAGTTTGGAAATTTCAACATGTTGAAATTTTTTCTAAGTGTCAAGTCATATATCTCAATATTCCATCTTGCTTAACTTTTTATGTGTGCTTTATATGAGAGAAGTGTATTCATCAAAGTTGTATCTATTTCAAATACCTTAAAAATGGTCACCAATTTCATGTCATTTGGATTTGAAATGATAGAGTTATGCATTTTTGAAGTTTTGAAAAATCACTTGTTCAATGGTATAAGTCAAACGTGACCTATAATGTAGCCTCACATCACATGCTCATAAAAGTTGAATTAGCTCTAACTACAAACATCAAGGTTGAAGTATACATCTTGAATTTGATTGTGAAACTTGGAAAGCTTTCATATTATAAAAATTGAGCAAGTTATGGCCTTGGGAAGTTGACTTTCAAATTAGGGTTTAGACAAAATGACCTATAATGTTTCAACATAGAAAATGTTTTTCCAAGAAAAACTAGATCTAGGTATCAACATGAAAGTTGTTTGGAGTGTCATTTAGAGTAACTTTACTCTTGGAATCATTTCCATATGGTGAAAATTGTAGGAGATAGGGTCTATGGAGACCCAGTTTTGATCAGATGAATTCATCTGGCCAACCACCATCTACCAACTTGCTAACCTTCAATTATCTTGACTTTATAGGCTCATAGTATATCATATAAGCATAAGATGGTTAATTTTGAAGTGTCCCTTGAGAAATTTGATCAATTGGTGAGATAGCTTATTGGAGAAGTTACTCAAGATACCCAGTCAAACTAAGGTTTCCAAGGCAAATCACCCTCAAACTCTTGAAGAAAACTTGATCAAGATAACATGTAGAAATCATTGGGACTCATATATGATGCTCATAACCATTCTTGTATCAATTCATGGTTGTGCTCGTTGTCATGAGGGCCTCAAACCCTAGATATGAACTTGATAGATCAATGGAGATCATGCCCTACCTACAAAAGAGTTAGGCAAATGCAAAGACATATTTTTGGTATTTTGGTTAGTAAAATAATAAAATACAAATATGATACAATCACAAAGTGCTTGGTGATCTCTCCCAAACTAAACCCAATGAAAGAGGGGTAAGGAGGATGCCAAGGTATGATCCCAATGCTAATGCTTATGATGAAATTGCATGAGGGATCTTAGGGCCAAAATTGGGGTCTTACAATCCCAAGTTAAAAACTTTAACAAGAATTATTTTTAAAAATGATATGGCTAACGGAAGTGACCCTGATTGAATCGTCTAACCGAACCGCTATAGAAAAACTCGGATATGCGTAATTACAATCAAAGTATGATAATGAGTACTAATTTGATCAACAAACTTTCAACCACAACCAATTGAATTTTATATTAAAAGTAGATTTTATTCCCAATGATAAAATACAAAAAAAAATGTATATAAAGAGAGGGAGAGAGAGAGAGAGAGAGAGTACACGATGATTTATTTAGGCAAATCCCCAATCGGCCTCACTATGGGTATGTCTTCCCTCAATTTGAACTCGAACTGAGATAATGAAATTAACTTACTTTGCAAAAGTAGAATACAAGAGAAACGTAGAAGTCTAACCCTACAAACCCTATGTTTGATGTTGATTCTAACACCTTATCTTCCCTTGATATGAGCTTGATCAAGTCATCCAACGATACCAATTTGATTAACCGTCTCACACTACTCTTTTGCAAGAAACCTTCGTTCTTAAAAGCTGACACATTTTATTTTCTGTTCGAGTTCTTTGCAAGCGGTGAAATCCTTTGTCACTCTTCCAATCAACTTCATGTTAGAAGAAATGTCTACCTTTGCCAACTAATTTTGGCTTCTCTTTATGAGTCTTTAAGCTGAACATCCAATGCCATGAAAACATTCATTTCGACCAAAAATCCCAAGGGTACGCTATTGCTGGCATAACCTTTCTAGTTTCTTCAACCCTTGATGAATGCCACTTTTGAGCCATCCCTGACGGCTAACAACACCGACCACCTGTCGCATCGCGAAAAACAACCGGCGAGAAAAGACACAGAGCCGCCATCGTGCGTTATTTATCCCAAAGGAGGGAAAGGAAACGCTCGAAGTAAACCTGGAAAAGGGAAAGGAATGGTCTTACGACCAGAGATTGCAGGGTACGGGAGTCGGTTACGCAAGGGGAAGGTATTAGCACCCCTCACGTCCGTCGTACTCGACGGGATCCACGCTCAGAAAGCATAGAATAAGGTTGCTGATAAAACTGCTCAAAGAATGCACACAATGGAATAATAAAACAGGCGGAAGAAGATGGAGGAGGGGGACTCGGCAGGATGTCGCATCCTGGGCCTACGTAGTTTGTCAGACACAAACATCAGAGTCGACGTAGTTCGGGGAAATGGGAAACATGCTCGCTAGGATATCGCATCCTATGCATACGTATCTTCTCTAACCAGAGAAAGAATCAGAGCACTCGTAGCTCGGCTAACGCACGCCGAAACAAAACACTGAAAAGAGACGCTGAGACGTCAAAAGAAACACACAACAGGAAACGGAATGCCAATAAATGGACTTACATCCGACTCCGAACAAACAAACGCAAATAGGAAACAGAATGCCAATAAATGGACTTACATCCGACTCCGAACAAACAAACGCAAACAGGAAATAGAATGCCAATAAATGGACTTACATCCGACTCCGAACAAACAAACGCAAACAGGAAACAGAATGCCAATAAATGGACTTACATCTGACTCCAAACACACACGAAAAAAAGAAGGGTCTCGATTGCAACTAGGGCAAGAGAAAAGGAAAGTCTCAATCGCAACGAGGGCGAGAGAAAAGAATCACAACGAGGGTGAAAACCAGCAAGGGTTAAATGTTAGTCGTCAGTCAAACTCGACAAGACATCGCATCTCGTGCCTACGTATCTCATCTGAACGTGAGAATCAGAGTTGCCGTAGTTCGGCTAAACTATTTCTGTTTGTTTTGTGTTTTTTAGATGAACAACGTTACTACGCAATCTACCGGATGCTCGACCTTTGGAGACTTACTCACCTGTAGTAGAAGGAGTTAACGTGTCCTTAAGGGAAGATAGAGTTTGTTTGTGTTTTAGGAATGCTCACGCAAGAAAGGAAGTCCTAGACGAAGGAACCGTGCTACCTTAATTGACATGCAAACGAGAGACTATACGAAGTCTAGAAATCCTATGGGGATACAATCACACCACACAAAAACATATAACATGAAGTAAACACACCAACAAGGGGCTCAAACATCCAAGGGTAAGGCTTTAGTCAAGGGGTTATATCAACCTCGACAAACAAGTCAACACTGTAGGGGTGTGCTGAAGCTCTTAACCACTAACATTGAGAGTTAGGGTGAAGCTGATGAAAGGTAATGAGGATTGGACCTCATTCTCTTAACCCTGGCCTGGGTGAGCTCAAATCAAAGAATGCATGGGGATCCAGAATGAGGGACCCTATTCCACTTGACTGACTCTATATACAAAGATCTTGGGTTAGGTTCAAGAGCATCAACACGTAGTGCGAGCATAATGAACGACTCAACGATTAACAGGGGATTGATTGCAAATCCCTTCTATCTGTCAATTGCCTCTTCACTTAGGAGGACTTAACAAGTAACATGCCTCGACAAGGAGGTCTTTGGCACAAAAGTAAACAATCATAATCATTGCCTCTTAAGGAGGACTTCAGCCAAATGCCTGCCAAAAGAAATGACAGGGCTTCCAGACTACATGGAGTTAGAGTGGTTACCTAGGTGGTATACCAACCACAACCAAAGCAAAGCTCAAGCAAGAGCTAAAAGCGACTAATGTACCTATACAAAAGCCAAACAGTCAATATTGTATTCAGACAAACCAAACAGTCAACCACAATGGGACATTTCCAATATGTACACAATACAAGTCCTATGTGTAAACAACTCAAGTGAGTTCATCACCAAGGGACCTACAACATAATAAAGGTTAGTGGACAAAGTAATTTGCATCTCAAGTCATGAGATCACATCAACCATTAGAGCTAAATGCTTGAACCTGAAATACAAAGCTCAAAAGGTGAGTACAAACCACTAGTACCAAGGCTAGGGTCAAAGGCAAAGCAAATAGTCAAAACATAAGTTTACATTCCATATGAAGCACATTTAAGCAAGCAAGAACATGTCCTAAAAAGGACCAAACTCAAATCATAAAGCAAGGGCTTCAAATGAGCAAGCTAAGGCAAAGGCACACAAAGTTGGACACAATGGACAATCCAAATGATAAAATCCACATTAAAACAGAAAAGCATCCAATGATCATGAGATTTTTTATATGAGATCAACATGTTAAACACAAGCCTCATGCAAAAAATTAGGTCCAGAAGATATCAAATGGCCTATGTATGAAAATGAACAAATGCATCATCCAATGTGTGACACAAATTGTCACACCAAAAGTTCATGTGTCCCAAACAGTGATGGAATGTGCTAAAAATTCCAAACAAAAGCCCAAAAATCATGTAACATGTTATGAATGAGCATGTCAAATTTCAAGGCAATTGGACAAACAATGAGCATTTCACAAATCAATTAGCACCACATGTCATATTTGCATCATGTTCAAACAATCAAGCATATTCAAAAATCCAGAAACAATAAAATCAGGAAAATGACATAAAAAAATAATAGACATCACAACAATCATGTGGAAAAAAGTTGCATTCAATTTGGACAAGTTTTCTATTTGTTATGATTTTTGCAAGTTGATGAAAAATATTGAAATAATATGAATATCATGTAAAAAACGAAATGAAATGTGGAAACTAAATGGGATTGGAAAATGCATGCATCAGGAATTGAACTCAGGTATGTAATGTCAAAGGCGCGCTTCAAAACAAATGATTGGAAATCAAAAATACCACATGCCAAGAATCGAACCAAGGTCTCAAGGCTACAAGGCGCATTTCAATTGAAACGCTGCGTTTCAACTCAATAGAGGAATCAAATGAAAAATAAAACGCAAGCAAGGGGAATCGAACACAGGCTTTTGAGGTTAACGCACGCTAATAGCAAAACGCTGTGTTTGGTGCAGTAAACCCTAGCAATGTTCAGACGGTGGAGTGCGGCGGAGCTCAGCCGTCTTCCCCGATGAGACCGGCGGCGCTCAACATGAAAAATTTCCAGAAATTGACATATTATACATCATTGGAACCGTCTCGCCATGAGGAACACGAATCTAGCAATCATTTAGCCTAAAGCTCCATGGATTTGGCAAATCGAATGAAAACATTTTGAGCATACAAACTTTAATTCATCATAACTCACTCAATTTCTAACCAAATTCAAAGATATTCATATCAGAATCATCAGTGAGACAAGACCTACAAGATCATGGCAATAAAATGAAGAAAAGGAGTGATCGATTTCCAACCTTCTTGAAGAGCAGCGTGATTGATATGTGTTTTCCAGGCTCCACAATGTCCAGATCCACTCCTAAGCTTGTGTATGGAAGCTTTACGTACGCAATAGCACTTGAATCCACTTGAATGCAGCTTAATTTCCAAGATCCATGTTCATCTTCAAGCTTTGTGTATGCACGATTCTTGTCCAAATTCACCAATCCAAGCCTTGATTCCTACTAAATGATGCTCAATGAACACGAATATGCAAGAAAATTGATGTGTTATGTGCAGAAAATTCAAGTTTGAATTGAGAGAAAATTTGGAGGGAAATGAGATTTTGAGATCTAGAATGTGTAATCTGGCAAATGCAGTTAGGATTAAGCTTATATACTCTGTGTTAATCATGCTGTAATCATAATTAAGCAATGGCTAATGAAAAATTAATGAGAAATGAGGTGTATGACCAAAAATGCAAATGTGAGGTGGCATGAGCAATGTGCACGTGAACAATGCCATGCAAGGTTCATTTTCACTTAAAAACATCCAATGAACATGATGGAATTGGAATTAGGCTCATGTGATCAACCAAATTTGAATTATGCATTTTCCCTCCAAAATGTACATGCATGGGCACTTGATCATGTAAGCTTCTTTCATGCAAGGCAATGATAGATTTGAAAAATATTGGTCATGACAAGCATTTTGCAAAAAGAGTGGCTTAATTTGGAGTTTTGTAGCCAAAGTTATGCCATGTTGAAGTTCCATGTACACATTGTAATCCTTTGCTCATAACTTCTCAACCATTCATCAGATGCTCATGAGCTTGGACTTTTTGAAAATGGGAGAGAAAGATCTTCAACTTTCATGTTGACCAAAATTTCATTTGAAGCTTCTTTGATGTTGGAAAGTC
This sequence comes from Lathyrus oleraceus, assembly GCF_024323335.1. Taxonomy (NCBI): domain Eukaryota; kingdom Viridiplantae; phylum Streptophyta; class Magnoliopsida; order Fabales; family Fabaceae; genus Lathyrus; species Lathyrus oleraceus. The sequence goes on from NC_066585.1 coordinate 229,066,699, forward strand.
AAGTTGAATGTGGACCAAAAACTTGCCATTTTTGGAAACTTTGAATTACAGGTCACTTTCCATTTTGGAAACTTTTGATCTGGCTTCAAAATCTTCAGGATATGTGTTTGACATGATGAATAAGCCTCTTTTGGACATGAATGAAGTGTCTCAAACCATTTCCCCAACTCAAAGCCCTCAGTTGACTGTTATGGTCCTCAGATGACCTGGAAATGCACTGATGAATTTGGGCCTCTGCCACTTGGTGAAGTTGCTTCAAAATGAACCTTGGCTCATATAAGCTCTTCAGAATAATCATGTGGCCTCCATATCAAGGAAATACTTGCTCTTTTGCACTGAGGATTCTCTTGATGAAATGTTGTAATGCCAAGATGCAATGCAATATGAAATGATTTATGACCTAAAAAATGAAATGAATGCATGAATGAGGGGGTGCAAATTTGAGGTGCTACACCACCCTTCAAGGGAACCTAAGGACTAGCCTATTGAAAGGAGTCGACTAACCCTACTTACGCTTACTGATAAAGGACTTTCCACACCTGAAAGCTTCACAGAGGATTATATGATGTTTGCGAAAAGATACAACTTTATTGCACTCGTGGCCATAGAGTATTATATGAGGTTAGCAAAAAGATATAACTTTATTGCACCTATGACCCCTTTCGCTAATAGGCGCCACGAACCTGCGTGGTTCAAGAGAGAATTGCCTGCACGCGACCCCACTCATCAAGTTAAATCCATTGAAATGTGGAAAGCCTTTCTTATACTAAAGCTGCTTTCGACCATTACTTCCTCCAAGAAGACTCAAGTACATTTTGTTGGGTATCAACTTAATCTTGTGGCTCGACAGTTCGGCCATTTCCAATTCAAAAATAAATCTTATTTCCAGCGCAAGAAGGAATTATGCTTGAGTGCTGTCAAAATGACCGAGGAGACGTATCTTGAACTTTTAGTTGAACAAGCTAAGAATAGTTTGGTGCATGCCCCTAAAGTTTCATAGGTCTTCTTACTGCACCCAGGATGTCGACATATGGTGGAAAGAACACCAAGCTTCCAAGTTTGTTGGTGTGATGAACAAGGTGACTCATCTAACTATAACTTTCCTTCCCTTGTAGATAAAATTTAAGAAAGGGACGAGCACACATATCAAAGAAATTCTCGCTTTTCAACGTTACTTCGAGATTGTGTATGGTCCATGCAATCTTATGATTGATTAGGGTAATTAATTTTTTTTAGAATGTGATGTATCACAATCATTTATTATCTATATTTTTTTCCCTATTATTTTTATAATTATACATCCTTAATATTTGAAATACTGGCAAGCAGATCCTTGATGTCGTACACGATGTCACGACCTCAGGGTCTACACATTATCACACCACAAACAATAACAAGATTAAAAAAATAGTATGACAGTAAATAACACAATCAGTTGTTAACCCAGTTCGGTGCAACGTCACCTACATCTGGGGGCTACCAAACCAAAAAGGGAATCCACTATCACATAATTAATTTGAAGTCCTGAACAACTCAGGTTTTACAGCTTCTCACCTAATCTATACTTGTGGAAGTTTCTATCTAGGATACTCCTAGATATGAGACCCCTCTCACTTCCTTCAACAACACGACAATAAACGAATGATAAACACAATCTTCTCTTGCTTAAAAGCTTATGAGGGATTGTTCGTTACAACTCAATACACAGGTCCAATTCAAGTATCGAGGAGATACTCGAATGGCTCACACACCGGACACACACGAAACCCTAATGATAACAATATACTACACTACTTCGATACTTCTAAAGATATGATTGATCGTAAAAATAGCAAGTGTACTATTTTTCCTGTTATAGTAATAAAAGGGAAATTCCCTGAATGTCGATCTCCAGGATTGCAAGTTAATATTGAGTTCAATTCATCGTTCAATTAAACAAAAATTGTAATTGGGGTTTTAAATTCAAAATTATAAAAATAAATGCAAAGGAAAATAATACTATAAAAATAAGGGTTTACAAGGTATGAGGAACAATGCCAGGGAAGGTGTATGATTTGTCCCTGTAACAACTCTGAGTCACTATTGCAACAACAAATATCAATTACTATCAGTTCTCAAGTGTATTTTCTCCCAAGTCCTTGGTGAGAAAATCTTTAATCATTCTACCCTAATTTCTATGTCCATAGGCAATTAGGGTGAAATTAAGATTTATTATATAAATAATGCTCTGATTCATATAGGGTATCCCTAGTCCTAGGTGATATCTACTGAAGAGTAATCTTATGAAAACCTTACCGATGGCGGTCCAGCCTAATTGATAACCATACAACAATCTCGATTGGTCCGAAAGAGAAAGCATTAAACACATCAAATGATTACAGTAAAAACAATATTATAAATGCAATCATAAACTCATAGTCATTACAACTCTAAATCAGAGACAACCCCTAGCATTGGGGGATTTAGCTACTCATATTGTTCAAAACAAATTTAGGATAAAAAATACACATTACAAGTAATTGGATGACTTGGATCTTCAATCGCTTCCGCTAATGAAAACCTTCAGCTCTCTGAATTCCTTGATCTCTGTAATCTTTGCTCGTCTGACAATACTGTGTTTTCCTCGTTCCAAGATGATCTTTTCTCCTATAGAAATTCTCCTAATATATTGAAAATCCATTGGCAGAAGGTGGAAATCTCCAAAAAGTCCCTGCAGCTTAAGCCCGATGAAAAATCCCAAAAACTGGAAAATTAGTGTTTTGGGCTGACACTGGTCGTGTCAGGATGACACTGGTCGTGTCAGCTGACACGGCGGCCGTGTCAGGACACTGTCTTGGGCATTACTTCTTATTTCTTGGCCTTCCTTCTGACACGGTGTAAGACCCTAATTTTGACCCTAAGATCCCTCATGACATCATGTTATTGTACAAGTGCATTGCCTCAAGGATCATTGCATGTTTGGCTCCTTAACCCTAGGGTTGGGACTTGTTTGAGTGTTTTGAGACCACCAAGAATGCTTGTATTGTATATTATTGATTTTCTTATTTTATTACTAACCAAAAGAACAAAAATATGTCACTAGCTCTTTTTGTTTTGAAGCTTAAGTGATCATATGCTCCACAATGCTCCTAGGAGGCTTCTAAGCCCAATGCAATGGCGAGATGAAGATGAGAAAAAGCATGACAATGGTCCACAAATCTCCTAATCATCATATATGTCTCCCAAGTATCTCAATTTTCCAATTTGATCAAGATAACCCAAAGGGCTTGAAGATTGTTTCCCAAGGAAACCCTAATTTCATTGTGCTTTGACTGTGCCTTGCCCATGAAGCAATCTCAACCTCTGATCAAATTTAATCAAGGTAAGTTCTTTCATTTATCATTTTATGCATATATGAGCCTATTTGAGGCCCCTCAATTATTTATTCATCAAGATTGAAAGTTTGGCCTTGAAAAGTTGACCAGTTAAGTCATCTGACTAAGTTGAGGATCAATGAGATATAACTTTTGATGTGTTTGTCAAATGAAGATGATCCGAAAAGAAAAAATGTTCCTAAGAACCATATTAACAACTTTCATGTTAATACAAAATCCATTTGAAGCTTTTAAGGTCATCATTAATTTCAAAACATTATAGGTCATTTTGACTGAAACCCTAATTTTGGGTCAACTTACCAAATGCATAAATTCCTTAATTTTTATGATTTTAAGGTGAGTTCAAATTAATTGGAAATCTTGAGATGTCTAATTCAAATTTTATGTTGGACAAAATTTCATAATCCTAAAATAAATACATGTGATAATGCAAAATATTATAGGTCATCTTGGACCTAACTCATTGAATTTGAAAAAGTACCCAACTTCAAATGGCCATAACTTTGTCATAGAAAATCCAAATGATACAAACTTTGAGTATATATTGACCACCTTGAAAGTATATACAACTTTTATGTTGGATATTTTCTCATTTGAAGCTTGTATCATGAGGACATAGGGGTTTGATTGAGCTTACTTTTGGTGAACTTTTTCAAAATGATTTGAACATGTTTTGTACTTGGATTTTCCAAGCCTGTTTTGATCAATTTGCAAATGTCAAATGATTTTTTGCCCAACATGACTTTTTTTCCTTATTTCAATAGCTTTCCAACCATTACTCACAATAGTCCTCGGGGTCTACCATTTGTGAGTTTCGAAATTCTTTTCATTTATGTGCATTTTGGTATTTTTATGCTAAAACTTGAATTGCAAGCATGCTTCAATATAATGTGCATGACCAAAGGCCTTCTATGTGATATCAGCTAGCTGCTTCAGCCATCCATGGGCCTTCCACACGCCCACAAAGGCCCATGTAATCAAAAATTCAAATCCCATGCACATTGTAGCACCTCAAATTTGCACCTCCCATTTGTACATTCATTTCATTTTTTAGGTCATTAAGATTGCATTAGCATTGCATAGCATGTTGCATTTCATCAGTCAAAACTGATCAGAGGAATTGAACTGTGCAAGAGAGCAAGAGCATTTTTCATGAGATGAAAGCCCTATGGTTGTTATAGAGAGCTCATGTGGATCAAGGATCATTTTGAAGCAGTTTGACCAAGTGTTGAAGGTTCAAAAGCCACAGTACATGTCCAATTCATCTGAGACCCATAAAAGTCAACTGCAAAGTCAACTGTGGATTTGGAGGTGGGAAGTGATTAGAGATACTTCATTCATGTTCAAACAAGTCTCATTTGACATTTCAAACACTCACATTGAAGAATTTGAAGTCAAGTAAAAAATTTCCCAAAATAGAAAGTGACCCATAATTTGAAATTTCCAAAAATGGAAAGGTTTTAGACCAACTTCACCTCAATTTTACATCATCAAAAAAGCTTCAAATGAAATTTTGTCCAACATGAAAGTTGAATATCTTTCTCTCCCATTTCCAAAAAGTCCAAGATCATGGATTTATGATGTGTGGTTGAGGAGATATGATCCAATCATTGCAAAGTGTGCCTAAAAATTCAAATGGGCATAACTTTTGAACCAAGGCTCCAATTTTGGTGGTTCTTTTTGCATTTTGTTCCTCATGACATGCACTTTCCAAATATCTCATTACATGGCATGAAATTACTTTGCATGATCATATGCTCATTCATGAAGTTTTTTGAAGGAAAATTACTAAAATCAATTTGGTTGATCATATGCATGAAATACCAATTCCAAAGTGTGCATGGGCCTTTTTTAAGTGGATTTGGGCCAACTTTGGGTACTGTTCACGCATGCATCTCATGCATGAGGTGAAAACACCAATTTTTGCACACACCTTGTAACTTGCTAATCTCAATTAGTTTGGACTTAAACATGTTTTCAGAATCATTAACAAGGGATATATAATGATAATCACAACTGCATTTGCCATGAACAACACTTTCAGATCTAGATTTTGAAAATTGGTCAAACTTTTCTCTCAACAAGAACTTCCAATTTTTTCACACAAAGACCATTTCTCTTGTTGGAATCATGATCATGAAGTGTTTCTGAGGAGATTTGAACGTGAATATGGAGGAATTCGTGCCAGTTTTGACCACACATGAAGCTTGAAGCATTAATGGAAATTTCAAATTCTACTGGATTCGTGCTTGTTTGAGCTTCAATCTCTCCATCAATCATATCAACAAGCATTGTAGAAGAGTTTTATACCATTGCTGAGCCTTGTAGCACGAGTTTCCACTTGCTGTTCTTCAAGAGGTCAAGTTTCGATCTCACTAATTCTTAAATTCATTGTTATATTTGTGTAGATCTTGTGTTGGTGATGATTCTGAGCAAAAAATCAAGTGAAATGGTGCATTATTCATGAAGTTATGTGTATTTGAAATTTGGATGTCCAATCTTATTCTCTTCGATTTGAACGATGCATGATGTTTTAGCTTGATTTGTGTTTTGATCTTTAATGTACATGAGACAAGGATTCGTTTGGTATGAATTTTTTTGATTTCTGGAATTTTTCTGGATTTTCTGGAATTTGCTCATGAAGTTCATGCAATCTTCATCTCCAACCTCATGAAGCGGATGAAGATCATCATCGTTTCCAGAATAGCCACGAATTTGCTACGAAACCTTCATCATTTGCTACGATTTCTGGATTTGTTTCCAGGCTTAGGGTTTTAAACCAAAACGATGTCGTTTTGGTGAAGCGCACATTCTCAATTTTGGACCAGGTTCGAGTCCCAGCGAGCGCATTTCATTCAAAATCATTTCATTTTCATGTTTCCCTCCATTATTCCATGCCTTGGTCATGTTTTGACTTCAATTTTTTTTCCAAACTTCATAAAATCATATAAAATTGAAAATTGATCCAATTTAATCCCAATTTTTTGCAAAATGCTCCTTAGAATGTCTAGTTTTTTATGATCATGAATTTGCAAGTTGTGCTTGGCTGGAAATTAATTTTCCCTAGGATGATTGAACACATGTGCATTTTTGACCTTGCCTTACTCTTTCCTTTGTGAAATGCTTGATTTTAATCCAATGAACTTGAAATTTTACATGCTGATTCTAGACACATTGATGGATGTTTTGGTTTTGGTTTGACATTTTTCTCATTCACCATTTATGTTTTATGCTTGTGTTAACATGGTGTGACAATTTGTGTCACACATTTGGTTGTCTAACTTGTACAATGTGATTTCCATGCCAAATGACCTCTAATGCTTCTGATTTTTTGTGTGATGGATGCTGGGGATGTCTTGATTGCTCATGAATTTTTCCAGAATTATTTGAACCATTTCTGTTTTTATTGGGAATTTTCATTCATGATGTTCAAATGTAGGCCTTGAATTGGTCATTGACTTCACTTGCTTGCTACATGAACTTGCCTATTGCTTTTGGTTTGGTACTTTTTAGGACTTGTTCTTGATTGATTAAACATGATTCTTGTTAAGTTTGAGGTGCTGTTTTGGATTTTTGATCCTCTTTTGACCCTAGGCTTTGACCTAGTGGTTTGGACTTACCATTTGGATTGTGAATTTCAGGTTCAAGTGTACATTTCCATGATTGGAGTGGCTCCTTCATTTAAGATTGGTCAATGGTTGTTATTTGCTAACGTTTGTGTGTTTTGTAGGCTTTGAGAACAGTTCACTTGTGCTTATGGCTTGCTCATTATTGTCTGATGATGCTTTGTCTGTCTGTTTGATATTAACTATTGATTGTTTGAACTGTATGCTGATTGGTTTAGATGTTTCCACAGGTACCTAAGTTGCTTTAAGTTCATTTGAACTTTGCTTTGCTTGCCTGTGGTTTGCATACCACTGAGGTATAATCCCTTGTTCTTCATGTAGTCTGGAAGACCTGTCATGTTACCTTGGCAGGCACCTGTTTGAAGGCCTCCTTAAGAGGCAACGTTTATGGATGTTTAATTTTGTGCCAAGCAGGTAAAGACCTCTTAAGAGGCAATTGGCAGATAAAAGGGATGTGCAATCCATCCCCTACTATTCAGTTGTGTCATTCACTTTGCTCACACCATGTGTTGATGCATTGTGAATAAGAACCCAAGATCTTGTTATGTCAGTCATCTGTGGAGAAGAGTTCCTATATTCTGAACTCCCACACTTTCTATTTTGAGTCAAGCTCTCCCAGGCCAGGGATAAGAGCTGTGAGGTCTTACCCTCACTTCCCATTTCATCTGCTTCACCCTAACTCTCAATGTTAGGGTTAAGAGCTAAAAACACCCCATTCCAGATGGCTTGTTTCTGCAGCCTAGCCTTGTGTGAGCCAATTGTTTGCATATAGTGTGTGTGCTTGCTTTATTGTGCTTGTATGTGTTTGATTGTGCTGTTTAGGATAGCTTGCTTCCTGTGCAAGTTAGGATAGAAACCTCAACATAGGGATCGTATGCATGACAACTTCTAGGCTCGAGTCGTAGTCTCCCTAGTAGTCTGTTATCTCCCTTGTCTCTGGTTAGGTCAGAAGTTCTTTCCCTGTTTAGGGGAACTACGTTGCCCTGATCCTCATACCAGATGAGGTACGTAGGCAGGAGATGAGCTGATCTCTCTAGGCACCCTTTTTCTTTTTCAACTCCTTTGTGTGTGTTTGGAGTCTGACATAAGTCCAGCGATTGGCAGTTGGTTTCCTGTGTCTTGTTTGTTTTTTGGAGTCTGACATAAGTCCAGCGATTGGCAGTTGGTTTCCTGTGTGTGTTTGCTTGTTGGAGTCTGACATAAGTCCAGCGATTGGCAGTCGATTTCCTGTGTGTGTGTTTGTTGGTTCGGAGTCTGATGTAAGTCCAGCGATTGGCATTCGGTTTCCATGTTTGCCTGTTTGTGTGGATTTTGACGTAAGTCCAGCGATTGGCAGTCGATTTCTTATGTGGTTTTGTTTGGCGTGCGTTAGCCGAGCTACGAGTGCTCTGATTCTTCTCCAGTCAGAGAAGATACGTATGCATAGGATGCGACATCCTAGCGAGCACGTTTCCCCTGTCCCGAACTACGTCGACTCTGATGTCTGTGTCTGACAAATTACGTAGGCCCAGGATGCATTATCCTGCCGAGTCCCGTTTCTTCCGTTTTTCTGTATTTCCTTCCAGCCTTGTGCAGTTTGTGAGCAGTTTCTAGCAACCTTTCTTCTATTCTTTTTGAGCGTGGATCCCGTCGAGTACGACGGATGCGTAGGGGTGCTAATACCTTCCCTTCGCATAACCGACTCCCGATCCCATCTTTCTCTGGTCGCGAGACCATGTCTTTTCCAGGTTTACTTCGAGCGTTTCCTTTCCCTCTTTTGGGATAAATAACGCACGGTGGCGGCTCTGTTGTTTCATTTTCCCGCCGGTTTTTCGCGTAATGCGACAGCTGACGACTCCACTAAGGACTACAGAAGTTGACCTCTTGCTGGTCCATCTTCCCTAAGCGAGTCACTCCTAGCGTTCTTTAGGACAGGGTTTGGTTGCTTTTGCTGTTTCATTTATTGCATTTATTTGTTGATGTTTGCATTTATGTTTGCATGCATCATATTTTCGTCTGTGCTGGCTGTGTGTTTGTCTCTCTGTGGGGTGGGAGTTACAAGAGGTAAAAGGCCCAATACCCAGGCTATGAGTGAACTCTAGGACACCTAGGAATAGAGTGATTCTTGGGAAGCGGGTGGTATTGCGCCACTTAGCGGAACATGATATCACGAGCAGTTCAGATCCTGATGGGGTATTATCGGTACATACATCTGGTGTGTACATGATGATATTCTATGAAAGGGTTGTTTATCCTGCGTTTCTCTTAACCTTACCCTGGCCTAGATGACACTCGTGAGTGGGGAGGGAATGAATCATTACAGGTACAGTTGGTGACTATTGATCTGTTGGTGACTCTTGGCTCCTGTTGGTGACTTGGTTCAGAGATATATGGGTTCCAGATGACTTTGGATCTCAGATGACTTTGTGGTTCCGAATTCAGGCCGGAGTTTTGATCCTGTGCTCCGAGATACACAGCCAACCAGTCGTGTTTGCATCATTTGCGTCATAACATGTTTATTTTCAAAAAAAAAAATAACGCAAAAAAAAGAAAAAAAAGAAAAGAAAAGAAAAAAGCTAATCTCTTCATGCATATCATTTCTCAGGTTCATTCAGGAGTCTGTTCACTGTGAGAGATGGCAGCTGTTCCAGAGTTGAAGAGGAAGACTTGCACCTACAGTTTTCACCGTGAGCCATTGACGTCTTTGGTAGAGTTGAGCAACTTTGTGATCGGCGGTAATCAGAAGGTGTTTGTTGATCAGTATGGGGATTTGTTGACACTGTTGAAGATGGTGGTAGATCCAGTGCCGTTGCAGACTCTTCTACAATTTTATGACCCCGAGCTCCGTTGCTTCACCTTTCAGGATTATCAGTTAGCGCCCACTCTTGAAGAGTATTCTATTATGATGAATGTCCCGATCAGATATCAGGTTCCTTTCTTGGATGTTCCAAAGGAGGTTGATTTCAGAGTCATTGCCAGAGCTCTTCATTTGAGTATCAAGGAAGTGAGTCACAATTGGAAGTCGAGTGGTGATGTTGTGGGTTTACCTTTGAAGTACTTAGTGAGGATGGCTAAAGAAGAAGCAAAGAAGGGAAATTGGGAAGCTTTTCATGCCCAATTAGCTATCATGATCTATGGAGTGGTGTTGTTCCCGAGTATGCCTAACTTTGTGGACTTTACTGCTGTCACTATCTTCATTGGAGGAAACCCGGTTCCTACCTTGTTAGCCGACACTTACTATGTTGTACACAACAGGCATGGTAAGGGTGGAGCTATCAGATGCTATCTTCGTTTATTGCTCAGATGGTTCTTGTCCTTGTTGCCAACCAGTGGACCTTTTGTGGATGCTCAGAGCACTCATAAGTGGACTCAGAGGATTATGTCTCTTACCTCCTATGACATCAGGTGGCAATCTTACCGGATGGATGTGCGTAATGTCATCATGAGCTGTGGAGAGTTTCGTAATGTGCCACTCATAGGGACTAAGGGTTGCATCAATTACAACCCGATTCTTTCTCTTCACCAGTTGGGGTTTGTGATGAATGGAAGAGCACTAGATGCTGAGATAGCTGAAAGTGTGTATTTTGAGAAGCGGAGTGACCCCGCTAGATTGGAGCAAGTGGGAAGAGCTTGGAAGACCATTGGTGTCAAGGATGGAGCTGTGTTAGGGAAAAAGTTTGTAGTTGCTATGCCTGATTACATTGATTGGGTAAAGAAGAGAGTTGAGACTTTGTTGTTGCCCTATGATAGGATGGAGCCATTGCAAGAGCAACCACCTTTGATCCTTGCTGAGAGTGTGCCTGCTGAGCATTACAAGCAAGCCTTGATGGAGAATAGTTGGTTGAAAGAGAAGGAACAAGATACCTAGATGGAGCTTTATAAAGCCAAAGCTGATAAGTTGAACTTGGCTCATCAACTCAAAGGCATGCAGGGTGAAGATGCTGCTAGATTGAAGAGCAAGAAGAGGTCCTATAAGGAGATGAAGGCATTGTTGAATGAAGAACACCGTGAGTGCTTGAGGTTGCAGAGAGCTGAAGCTAATTACCAGAAGAAGATAAGAGACTTGGAAAAGCAGCTTAGAGACAAAGACATCCAATGGAAGAAGGAGGTAGACTTGAGACATGCATCAGAGAGTCAACTTGGAGGAGAAGTTTTGGAGCTCAGAAGACAATTGAAGGAGAAGCTCACTCCTTTGCCTGAGTGTTCAGAATGTGACTTGTTGATAGACCAGTGCCAATATCTGAAGACTCTCATTCCGGGAGGACATCTTTCCTAGCTTGTATCTGTTGTTTATGTTGAGAATCACCTCCAGGATTGTTGGATGGGATTCATTGTTGTACTCTGATCATTTGAACCTTTGTTGTATGATCCTTGTTGCTCATGTCTATGGATGAGATTGTTGATGTTTCACCTTGTGCTCATTCTCCTGTGTAGGTTGTTTCTTTGCTGTTTGTATTGGAGGTTGTCATTTCTTGAAAGATGAATTAGGCTCTTGAATGCCTGAGAAATGAACATATCATGTGCATCATACGCATCATAAGCATCATACACATATCATTTTGCATTACAGGTGTTCTTGATCGAGACTTCTCACTCTGGTTCCTGTTTTAGGCAGGATTGCTGATCAACGTCCGTACCGCTACGCAACCCGGCTGAATCAACAGAGGAATATGGACCAAGTTCAGGCAGAGTTGGCTGAGATGAGGGCTAACATGGCCCAATTCATGACCATGATGCAAGGAGTTGTTCAGGGGCAAGAGGAGCTGCGTGCCTTAGCCCAGAGACAGGAAGTTGTGATCCCACCTGCCAGCCGCGCTTCACCAGTGGGTGTCCCCGTTAATGATAATGTTGTTGCTACTGCTCCCGTCAATGATTATGCCGTAGGTGATGAATTGAGGGGTATCCGAATTAATGGGCAGCCTCTTGCTGCAGAGACTGTTAATGCCAGAGCAACCCGTGCTCCCGTTCGCCATCCTGCTCCGCTGGTTGACAGGCAGGAGGATATGTTTACCTTGCTCAGTGATGAAGATGATGTTGGAAGAGTGGAAGAGAGGGACAGAAAAGTCGATGCCCTAGCTGAGAAGATCAGAGCTATGGAGTGTCAGAACTCTTTGGGGTTTGATGTGACAAATATGGGTCTGGTGGATGGGTTGAGAATCCCTTACAAGTTTAAAGCTCCTTCTTTTGATAAATATAACGGTACTTCTTGTCCTCGCACCCATGTGCAGGCTTATTACAGGAAGATCTCTGCATACACAGATGATGAGAAAATGTGGATGTACTTTTTCTAGGATAGCTTGTCTAGAGCTTCCTTGGACTGGTACATGGAGCTGAAAAGAGAATCTATCAGAAGCTGGAGGGATCTGGGTGAAGCCTTTCTGAGGCAATACAAGCACAATATGGACATGGCGCCGAGCCGAACTCAGTTACAGAGCTTGTGTCAAAAGTCCGGTGAAAGTTTCAAAGAGTACGCTCAACGATGGCGGGAATTAGCTGCAAGGGTGCAACCCCCTATGCTGGAGAGGGAGTTGACTGATATGTTTATCGGGACTTTACAAGGTGTGTTCATGGACCGGATGAGGAGTTGCTCGTTCGGTAGTTTCTTTGATGTGGTGATTTGTGGAGAGAGAACAGAGAGCCTCATTAAAGCTGGAAAGATTCAGGATGTTGGTTCCTCATCTTCAAAGAAGCCATTTTCTGGGGCACCTCGCAGGAGAGAGGGTGAGACGAATGCTGTGCAACACAGAAGAAATATAAACAGAGGGCAATATCGCCAGGTTGCTGCTGTAACTATCCCAACACCTCAACCACGACAATAGCAACAACAAAGAGGACCACCACCACCACCACCACAACAACAACAGCAACGTCCGTTTCAGCCGAGACAGAGAATGCCGGATCGTCGATTCGACCCGTTACCTATGACATACGCTGAGTTGTTGCCCGAATTGCTCAGATTGGGGTTTGTTAAGTTGCGTATAATGGCTCCGCTGACAAAAATACCACCTGGGTATGATGCAAACGTTCGTTGTGATTTCCACTCCAGTGGACCGGGGCACCATATAGAGAATTGTCGGGCTTTTCATCATAAGGTCCAGGACTTAATTGATGCCAAAACAATCAATTTTGCTCTTGTTCCGAATGTTGTGAACAATCCTATGCCTCAGCACGGTGCGCATAGGGTGAATAATGTGGAAGATGGGGAAGCTGAGGACTTGGTAGTCGATGTTGAAGAGGTTCAGACACCGTTGATGGTTGTGAAAGGGCGTCTGTTGGATGGGGGAGTGTTCCCGGGCTGTGATAAGGGCTGTTCAGACTGTGCTGATTCATAGAATGGGTGTATGCAGTTGAAGGTTGGTATCCAGAGTCTGATTGATGAGGGTTGTTTGCAGTTTGCTAGGGCCGTGGAAGATCGTGGAGTGGTGTCAACTGTCACCATTTATTTCAAACCGTCTGAGGGACGTGGCCAAAGAACTATTAATGCACCTACAATCATTAGTACCCCTGTTACTATTTCTGCTCCAGTAATTGGCAGTGCTCCCACTACTATTGTTGTGTCTGGTAGAAGGGTTGTTGAGAACAATAGGGCTGTGCCGTGGAAGTATGATAATGCCTACCGCAGTAACCGGAGGGCAGAGAGTCAGATCCGGCCAGTTAATCAGTCTCCAGTGACTATTGGCTTTCCGAGCAGAGCTCCTGTGACTGTTGGTCCGGTTGTGGACAATGTAGGGGGACTAGGAGGTTTCACAAGAAGCGGTCATTTGTTTGCACCGCAGCCTTTGAGAGACAACAATGCTGAGGCTCTCGCCAAAGCAAAGGGTAAGCAAGCTGCGGTTGATGAGGAACCTGTACAGAAGGAGGCGCCTGAGGGTTTGTTTGAGAAAGACGTGGAGGAGTTTATGAAGATTATTAAGAAGAGTGACTACAAGGTTGTAGATCAGCTGAATCAAACTCCGTCCAAGATTTCTATACTCTCGTTGTTGCTGTGCTCTGAGGCACACCGTAATGCCTTGCTGAAAATGTTGAACCTGGCTTACGTACCTCAGGAGATCTCTGTTAACCAGTTGGAGGGTGTCATTGCGAATGTCAGTACCAGGCACGGTTTGGGATTTACAGATCTGGATCTGACGCCTGAAGGTCGTAACCATAACAAAGCCCTGCATATCACTATGGAGTGCAACGGCGCCGTATTGTCACATGTGTTGGTGGATACTGGCTCGTCTTTGAACGTATTTCCCAAGAAGATTCTGAGCAAGATTGATGTTGAAGGGGTTGTCCTCACTCCAAGCGATCTCATTGTTCGTGCATTTGATGGATCCAAACGGTCTGTTTTTGGTGAAGTCACGTTGCCAGTGAAGATTGGCCCGGAGGTGTTTGATATTATCTTCTATGTGATGGACATTCAGCCAGCATATAGTTGCTTATTGGGGCGTCCCTAGATACATGGGCCTGGGGCAGTTTCGTTAACTCTCCATCAGAAGCTGAAGTATGTATGGAACGGTCAGATTGTCACTGTGTGCGGCGAGGAGGACATTCTGGTGAGTCATTTATCCTCTTTCAAGTATGTGGAGGTGGATGGTGAGATCCATGAAACTCTATGCCAGGCGTTTGAGACCGTTTCTCTTGAGGGGGTGGCTTTTGCTGAGCAGAAGAAGCCAAGTGCCTCAATTGCATCATACAAGCAGGCTATGGAGGTTGTCAACTCGGGCAATGTAGAAGGCTGAGGCAAGATGGTGGACCTGCCCGTCAAAGAAGATAAGTTCGGTATTGGTTATCAACCTCTGCAGGCGGAGCAAGGTGAGCAGAAAGGGCCGAGTACCTTCACCAGCGCTGGGCTGATGAATCATGGTGACGTCTTTGCAGCCAGCAGTGAAGACGGGGACAGTGATTGTGATCTGAACAACTGGGTTCGCCCGTGTGCTCCAGGGGAGTCAATCAACAATTGGACAGCCGAAGAAGTGGTCCAAGTTACTCTTCAAACAGAGTAATTTTCTTTTGTTTTTCATTTTGCACAAAACCCTACGTTCTGCCCAAGGCGTAGTGGTTCATTGTAGGGCCTCATCATGTTTTTTCAATGATATCATTAATAAAGGACGTTTTGCAAACAATTTTGTGATCCATGTCTTTCTGTTTTTGTTTTTCATTTTTCAAAACAATAAAAATGGCAATGTTTTTGTTTTTGTGACTTTCTTGAACTCTTTTTTCTAAAATAAAGCATTAAACATGCAGAAGTGATCTTACGGACTCCACTATAAACAGTTCTGTTATGGCTCAGTATGATTTCAATAATCCCATCTACCAAGCTGAAGAGGAGAGTGAGGAAGATTGTGAACTCCCTAAAGAACTTGTCAGATTATTGAAGCAGGAGGAAAGGGTCATCCAACCTCATCAGGAGGAGTTGGAGATTATTAATCTTGGTACTGAGGACGCCAGAAAAGAGATCAAGATCGGGGCTGCTTTGAAGGAAGACGTCAAGAGAAGGTTGATTGAAATGCTGAGAGAGTATGTGGAGATATTCGCCTGGTCGTATCAAGATATGCCTGGGTTGGATACGGATATTGTGGTGCATAGGCTACCTCTTAGAGAAGATTGTCCTTCAGTCAAGCAGAAGCTTCGCAGAACTAGTCCTGCTATGGCGGTTAAGATCAAGGAAGAGGTTCAAAAGCAGTTGGATGCGGGTTTTCTGTCAGTTACTACTTATCCCCCGTGGGTGGCCAACATTGTTCCCGTGCCGAAGAAGGATGGCAAAGTCAGGATGTGTGTCGATTACCGAGATTTAAACAGAGCCAGTCCGAAAGATGACTTCCCATTACCTCACATTGATGTATTGGTTGATAACACGGCTCAATCCTCGGTTTTCTCTTTCATGGATGGTTTTTCTGGTTATAATCAGATTAAGATGGCGCCAGAAGACATGGAAAAAACGACATTCATTACACCTTGGGGCACGTTCTGCTATAAGGTGATGCCATTTGGGCTGAAGAATGCCGGTGCTACCTATCAGAGGGCTATGACGACTCTCTTTCATGACATGATGCATAATGAGATTGAAGTGTACGTGGATGATATGATTGCGAAAACTTGCTGTGCTTTGGCCTGGGCTGCTCGTCGACTGAGGCAGTATATGTTGAACCATACTACCTTATTGATTTCTAAGATGGATCCAGTGAAATACATCTTTGAGAAGCCGGCTCTCACCGGACGTGTTGCCCGTTGGCAGATGATTCTAACTGAGTATGATATCCAGTACACGTCGCAAAAGGCCATCAAAGGTAGTATTCTGTCAGACTATCTTGCCGAGCAACCAATTGATGATTATCAGCCGATGATGTTTGAATTCCCTGATAAAGACATCATGTACCTGAAGATGAAAGATTGTGAAGAGCCTCTTGTCGAGGAAGGACCGGATCCTGATGACAAGTGGACATTGATGTTTGATGGGGCTGTGAATGTGAATGGCAACGGTGTTGGGGCAATGCTTATTAATCCAAAAGGTGCTCATATACCTTTTTCTGCCAGATTGACTTTTGACGTCACCAACAACGAGGCTGAGTATGAGGCTTGTATCATGGGGATTGAAGCAGCCATCGATCTGAGGATCAAAACTCTGGACATTTATGGAGATTCCGCTCTAGTGATTAACCAAGTCAATGGAGATTGGAATACTCACCAGCCGCATTTGATTCCTTACAAAGATTACACCAGAAGGATCCTGACTTTCTTCAAGAAGGTGAAGCTGTATCATGTCCCCCGAGATGAGAATCAGATGGCTGATGCCTTGGCAACTTTATCTTATATGATCAAAGTTCATTGGTGGAATCATGTGCCACATGTTGCGGTGAATCGACTCGAGAGGCCTGCGTATGTGTTTGCAGCCGAGTTTGTTGTGGATGAGAAACCGTGGTATTATGATATCAAGAACTTCCTCAAGATCCAGGAGTATTCTGAAGGAGCGTCGAAGAATGACAAGAAAACCCTGAGAAGGCTAGCTGGAAGCTTTTATTTGAATCAGGATGATGTGTTGTACAAGAGGAACTTTGATATGGTTTTGCTCAGATGCGTGGATAGACACGAGGCAGACATGTTGATGCAAGAAGTGCATGAGGGATCGTTTGGTACCCATGCTGGTGGTCATGCAATGTCCAAGAAATTGCTGAGAGCCGGTTATTACTGGATGACTATGGAATCCGATTGTTTCAAATATGCTCGGAAGTGCCATAAATGCCAGATCTATGTTGATAAGGTGCATGTACCACCAAGCCCTCTGAATGTCATGAATTCGCCTTGGCCGTTTGCGATATGGGGCATTGATATGATTGGGAAGATTGAGCCTACTACTTCTAATGGACATCGCTTCATCCTGGTTGCGATTGATTACTTCACCAAATGGGTGGAAGCAGCTTCCTATGCTAATGTTACCAAACAAGTGGTTGCCCGGTTCATCAAGAAGGAAATCATCTGTCGTTATGGGGTTCCTGAGAGAATCATCACTGATAATGGTTCGAATCTTAATAACAAGATGATGAAAGAGCTTTGCAAAGATTTCAAGATTGAACATCACAATTCTTCTCCTTACAGACCGAAGATGAATGGTGATGTAGAGGCGGCAAACAAGAACATCAAGAAGATTGTGCAGAAGATGGTCGTGACGTACAAGGATTGGCATGAGATGCTGCCTTTCGCTTTGCATGGGTACCGTACTTCAGTACGTACGTCGACCAGGGAAACCCCTTACTCCCTTGTGTACGGTATGGAAGCAG
The DNA here is from genome assembly GCF_024323335.1 of Lathyrus oleraceus. NCBI lineage: Eukaryota > Viridiplantae > Streptophyta > Magnoliopsida > Fabales > Fabaceae > Lathyrus > Lathyrus oleraceus. The sequence goes on from NC_066585.1 coordinate 229,084,438, forward strand.
TCCTACCTGTTGAAGTGGAGATTCCTTCTCTGAGAGTCCTATTGGATGTCAAGCTTGACGAAGCTGAGTGGATTCGAACAAGGTTTAACGAGTTGAGCCTTATCGAAGAGAGACGGTTAGCGGCTGTGTGCCATGGGCAGTTGTATCAGAGAAGGATGAAGAGAGCCTTTGATCAGAAAGTGCGTCCTCGAAGCTATCAGACTGGTGATCTAGTTTTGAAGAGGATCCTTCCTCCCGGCACAGATAACAGGGGCAAATGGACTCCTAATTATGAAGGTCCATATGTTGTTAAAAAGGTCTTCTCCAGTGGAGCCTTGATGCTTACAACTATGGATGGTGAAGATTTTCCGTCCCCTGTTAACTCAGATGTAGTCAAAAAATACTTCGCATAAATTGACCCGCTGGACAAAAAGAATAAAAGAGTCCAGGCAAAAAAGGGCATCCCGGTGAACCGGAAAAAAGAAAAGGTTCGGGCAAAAGTTAGGGATAAAGAATAAAAAAATATGTACACCCGGTAAGTCGAAAACCCGCAAGGGCGGCTTAGGCAAAAATGGGTATCCCGGTGGATTGAAAACCCGAAAGGGCGATCCAGGCAAAAGAGGGATTAAAGCGAAGACTACAGTCTGAGTTATCTGTACTTCATCGCGCTTCATTGTCTACCATCTCGAAGGGTATGATCGGTCCAGTCATTCTTCTCAGAAAGCAAGGAATTTGGGGAGAAATTGATGACCTGTGAGTCATAACAGAATTGGGAAATAGTGGATGCCGTGTTCACATTGCCATGAGGATAGATTTTTCCTTTTGTGCGCAATTACCTCTTCCTAGGAATTGCTTCCTGATGTATTTGCCGTTTCAGGCCCATTTTCAATCAATAAAAAGTCGTTATTCAGATAAATTGCTCTCTAGTTTTATTCTTACTGTTTCGTTTGCAAAAACGTCCGAATTTTTGATAAACATTGCATATAAAAACATGAAGGCTAGACAATAACGTGCAGAAAGATAAAACATTTGAAAATCATTTTGAATGTTGAGTACACTTGAGTGTATCTTGTCCATGCAATACCCTGGGGCATGTATGTCTTGTTGGTTGCAGGTTATCACCTTTGGGGCCTGGCTGAAGCAGATAAGCCACGGTTTGTTCAGGGATGTTGTCAGCACTGTCTAGTAGTGTGAGAGGATGGGGATCTTCCCCAGCAGGTGAAGCAAGTTCGGGACTTGTCTCCCCAACATATTCAAGATCAGGAATTCCTCAGCAGGATTGAGGATGTTTCCCCAGCACGCTTAGAAGTGGCTGTTTCCCCAAGCAAGTCTGAAAGCTATTATAACTGTTCTTCCCCGACAGAGGCGTCTGTGGGTAGGGTGTCCCTCATCAGAAGGTACAAAGGCTATTATTCCCTAGCTAGTCTGAAGATTGTCGGTCCCCACTGAGCCGGAAGGATGTTGTATCCCCAGTGAAGGTGTCAGTAAGTAGTTTATTCCTCAGCAGTCGGGTATGAAGTACTGTAACCCTCAGCAGGGTTGTGAATGCTTTTCCCCATCAGGGTTGTGAATGTTTTCCCCTAGCAGATCTCCCCAGCAGAGGTTTATGTTGGTGGTTTTCCCCAACGAGTTCCCCAAGTGGACCAGGCTCGGTGAAAATTATCCCCAATAGAGTTTATCCTGCCCTTGGATTGGCAGCTATCCTCAGCAGAGGCGAGCATTGGTTGTTCCCCCCAGCGGAGCCCCAAGTGGATTGGATTCAGTGAAGGTTGTCTCTGGTGGGATTTATCCTTTCTCCAGCAGCAGTGCTAGTCCCCATCACGATTGAGAGGTTGGTATGTTCCCCAGCCAGAATCTCCCCAGTTGAGTCGTTTTCTCTGTCGTCCCCAGAGTGTCAGATCAGCAAAGCACCCCCGGCAGTGTGACTCCCCACAGAGTTGGAGAATCTATTCATATTTGTGTGCTCAGCAAAGCAATCCGTTGGCTCCCCGGCAGGAGTTTTCATCCTTTTTGCATCTTGCATGTAGTAATCATTGCATCCTCAAAGCGCGTAGCATTTCCATTCGATATGGAGCATTACGCCATAAAAACTCAAACATATGCATACATGTGTTAAACCAGTTTGGACCATATCCCCAGCAGAGGCGGATCATATCTCAACATCTGTGTGGCATGTTTGCAACAGTTGTTCTTGATATCATTCAGAACTGGTAATCCCCGGAGAGGTTTATCTCTTCACCCGTCTGTGAAAGGAAGGTTTGATTCTCCCCAGTGAGATCCCCGGCAAGTGTTTGGCCTTGCCTTGACGTATTGAAGATATCATTCTTGTGATACCGGTAAGTGTCATGTCAAACACCCGTGTGTGTTCTTTCTTTGGTGTCGGTGTAAGACCCCAATTTTGGGCCCTAAGATCCCTCATGGCCCATATCATATCATATCATGACCTCAAGGATCATTGCATGCCTTTGCTTTCCTCTTAGTGGATAGATTGCCTTGTGGGTTTGTTTCTTGATCACCAAGCATACTTTGCATTTGTATATCTTTGCTTTCATATGTTTATCATTCAAAAAGTACAAAAATATTGTCTGTCTAACCTTGTTGCTTGCAGTTGAAGCAATCATCAGAAATTAGGTCAAAGATGGTCAACAGTCAGTCAAAGCAATGGATGGTGGCCATTCTTGCAGAATTTGGGCACCATGATCAATAATCAAAGGTTCATACATCTTGAGACATCATTTGAAGTCAAGTTATCAAGGAATTAGGGTTTGGAATTCATCAGAAGTGCATCAGTCACTCAAAACCCTAGAAAAGTCAAACTTGGTCAACTGTCGATTTAATCAGAGATTTGATGGATGGAATTGATCTGAAGGAGTTCATTCATGCTTGTATAAGCCTCATCTATCATGTCAAACCTCATCATGGAAGAAAATCAAGTCAAATCAGAAATTTTCCAGAAATAGAAAGTGGACCTGTAATTTCAACTGCCAAAAATGGAAACTTCTTGATCTTAAACTTACATCATGATACAAGCTTCAAATGAATTTTTGCCCAACATGAAAGTTGAAGATCTTGTTCTCCCATTTTCAAAAAGTCCAAGAACTCTCAAATCCCATGTATGGTTGTCAAGATATGATCAAATCATTTTCACCAATTTTTGAACTTCAACAAGTCATATCTCTCAAACCATAAGGCCAAATTTGGTGGGGTTTTTTCCTACAAACCACATTTTTCATCCTCTTTCCAAAAATATAAATTTCATGACCTAAAACCTTACCATTCAAAATGGCATTTTTGGACCTATTCCTTTAAAAATCAAAGTTTGACTCACAGTTGACTTTTTGATTTATGGACTTTTTCTCATTTTTGCCAATTGGGAAATGTGTTAAACCATATTTGAAACTTGCTCAAAGTCCTAAACCATCATCATACCACTTTTTTACCATCATTTTAACCTAAAATTCAAAGTTGGCAAAAGGTGCAAAAAGGAAGTACATAAGCAAAACACATACAGCATTTTCTGTACAACCACAAGCAGCAATTGGAATGTCCTTCTGCAGCCTTTCCAGCCCATAATCGTGCAGTCCAACACACCCTCCATTTCACTTGTTCCTCAATTAGCAAAAATGCAAAATGCTCCACTTTGACAAAACCTGATTAGTACATGATTTAGCAAGGCTAAACAGAGAATATAAGGACCATTCTGAGCATTTGGCAACCCTAGTTTTCAGCCTACCACACAGAAAAAGCTCACTCTCTCACTCTTGCATTTTTGACCCTTTGGCAATTTCTGCTCAAAATCTCCAAACAACTTGAACATTCCTTCTTACTTCCATCATCTAATCACCCTTAAGAGTTGTTTTTAAGCATAAGATCTCAGCTGGAACCATCATTTCAAGCTCTGTTATCCTCCAAGCTATTTCAATGGCAGAGCACGATTTATCCATTTCTAAGCACGCTTGAGCTGAAAGATTCTCATCATCCATCAACACAAAGCACAAGGGCCACCTGTTTGAGCTTGTAACCACCAAAACAGCACGGCATCTAGTTTTTCTTCAAAAACAAGTAAGCCCTCGACCCTCTCTTATCATCAAAACATGCCATGTATCTTGTAGTCCTTTCCATGCTTGTTCTATTGTAGCTTGAATCATGTTAAATGGCTGGCTATTTTGCTTTAAATCTGAAATCTCATTTTCATGGGCAAATGTGTTTCCTATCGAGTTGGTTTGTGCAGGCTGATCTGATGAAAGTGAATAGCATATTTAGGTTGCATGATGCATAATGATGCTATTGGTGCAATTAATTTTGAGTTCTGAGCATTTTGTTTTTTTTCTGCTTTCATGAAAATGATGATCTTGCTGTTATGCTTAAGCCCTATTTCTGTCCAGATTTCCTCATGGTTAATGTTTGTTTGGTTGATGATTGATGTTGCTTGATGGTCACTATGCCATGACATTGTGTGTTTGTGTTTGAAATTTGTTGGATCATAAACATGAAATGGATGCTGCTTACCCTGTTAAGTGATTTTTGTTTTCTTTGATGTTGGTTAAGCATGAGGTGAGTTTATGCAAGTTGCTGTTTAAACCCTAGTCTTCCAGGAGTCTACATGAACTTAGTGGCTTACTATTGTTTTAGTTGTGTGAGAGCCAATACTATGTTAAACCCTGTTGCTGTTATTGGTATTTGCTGATCATTTGTACTGCTATGCTGAAGTTGATGTACTGCTATGCTGAATTTCAGTTGATAATGATTGATAAACATTAATGTCCTGCTGCAATTATTTGTTAATGATTGTTGTTCATGTTGATGATTGACTGATGAATGTTGGAGATGATGACATGCTACTGTTAAACTACCTGTCCTGCTCAAACTTTTGCTTGAATGTTGTATTGGTGTGTTGCTGTTTAGATGTGCATGAGCATACTGTTTTATTGCCTTGTTTGCTTGCCATGAGGTTTGTATCTTGTTTAATGATGACTTTGTTTGAATTGATGACTGCTGTTGTATGCTGTTGTTTGAGTTGCAGTATGAACATTACCATTGCCATGTTAGTGTTTGTTTTGCTTGGTTTGATGATGATGAAACATGATGATGAATACCATTGCTGCATATGCCCTGCTGATGGAAAACTTCAAACTTGCTCATAATATCCGTGCTGTTGTGTGCTGTTGTTTGTTTTGTTGGGATGTTTGATGAACACATGAATACTTTGCTGCTATGCTGAATTTCAATTGATTATGATTGATTTCCATTGCCCTGCTGTTCAAACCTGACCATTGCCATGAAAACATATGATTTGTGTTGAATATTGTTGTTTGTACTTGCTGCTATGCTGATTGTCCATGCTGTAGACTGGTGATGAATTTATGCTGTTGTTCAAACCATCCTGTCCAGAATTTCATGCTCATGTTTGTTCGTTGCTGGATGATGCTGCCTGTACCAATACCATGTGGCTTATATGCTGGTCGAATGTTGTGTTGATGTTGAAAATACTGAATGCCATGAACCCTGCTGCAGATTTGAAACATGTTGTATGCCGTTGTTTGGTTGCATTGTGAACATTACCAATTGCCATGTCAGTTGTGTATTGTTGGAATTTCAATTGCCATGACCTCAATGTTGATTACATGAACCATGCTAGTTAAACCCTGCTGTTGTGTATGAATCATAAACTTGCCTAGAATTTCTCATGCTGCTGTTGTTTAAACCAACTACTTTGTCCATCATTATGCTATGCTGTTGTATGCTTGGTTTAGTTTGGTTCTTGTTGCTGTTTGCTTGAACATAACCCTGTCCAGAATTTCACATGAGTTCATGTTTTGCTTGTTTGTGTTGAGGCTGCATAAGTGCCATTGCCATATTGTTTTGTTCTTGCTGTTGGAATTTTGCTTTTAATTGCATGAACCATTGCCTTGCTATGCTTTTGTTCGTGGTTGAATTTGGCTTAATGATGATGTTACCTTGCCATGATTGATCATTGATGCTGTTTTGTTGTTTGTTGTTCATGATTGATTGTTGCCAATGCCTTTGCCATGCTTAAACCCCAAGGGTTTTATGTGAAAACTCAGATTTTGAACTTGTTTGGCCGTGCTACTGTTCCATTGGCTGGGAGCCAATAGGAACATTTCGTTTCCTTCCCCAAAACTGTGTCGTTTCATTTAAGTTGGCAGAAATTACAAGTCTGCCATCGGTTGACTCCTTGTTGACCAATCTGCCATGCTTTCATGTTTAATATTTCATCAATTATTCATCAAACTTCCATAATTCATTTTCAATTCAATTTTTATCCAAAAATTGTGAAATTTTTTCCTCATACTCATGATTGTGTCCTCTATTTTATGGTGAATTTTAATTAATTTTTCAGTGGATGGATTTTAAATGATAATTGTTTTCTTCACATGTGTGCATAAATGATACCTTGTGCCATTCTCTTTGTGAAATACTCATATTGCATCAAATGAGTTTGAAATTTTGTGTGGTAAAACTAGACACATTGACCTTCATTTCCATATAAAGTTTGTGCATTTATCATTTGTGGATTGAGAGTTATGATTTTCTGAAGTTATGTGTTACATTTGGTGCTATACCATGATCATGTATTTTCCCAATTTTGTTCACACACTTCCCCACATCCAAATTACTCCAAATTTTGCATGAATGATCCCTTGTGTGTCTAGTTCATGTATGAATTTTCTTGGAATTAATCATGCTGTTTTCCATTTGATTGAGAATTTTCTTCCATATGTGGTCATTTGTTGACTTTTTGTGCTATGCCTTGCCAAATCTTTTGTGAAATTCTCAAATCTTATTGTATGATCATGAAATTTCATATATGATAACTAGACATCTCAAGCTTTGCATTGGTGTTAATCTCATTCATTTCTCTTCTGTTTTCAAATTGATATGATTTTTTGAAGTTGACCCATGCTTGTTGACTTTCACCATGCTTACTTGAATTTGGTTTGATTTCATGATTTTATTTGACTGCCTTCCTTTCATCCAAATGCAATGGAAATTGACATGTATACCATGTTAGATGTTAGGATTGAGTGTGATTTATTTCATGATTTTTGAAATTGTTTGAGTTGACTTTTGAATGAAGTCTTTGCTATTGACTTTTGTATGCTTCTCTTGCCATGCTTTGCATCCTTTTGCATATGAAATGACCATGATGCATGATATAATTATGAGTCCAATTGAGAATGCTTCTTGAATGTTTAGAATTGGTTTGGGTTGACTTTTTCTTGCTGCCTTGACCTTTTTCTTTTATCTTTGACCCTAGGCTAGTCCTAGTGGTCTTCTGAGCTTATGTTGAGTTCATCTGTTTCAGGTTAAACACCAATGCCTTGAGGATCATCCTAATGTGTTTGAGTTGAATTATATAATGTGCTAACCTTTGTTTTGTAGGTGACTCATATGCTTGAGTCTTTGTGCCTTGCACAATTGGTCCCTCTGTGGTTGACTTTTGGTTTATTTCCTTTGATTTTGACTGTTGACTTGTTTACTAATGAGTTTGACTTTTTCAGGTACTTTAGTTGCCTAAGTTCTTTGAACTTGATTGCTTGCTTTGCTTTTTAGCATTTGCTTTGAGGTATAAATACTTCTTCTTCATGTAGTCTGGAGACCCGGTCTGTTATTTGACCGGGCAAACTGTCTGAAGTCCTCCTTAAGAGGCAATGCCTGTGTTTGTTTATATTTGTCCTAAGCAGGAAAAGTCCTTCAAGTAAGGCAATTGGTGGAAGGTAGGGATAAGTAATCTATCCCCCACTATTCAGTGTGTCCTCTCTTTGCTCCCATTACATGGTTGAAGCAATGAGATAAATACCCAAGATCTAATCGAGTCAATAATGTGGAGAGAGTTCCTACTTTCTGAACTCCCACACTTTCTTTGATGCTCTCTCTGATATGAGATAGAAGCAATGAGGCACACCCCTCATCTCCTTTTCATCTGCTTCACCTGAGCCCCTCAATGGCCAGGTTAAGAGCGACCTTCACCTATTACAGTGGACTTTTAAAGTCAAACCCTCTTGTGTGAGCCCCCATTGTTTGGCTATAGAGTGTGTTGTTTGCTATTCATTGATTGACTGTTTGCTTCATATGCACTTGCCTGCTTATATGTTATGCATTTGTCATCATCATCAATTGCCATTAGTGCATGATCATTTCATTTGTTTTGTGATGCTATCATTGTTGTTTGCCCATTGAGGACAATTGTAAGTCCATTGCTTTGGCATTTGCTCCTGTGATATGGAAGGATAGAGTGTAAGACCTCATTGGTCACTCATATCTTCTGTTTATCTGTGTGTATGTGAGGTTGCAGTTATAAGTCCCTGTAAGTTGGCATCTGTTGTCCTGTGATCATAACTTGATCTTTTTGTGTGGCATGTGAGGTTGCAGTTATAAATCCCTGTAAGTTGGCATCTGTTTTCCTGTGATCATAGTTTGTTTATCAGTTTGTGTGAGAGGTCGCAATTATAAGTCCCTGTAAGTTGGCATTTGCATTCCTGTGATCATATTGTTGCTCTTGTTCTTGTATGTGAGGATCCATTGTAAGTCCCTGTAATGTGGCATTGGATTTCCTAGGACCATACTGTGGAGTTAACCTAAGTCCAGATTGATTGGCAGTTGACTTCCATTTCTCATCTTGTTTTCTTTAAGGAGATTAGTGTAAGTCCATTGAGTGGCATCTGATATCCCGTTTTGTTTTAGGAGATTGGTATAAGACCATTGATTGGCATCCGATATCCGTCTTTCTTGCCTTGTTTGTTTGTTATTGCTTATTGCTATTCCAGAGGACACACTTGAATCATCTGCTATATGATTTCAAGAAGTGAACCTTCTAAGAAGTTTTACTATCCATCCTTCATCCATTCATCATCCATTATGTCCTAGACTTTTCACACTTTATCTTTTAAAACTTGACATAAGTGTTGTGCAAACATCTTCATGTTTTCTAACCAAAAACCTGGACTCAAGTCCTTGACCTTTTTCAAACTTCATTTCATAATACTTATTTGAATTGATCTTAATCATACTTTGACTTCTATTTTCATAATCATAATCAGTAACTTCACTCATTCACTTGTTTTGGCTTTGTCCATTAATCTTTTCATACATGATCTATAGGTTTGATTTATCTTAGTGGTTGATGTTAATCTCACCTTCTGTCTTTAGTGATTGAATTGTAAGCCTTCCTTGCCTATTATAGGGTTAACCCCTCTCTGGCAAGTTGAAGCTGTTCTCACATGGTGGACGTTGTTGTTTGTATAAGGTTGAGTTTTCTCCCGTGGATAACGTAAGACCTAGGGTTTGTGTTTAAAATTGAACCTAACCCACTTTTGGAAATCTTTTAGCCGAACTACGGCGTTCTGATCCTTACCTTTGATGGAAGGTACGTAGGCAACGGGTTCATCCGTTCGAACCCAATAACCCAATAATTTAATAAAAATTGTATATTCTTTTCTCATCATCCCAATCATGTTTGCACAATCTTTATGTCATAACAAATAATAATCTTTTACAACAAGTGTGAAAAGGGCTCCCTAGGAGTACCTAGGACGTAGTGGGTGCCTAACACCTTCCCATTGCGTAATTTACCCCTTACCCAGACTCTCTGATCTTTTTATTAGTTTTCTACGTGTAAAACTTCTTAGGCTTTTGTTCGCTTTTTAGCCAATCCTTTGGATAAATAAAAGTGCGGTGGCGACTCAAAATTGAATGTATCTCCTAGCTTATGATTTAATCGATAGATCATATAGCGACGAATACACCGCTACAGAAAAGTGGCGACTCTGCTGGGGATCTCACCAGAATCCTTGGTGGTATTGCCTACTTTTCACCCTTTGTTGTGCTATATTGTTATTCTTTATCTGACATATTTTTGTACAATTTGGGATCAATGTATTGATTGTAATGTGTGAATTGCTTGATATACGTTTGCTGTTTGCTTTGGTGATCTGTGAGATGAGTTCTATACCCGAACTCGAGTGCACTCTAGGATTGGAGAATGGCATAGTCTTGTTGACTGGTGTGGAGTAGTCCTTAGCCAGTTGACTTGCGAGTCCATTCACTTGGTGGAGGTCATGTTGAACTAATAATGTCACACAAGTTATTTGTGGTTAGGCATTATTCTTTCAATCATGTTCCGCAGAAGCCAAGGACCTTAGTTTACCAAACCCATCTTGGCCTATTTTTTAGGACCGTAGTGCGGAGGTCGTTCAGATGTCAGTTCTGATACGATTGTTACGCGATACTACACTCATAAGAGTTTCTCTTGAGAATATTCTTGGAATACGAGTATTCGTTCCTCCGATAATATTCGAAAGATGGAACGATGATTATGGGAACCTCTGATAGAACATGTCTGGCAGGTTTAAACCCTAGTACACTCCCTTTGGGTGGTTCTTAACCGAGACTCCATGCTCGTGACTCTCAACAAACCCGTGATTCGTGGTTGAGTCGTTCAAACATTGTTAATATCAATGGATCCCGGATCAGGTGTAAAACCTAAATCCATCAAAGCGGCTGGTTGATATTAGGAATGTTTGAACCGGTTCGTGTACCGTTAATATCAATGGAACTTGGGTGTCGATAAGGTGAAAACCTAAGTCCACCAAAATGGATGATTGATATTAGGGATACATAGAGCTTTCCCACGACCTTTGTTTGGTGTGCTTTGCTTGATCCTTGAGTGTGTTTGTTGCATTCATGCATTCACGCATTCATCCGCATTCATGTCATCAAAAAAGAAAATTTTCAAGGAACTTAAAGGGTTATTCGCAAAATTTTCAGACATGGAAAGACCAAAAAGGCATACAAAGAAGTACAGCTTCAAACAGCCTGATGTAAAAGAGTTAAGGAATCTGACATCGTATGTATTAGATCCCTTGGGTTTCAAGGCTCGCTATGGGAAGCTTCTGCCGATGTTGACTACTCAAGTGGATGAGGGATTGATGAGCACTCTTGCTCAGTTCTATGATCCGCTCTATCATTGCTTCTTATTTCCAGACTTCCAGTTGTTGCCGACTTTGGAAGAATACTCTCACCTTATTGGGATTCCGATTCTGGATCAAGTGCCGTTCAGTGGCTTAGAGAGTATTCCATCTGCTCGAGAGATTTCCAGTCTGTTGCACATAGATGAAGATCTGATTAGAGCTAATCTGACTACCAAAGGCGGAATTCAGGGTTTTCCCTCCGAGTTCCTTATTGCTCAAGCCATTTTCTATGGGAAGGCCATGAGTGAGGATGCCTTTGAGGCTCTATTTGTATTGCTCATCTATGGATTGGTGCTGTTTCCCAACTTCGACAAGTTCGTCGACATGAATGCCATTAGGATCTTTTCAGCCCTTAATCCGGTTCCGACCTTGTTGGGTGATGCATATGTCTCCATGCATCTGAGGAATATGAAGAATGGAGGAGTCATTGTCTGCTGTTTACCCCTGCTGTACAAGTGGTTTATTTCGCACTTGCCGCAGACAGTCGCTTTCAAGGAGAACAAGGGATGTCTACGGTGGTCTCAGAGACTCATGTCTCTCACCAATGATGATATCACCTGGTATGATCGTGTGTATGATACCGTCCAGATCATCAACTCTTGTGGTGAGTTCCCCAATGTGCCTCTTCTTGGTACATGTGGTGGGATTACCTACAACCCTACGCTTGCACGTCGTCAGCTTGGGTTCCCCCTAAAGGATAAACCCCATAACATTCTGTTAGAAGGTGTGTTCTTTCAGGAGGGTAAAGATCCCCAAGGCCTGAAAGCCAGATTTGTCCGCGCTTGGCGCAATATTCGCATAAAGAGTAGGAATGAATTGGGTCCAAAGAACTGCATTGCTTTGGAGCCATACACCTCTTGGGTCAGACAGAGGGCTGCTACTTACCTGATGCCATATGATCATCCGAGACCTACACTGTTGGATGTGGCTGGGCCTTCAACCCTCCCTACCCAACGTGTAGAGGAGTTGAGAGAAGAAGACCTCTCGCGTGCCTGGATCCGCGAGAGAGAGGAATTGCTGCAGCAGCTCAAGGAGAAAGATGATATGATTGAATTTCTCGAGCACCGAGTGATCGATGATCCGAACGACACTTGGACTTCTCTGCTTCCTCAGTCATCCAAATTCTGGAAAAGGAAGTATGATCAACTTGCAAAGGAGAAAGCTGATATGGAGGCTGCCTATGAGAGAGAGATCAAGAAGTTGTACACTTCTCGTCTTCCAGCATCCCGAGCTGTTAGGGATCCATAGGATGTCATTTACCTTTTCTCTTTGTAATATTTAAAAGAATGCTGTACTTCTTTGTCCTAATATTTTGAATGAAAATATTTTCCATGAGCAATCAAAATGTTTAAATTTTCGAAATATTGCAAATGAATACCCTAAGGGTTCCTTGAAAATCAAAGCATTTGCACAAAGCATTTCATGCATCATTCTTGCATAAACAGGTACCCATTTTTCTGGTCTTCCGGTTCTAACATCTGCTCTTCATTTATTTTGAAGACAAGCTGACTCACCGGTATTACACGAGAGTCAACTCTGCAAGGATTATGGAGCAATTGGAACAAGAGAACCAGAGTTTGAGAGATGAAGTCGCCAGACTTGGCGCTCTGATGGAGCAACTTCTCGCTGCCCAGAATCAGCCTGCTCCGCAGCCAGCCACTCCTGTACAGAGGACAGTCATATCTGAAGTAGCTACTTCATCGGTGCCTGTCAGTGCCCATCAGCCGAATGCAATGCCTCCCGGTTTTCCTTGGGGGATGCCTCCTGGCTTCATGCCCGATCGGCCAGCTCCTACATTCGCTCAAATGCCGGCATCTAGCCCGGTCCCTATACCTGTTCCTCCTGTCGTGCATACCATGCCTAGGGTAGACGACACCATCTATCACTCTGAAGCGTCTGAGGGCTCAGATGTACATGAGAAGATGGATGCGATGAACGACCAATTCCTCGAGCTGAGAAAGGAATTGAGAACTCTTAGAGGCAAAGATCTCTTCGGCAAGTCAGCAGCCGAACTTTGTCTGGTTCCCGGTGTGAAAATACCAGTTAAATTCAAGGTCCCAGACTTTGAAAAATATAAGGGGAACACTTGTCCTTTGGCACATCTGGTCATGTATGCCAGAAAGATGTCCACGCAAACCGACAACGATCAACTCTTGATCCACTACTTTCAAGACAGTTTGTCTGGTGCTGCTCTCCGATGGTACATGAGCCTGGACAGTGTCAACATCCGCTCTTTCAATGATCTTGGCGAAGCTTTCGTCAAGCAATACAAATACAATGTTGACATGGCGCCTGACAGAGATCAACTCAGGTCTATGTCACAAAAGGACAAGGAGTCGTTCAAGGAGTACGCCCAGAGATGGCGTGAGCTGGCAGCTCAAATCACTCCACCATTAGAAGAGAAAGAGATGACCAAGATCTTTCTGAAGACTCTTGGGTCATTCTATTATGAGAGAATGGTGGCCAGCGCTCCCTCTGATTTCACCGAGATGGTGAACATGGGGATGCGTCTTGAAGAAGGCGTCCGCGAAGGACGATTAGCTAAAGATGATGGCTCTTCCTCTAAACGGTATGGAGCGTTTAAGAGGAAAGAAGGTGAAGCGCATGCTGTGCAATCTCAGCCAAAACATCGAAGACCCTCTGTTCAGAGGAAGCCTGCACACCGTGCCGGACATCAGCACCAGGTGGCTCATGTAGCGCCTGTATTCAAGGATAATGCTCAGCAGTATCAGCATCAGCAGCAATATCCACAACCGCAATACCAACAGCAACAGCAGCGTCCACAGCAACAGGCTTATCAGCCTCGTGGAAGTACAACCAATCAAGCAAATGTGAACTATGATAGGAAGAAGGTCAGTTTCGACCCGATTCCGATGACATATACAGAGCTTTATCCCTCCTTGTTGGAGAGGAAATTGGTTTCTCCCAGGGATCCTCCTGCTATTCCTGCCAATCCGCAATGGTGGTACAAACCAGACCAGCATTGTGTCTACCATTCCGGTGCTCCGGGCCACAACGTTGAGAATTGTTTCCCGCTGAAGAGTAAGGTTCAAGACCTCATGAGAAGCGGAATTCTGAGTTTTGAAGACTCCAACCCAAATGTCACCAGGAACCCATTGCCTTCGCATGGGAAGTCTGTGAACATGATCCAGGAAGACCTTGGGAAGTACAAGGTGAAGTATGTCAGTCATATCCGGCAGTCGTTGGTTGATTTACATAAGATGCTGTGTCAGCACAGCTATTTGGAGCATAACCACGATAAGTGCCGTGTCTGTTCTGTTAATCGTTTGGGTTGCGATCAGGTTCGCCGAGAACTGCAGATGATGTTGAATGAAGGTACCATTGAGATTCTCCAGAATCGCAATGTTGATACAGTTGAGCCCGAAGTGAGTGTCATCTCCCCGGTGTTCAAGCTTCCAGAGCCCGTTGTTATTCGTTATAATAGCAACAAGCCCAAGGCTTCACCTTCTTTGGTTATCAAACCAGCCGGCCCTGTGCCGTATTCATCTGATCGAGCTGTGCCATTCCGGTACAATCCTGTTGCTGTTCAGGATGGAGTAGAGGTTCCTTTGCCTTCAACTTCCGTGACCACTATCGCTGATGTTAGTGGGTTGACCCGAAGCGGTCGTGTGTTTTCTGCACCTGCCAAAGCTCCCGCTGTTTCTTCTGAATCTGTTGAGCGCCCTGTAGGGAATGCTGTGAATGTTCAGAATCCGACACCTGCTGTTGCCCAGCAGCCTCCCTCCTCCGTACAAAAGACTCCCGTTTCTTCAGTTGTTGGCCCAAGTGGCATTGTTGATGAAGAATCTGATGAGATGCTGAGGCTCATCAGAAAGAGTGAGTATAATATTGTAGACCAGCTTCTACACACGCCCTCCAAGATTTCCATTCTTTCTCTATTGCTGAACTCAGAGCCCCATAGGGAGTCTCTTCAGAAGGTCTTGGATCTGGCGTATGTCGATCATGACGTCACCCTGGAACAATTTGATAGCATTGTTGCAAACATTACTGCTTGCAACACTCTGAGCTTTTGTGACGCTGATCTCCCTGAGGAGGGAAGAGACCACAACATGGCTTTACACATATCCATGAATTGCAAATCTGATGCAATGTCCAATGTGTTGGTGGACACTGGATCTTCTCTGAATGTATTGCCAAAATCCACACTCTCTCGATTGTCATATCAAGGTCCTCCTATGAGGCAGAGTGGGGTTGTTGTAAAAGCTTTTGATGGGTCGCGTAAGACCGTGATTGGGGAAGTCGATCTCCCAATCAAGATAGGACCAAGTGATTTCCAGATCACTTTTCAAGTAATGGATATTCACCCATCATACAGCTGTCTCTTGGGCAGACCATGGATTCACGAGGCTGGCGCCGTGACATCCACCCTACACCAAAAGTTGAAGTTTGTGAAAAACAAGAAATTGGTTGTAGTAGGGGGAGAAAAGGCTCTCCTGGTCAGTAATCTGTCTTCTTTCTCGTACATTGATGCAGAGGATGAAGTTGGAACTCAGTTTCAAGCTTTATCTATTGATAAACCAATCGAGAAGAAGTCTCCTTCATTCACTTCCTACCGTGATGCAAAGCTGGCCATTGAATGTGGTGCAGTCGCTGGGTTAGGGAAAGTGCTTGAACTTGAAGATAACCGATCCCGGGCTGGCATTGGCTTTGGTTCTGGGGCATGCAATGAGCAAGGTCTGTTCACCAGTGGAGGATTCATCCATGCTGATCAACCTGCAGAAGAGGAAGCTGCTGCTGTCATTGAAGAAGAAGATGCAGAAGATTTGAACAATTTTGTTATTCCTGGTGGTGTCTGCCACAATTGGGTCGCTGTGGATGTTCCTACAGTTATCCATAGATCAGAGTAATTGTTCATTTTGTTTAAAACCCTTCTCCCATGCCAAAAGGAGAAGTGATGACATTGTTGGCAAAGCATATATACAATGATATTTTCATTCAATTTTTGCATTGTTAAAACATTTGTTTTTCCTTTGTTTTCACTTTTTGCTTTTCTTTATGAAATCAGTGATCACAAAAAACCATAAAAACAAAAATAAAAGCTGTAAAAGCAACATTTTTTCATCTGCATAATGATTTGTTTGCTTAAATTCTGAAATTTTTCTTAACCAAAATCATTATGCAGGTTGATCCTAAAACCCATTGAACATAATGATCCAACGCCATCTCCCAATTTTGAATTCCCTGTATTTGAGGCAGAAGAAGATGACGTTGAAGAGATTCCTGATGAGATCACCCGTCTCCTTGAGCACGAAGAGAAGATCATTCAGCCGCATCTCGAAGACTTGGAAACAGTCAACTTGGGATCTGAAGATTGTGAGCGCCTGGTGAAGATTGGGGCACTTCTTGAAGAGTCTGTTAAGGAAGATTTGATCAGCTTGCTACGAGAATATTCAGATATCTTTGCTTGGTCCTATGAAGACATGCCGGGTTTAGATACAGATATTGTGCAACATTTCCTGCCTTTAAAGCCTGAGTGCGTGCCTGTAAAGCAGAAGCTCAGAAGAACTCATCCAGATATGGCAGTGAAGATCAAAGAGGAAGTTCAGAAGCAAATTGATGCGGGGTTTCTGGTGACTTCGACATATCCTCTATGGGTGGCCAATATTGTGCCTGTTCCTAAGAAAGACGGAAAAGTCCGTATGTGCGTTGACTACCGAGATTTGAATAAAGCTAGCCCAAAAGACGATTTTCCTCTGCCACACATTGACATGTTGGTAGACAATACGGCTAAATTCAAAGTCTTTTCCTTTATGGACGGATTTTCCGGATATAATCAAATCAAGATGGCACCAGAGGATATGGAGAAGACAACATTCATCACACCTTGGGGAACATTCTGTTATCGAGTGATGCCCTTCGGTTTGAAGAACGCCGGAGCCACGTATCAACGAGCTATGACCACCTTGTTTCATGACATGATGCACAAGGAGATAGAAGTCTATGTTGATGATATGATTGCTAAGTCCCGAACGGAAGTTGAGCATATTGAGCATTTGTTGAAGCTTTTTCAGCGTTTGAGGAGATTCCAGCTTCGTCTGAATCCGAACAAATGTACTTTTGGAGTCCGTTCCGGAAAGTTGTTGGGTTTTGTGGTAAGTGAAAGAGGTATTGAGGTTGATCCTGCAAAGGTCAAAGCAATACAAGAGATGCCCGCACCCAAAACTGAGAAGCAAGTCCGAGGTTTTCTTGGCCGCTTGAACTACATTTCCAGATTTATATCCCACATGACTGCCACATGTGCGCCGATATTCAAGCTCCTCCGGAAAGATCAGTCTCATGATTGGACCGAGGATTGCCAGAAAGCTTTCGACAGTATCAAGGATTATCTGTCTGAACCTCCGATTTTGTCTCCGCCTGTGGAAGGAAGACCTCTGATTATGTACTTAACAGTTCTTGAAGACTCGATGGGTTGTGTACTCGGTCAACAAGATGAATCAGGGAAGAAGGAGTTTGCTATCTACTACCTCAGTAAGAAGTTTACTGATTGTGAGTCTCGGTACTCTATGCTTGAGAAGACGTGCTGTGCTTTAGCTTGGGCAGCTAAGCGTTTGCGCCAGTACATGATAAATCATACAACTTGGTTGATATCCAGAATGGATCCAATTAAGTATATCTTCGAGAAGCCTGCTTTAACTGGGAGGATTGCCCGTTGGCAGATGCTGTTATCTGAGTATGATATTGAGTATCGAGCTCAGAAAGCTATCAAAGGTAGTATCTTGGCTGACCATCTAGCGCACCAGCCAATTGAAGATCATCAGTCTGTTCAGTATGACTTTCCTGATGAGGAAATTCTGTATTTGAAGATGAAAGATTGCGATGAGCCTACACTTGATGAAGGTCCAGAACCTGGTTCCAGATGGACGATGGTGTTTGATGGCGCTGTTAATCAATATGGAAATGGAATTGGGGCAGTAATTGTTAATCCCCAGGGTTCGCACATTCCATTTACAGCAAGGCTAACCTTCAAATGCACGAATAATATGGCGGAGTATGAAGCCTGTATTATGGGACTTGAAGAATGCATTGACTTAAGAATCAAGTATCTTGATGTCTATGGTGATTCAGCTTTGGTTGTCAATCAGATCAAAGGTGAATGGGAGACGAATCAACCAGGTCTCATTCCATACAGAGATTACGCAAGACGAATTTCAACTTTCTTCACAGAAGTTGAATTTTATCATATTCCTCGAGAGGATAATCGGATGGCAGATGCCCTTGCTACGCTTGCTTCTATGATAGTTGTCAGATGGTGGAATGATGTTCCCAACATTACTGTGATGCGCTTGGATAGACCAGCTCACATATTTGCAATCGAAGAAGTGAAGGATGACAAGCCTTGGTATTTTGATATCAAGAATTTCCTCCAGAACCAGGTCTACCCGCCTGGGGCATCTGTGAAAGATAGGAAAACTTTGAGAAGGTTGTCAGGCAGTTTCTACCTCAGTGGAGAAGTGCTGTACAAAAGGAATTTTGATATGGTTTTGCTCAGATGCGTGGATAGACACGAAGCAAACCTATTGATGACTGAGGTCCATGAAGGTTCATTTGGTACTCATTCCAATGGACATGCCATGGCTAAGAAGATGTTGAGAGCAGGCTACTATTGGCTGACAATGGAGTCTGACTGTTGCAAGTATGTGAAGAAATGTCACAAGTGTCAAATTTATGCGGATAAGATTCATATTCCTCCGACACTCCTGAATGTGATTTCATCACCATGGCCTTTCTCTATGTGGGGAATCGACATGATCGGCATGATTGAGCCGAAAGCGTCCAACGGACATCGGTTTATCCTCGTAGCAATTGATTACTTCACCAAATGGGTTGAAGCCGCTTCGTACGCGAATGTGACCAGACAGGTGGTTGTGAAGTTTATCAAGAACCAGCTGATTTGCCGTTATGGTGTGCCAGAGAGGATCATTACTGATAATGGATCTAATCTGAATAACAAGATGATGGATGAGTTGTGCGCTGAATTTAAGATTGCACACCATAATTCCTCTCCTTACAGACCTAAGATGAATGGGGCTGTTGAAGCTGCTAACAAGAATATCAAGAGAATTATCCAGAAGATGACTGTCACGTACAAAGATTGGCATGAGATGCTGCCATTTGCTTTGCATGGATATCGTACGTCTGTACGCACTTCAACAGGGGCAACCCCTTTCTCTCTTGTTTATGGCATGGAAGCCGTTCTCCCAGTAGAGGTGGAGATCCCATCAATGCGAGTCTTGATGGAAGCCAAGTTGACAGACGCTGAATGGATTCAGAGTCGTTATGACCAGTTGAATTTGATTGAAGAGAAGCGATTAACTGCCATGTGCCATGGTCAGTTGTATCAATAGAGAATGAAGAAAGCATTCAACAAGAAGGTCAAGCCTCGTGTATTCCGAGAAGGTGACCTCGTGCTCAAGAAAGTTTTGTCTTTCGCGCCCGATTCCAGGGGCAAGTGGACTCCAAACTACGAGGGTCCATATGTTGTTAAGAGAGCCTTTTCAGGCGGAGCTTTGATGCTTACAACAATGGATGGGGAGGATTTCACTCGTCCTGTGAATTCAGATGCAGTTAAGAGATACTTTGCCTAAAAAAAAAGTATATGCAAATGAAAAAAAATATAATAAAGAATGAATGAAAAACAGAATAGCTCGCTAAGTTGAAAACCCGAAAGGGCGGCTTAGGCAAGAATGAGCGTCTCGGTGGAGAACCCGCAAGGGTAATTCAGGCAAAAATTAGAGACTTGAAAAAAAAAAAAAAAAAAGTATATTTGCATCCCGCTAGATTGAGTACCTCACTCTGGGGCAATCTAGGCAAAAGTTAGGGATTTGGCAAGTAACTGCATCCTGACAAGACTTTCTGGTTCATCAGTCGTCATTTCGTCAGCAGATTCTCGATTCGTTGTCAACTGAAGCTTCAGATACATCGAGATTCAAATTGGTAGAGAAAGGATCATTATGTTCAATGTAGCCCTCTTCCAATATATATCACTGATTTCAAATTTGTACAGATTTATGGAGTCTTGCCATTTGCGGACTACCATTCTATCAAATCAATTTGAGCTTTTTATCCAATTTATTTGCACTCTTATTTGTTTCAATTCAACAAATGTTTTGCATGTTTTAAATTGATAAAATATCATTGTTTTAAACAAATCAAATTTTTCAAAATTTTTGTTTTAAACAAAGTGAACTTTAACAATATTGAAAGGATACTCAAGAATATCTCAGTGCTCTCCCGAGGGTGGCATGATTCCCAACAGGTAAGACATTGGTTCATATTCCTGGTTTGGTGGTATCTTCTTTCTTCATATCTTTGTTGGGGTTGTTCCTCAAGCAGAGTGGTTGTTGGGGTTGTTCCCCAGTACAGTCGCAAGTAAGTGTTGTTGAAGACTTCGTTCTCTCCAGCAGCAGTTTCCCCTAGCATGGGTGTTTTCTTGTGAAGTTTCGGTGGTTGATGGTTTGTCACCTTGGTGCCCCGTCACTTTCTCCAGTGGGTTGTATCCCCAGACTTTATTTGTCTCCTCAGCACAGCCATGAGTAGAGCTGTTATTGATACTCCCCTCTGAGTCGCGAGTAGAGCTGTTATTAACATCCCCACCAGGGTCGCGAGTAGAGATGTTATTGATATCCCCACCAGGGTTGCAAGTGGAGTTGTTACCGCTTTTCTCCCCATGCAGTGCGCCAGGAGGATTTGTCTGTTTCCTCAGCACGTTTGTTTTCTTTTGAAGACTCGGTAAGTCAGGGGTTTGATACCCGGTACTTTACCCTTTCCCCGGCGAAGTCGTCTGCGGAAGTTTTGCTATCTCTCCATCAGAGTTTTTCTCTTCAGCAGAGCAGGATTTATTTTCCTACTCAGTGGTTGATTGGGTTGATATCCCAGCATATTGCAATCATCTTTCCCTCAGCTTAGTCTGCAGAGTGCTTGTTGTGGCAGTTTCGCCTGTTGAATACTCTTTCAACCCCGATATGGTCGGATGATGGCTTTTGCCTCCAGTGAACGGATTTATTTCCTGACTGTTTGTGATCCCCAGTAGAGTGGCTTATGTTGCAGAATCTACTTGTTGTGATCAGTTTGCTGTGTATTCTCCCAAGTGGAGTGGTCCGTTGTAGAATATATTTGTTTGATCTGTCCTCCCTCAGTGGTTTGTTCCCAAGAGAGTAGCCGACAGCTTTTCCCCAATAAAGTTGCTTATGCAGTTAGATTCTATTTGGATGATATCATTCTCCCTCAGTGGGTTATTCCCCGATGGAGTTGTGTGGAGTTGCTTCTACAGCAGTTCGTGCTTATGCATCTTTTGTTTCTCAGTTGACACTAGGATTCCCTGCAGATATACTTTGGGATTTCTCTTGTTCCTCTACAGATTTGTCTTGGTGGCTGTTTTGCCTGTTGTGACTTTCTGTACCCTGTTTTGGGTTGTTTCCTGATATCTCTGATTCTCTGCTTCTCTAGCAGTACCTGCAGATCTTTGCTTTACAGCATGTGGATCTCCGCAGATTGGCTCTCCAGCTGGTTTTTCCCCTGGAAGTATAATACCGGACGCTTTGTTCCTGAACCCGTTGTGTTAGAATTGTCTGTTTTGTCAGCATTCATCAAACATAAATCACGCATATTCATGCATATTCATAAAACGTTCAGATATTCATGTTGCATTTGTTGCCATATATCCTTTGTTTGTCGTGTCTCCTGCCATGGTGATACAGATCTTCTTTACAGATCTCCCCAAGCAGATGTCGGGTGTTATAAATCTCTCCATATAGAGTCAACCCCATAAGCAGAAAATGTTGTCTTTCCTTCTGCAGTTCCCCACTGAGATATATCCTCGTGGATGACGGTTTCTTCCGTTTCCTCCCAACACATATATTGGGATGGATTTTCCTATTTGAGTTATATCCTCATTAGGACGTGTCTTGATTCAGTCTGTCTTTTCGGATCGTTCTCGAATTGGCTATTTGTCAGATATCTTGTACTTCCCAGTGGGTTGTTCCCCAGCGGAATGTTTTTGGGCCTCTACCCTCATACCGGTAGTTATAAGTCCTATCTTTCCTGGCTTTCTTGACAGAATTTGTGGTTATACACCTTTTATTCTCCCGCCAGAGTTTTGGTTTTCTACCCTCATACCGGTAGTTGTAAATCCTTATATTTTCCTGCTCTTCAGCAGTTTGTGGTTTGGTATAAACCCTATTTTGGTTTCCCGTGCGGATTTGTGATTTGTTCTATCCCCACGCGGAGTTGTTGGTCTTCTACCCCGTATTCGGTAGATGTAAACCCTAATTTTGTGGTTATCTTCATTCAGTATTTGATGATGATTTTCCTTTGCTTGTATAAGTTGCTCAGATCAGCACTTATATCCCTAGCAAATCTTTTGTGGATAATTTCCGTATGCTAGCAATTTTATCCCCAGTGGGTCTTTTCACCGTATGCTAGTGATTTGTTCCCCGGATCATTGGTTGTTTACCAGTGCATCCCCAGCTAGTTCCCTGTCGATAATTGCCGGATGCTTGCAATTTATCCTCAGCAGTTCACTTTTCATTTACCCTTCTGTTGGTAATGTCTGTTGCTCCTTTTGATTGGTTATCATTATATACCTAGTTTGGTATCCCGATACCTTTCTTTTCGGTTGATTTATCCTTTGTTAACCTAGTAACCGGTTGAGGATAGTCTTCCATGCGAGTATATTATTCACGGTCTGCCGGTAATGAATAGTATATCTCATGCACTCTTCAGTCGAAACCTTTTGTGTTTCCCCAGTCGAGTAAGATTCGTTATTTCCCTTTGTGGAGTCGAATATTTTCTTGTTGTTGGATAATTGCCGGATGCTTGCAATTTATTCCCTTTGAGTTGTCTTTCGTTTACCCGTATGCTTGGTATCGATCGTCTCTCTGTTTTGGATAGTCACCTATTATATACCCAGTAACCGGTATCTCTGGTGTCTTTTCCTTTCGAGTGTATTATTCACGGTCTGCCGGTAATGAATAATATATCTCATGCGCTCTTTAGTTGGAATCCTTTGTTGATTTTCCCCAACTGAGCAATATTCGTATTCTTTGTAGAATCGAATAGCCATCCTTTAACCAGTTTGTGTTTCGGATGATGAGTGTTTTGGAAGTGAAAACCAATTCACGTTTCGGTAGATCACCTATTATATACCCAGTAACCGGTATCTCTGGTGTTTCTTACCATGCGAGTTTATTATCTACGTTCTGACGGTAATAGATAATATATCTCATGCGAGTATTCTCATCCACGGTCTGCCGGTAATGGATATTATATCTCATGCACTCTTTGGGTTTGTGTCCCCAGTTGAGTAAGATTCGTTTTCCCGTTGTGGATTCGAATGTCCATCCTGTAAGTTGTTTTGCTTTTTCAAGCCCTCCTTTCGGATGATGAGTGTTTTGGAAGTGAAAACCAATTCACGATTTCGGATTTTATCCTATAAACAACCCAGTAACCGGTTCAGGATAATTTTCCTTTCGAGTATATTATTCACGGTCTGCCGGTAATGAATAATATGTCTCACCTGAGTATTCTATCCACGTTCTGACGGTAATGGATATTATATCTCGTTCACTCTTGAGTCGATCTTTTGATTGTTTTCCCCTCAGAGTAAGATTCATTTTCCTTGTGGAATTGAATGTTCATCCTATAAACAAGTTTGCTTCTCTAGCTCTCTTCAGGATGATGAGTGTTTTGGAAGTGAAATCCAATTCACGCTTTGGTCGGTCACCTATCATATACCCAGTAACCGGTATCCTTGGTGTTCCCTCCTTTCTGCTCCCTATTATGACCTCGGTCCCCCTGTGGAGTCAGATTTTCCTGAGTTTGTTACCCGTATGCTCGGTAACATCTCATTTGTTTTGTTACTTCCCCAGTGGAACTTCTTGTTGCTTCTCCCCAGGAGTCAGTTTGTGTCTCTCCAATGGATTTATTTTCCATTTGGATTTCTTTTCCCAGTGTGAGTCCTTCACTCCCCAGTGAGTTCTCCAGTCTGTTTTCTGTTTTTTCTAATCAGAGTCGTGTTTTGATCACGTTATGTCAGTTTTGTTTTTCCCCAGTTTAGAGTCGTGTCTTGTTCACGCATTTCTTTTTCTCTTATTATCCCCATAGAGTCTTGTTAGAGTCTCTGTTCCTGGTGAGTGTATTACTCCGATGGATCGTCTTTTCTTCTGTGTAAATCATATTCCCCACAGAATTGGTGTCTTTTGCATGCATACATTTGCATCATGAGGTCTCTTAGGGACCAAAATTTGTCTCATTACTATTATTTAAGTCCATTCTACCGCGTCGAGATGAAGATTTCTAAACTTCACTTCTCCGGCTAGAATGACCTTAAATAGGGGCATCTGTAAGACCCCAATTTTGGGCCCTAAGATCCCTCATGGCCCATATCATATCATATCATGACCTCAAGGATCATTGCATGCCTTTGCTTTCCTCTTAGTGGATAGATTGCCTTGTGGGTTTGTTTCTTGATCACCAAGCATACTTTGCATTTGTATATCTTTGCTTTCATATGTTTATCATTCAAAAAGTACAAAAATATTGTCTGTCTAACCTTGTTGCTTGCAGTTGAAGCAATCATCAGAAATTAGGTCAAAGATGGTCAACAGTCAGTCAAAGCAATGGATGGTGGCCATTCTTGCAGAATTTGGGCACCATGATCAATAATCAAAGGTTCATACATCTTGAGACATCATTTGAAGTCAAGTTATCAAGGAATTAGGGTTTGGAATTCATCAGAAGTGCATCAGTCACTCAAAACCCTAGAAAAGTCAAACTTGGTCAACTGTCGATTTAATCAGAGATTTGATGGATGGAATTGATCTGAAGGAGTTCATTCATGCTTGTATAAGCCTCATCTATCATGTCAAACCTCATCATGGAAGAAAATCAAGTCAAATCAGAAATTTTCCAGAAATAGAAAGTGGACCTGTAATTTCAACTGCCAAAAATGGAAACTTCTTGATCTTAAACTTACATCATGATACAAGCTTCAAATGAATTTTTGCCCAACATGAAAGTTGAAGATCTTGTTCTCCCATTTTCAAAAAGTCCAAGAACTCTCAAATCCCATGTATGGTTGTCAAGATATGATCAAATCATTTTCACCAATTTTTGAACTTCAACAAGTCATATCTCTCAAACCATAAGGCCAAATTTGGTGGGGTTTTTTCCTACAAACCACATTTTTCATCCTCTTTCCAAAAATATAAATTTCATGACCTAAAACCTTACCATTCAAAATGGCATTTTTGGACCTATTCCTTTAAAAATCAAAGTTTGACTCACAGTTGACTTTTTGATTTATGGACTTTTTCTCATTTTTGCCAATTGGGAAATGTGTTAAACCATATTTGAAACTTGCTCAAAGTCCTAAACCATCATCATACCACTTTTTTACCATCATTTTAACCTAAAATTCAAAGTTGGCAAAAGGTGCAAAAAGGAAGTACATAAGCAAAACACATACAGCATTTTCTGTACAACCACAAGCAGCAATTGGAATGTCCTTCTGCAGCCTTTCCAGCCCATAATCGTGCAGTCCAACACACCCTCCATTTCACTTGTTCCTCAATTAGCAAAAATGCAAAATGCTCCACTTTGACAAAACCTGATTAGTACATGATTTAGCAAGGCTAAACAGAGAATATAAGGACCATTCTGAGCATTTGGCAACCCTAGTTTTCAGCCTACCACACAGAAAAAGCTCACTCTCTCACTCTTGCATTTTTGACCCTTTGGCAATTTCTGCTCAAAATCTCCAAACAACTTGAACATTCCTTCTTACTTCCATCATCTAATCACCCTTAAGAGTTGTTTTTAAGCATAAGATTTCAGCTGGAACCATCATTTCAAGCTCTGTTATCCTCCAAGCTATTTCAATGGTAGAGCACGATTTATCCATTTCTAAGCACGCTTGAGCTGAAAGATTCTCATCATCCATCAACACAAAGCACAAGGGCCACCTGTTTGAGCTTGTAACCACCAAAACAGCACGGCATCTAGTTTTTCTTCAAAAACAAGTAAGCCCTCGACCCTCTCTTATCATCAAAACATGCCATGTATCTTGTAGTCCTTTCCATGCTTGTTCTATTGTAGCTTGAATCATGTTAAATGGCTGGCTATTTTGCTTTAAATCTGAAATCTCATTTTCATGGGCAAATGTGTTTCCTATCGAGTTGGTTTGTGCAGGCTGATCTGATGAAAGTGAATAGCATATTTAGGTTGCATGATGCATAATGATGCTATTGGTGCAATTAATTTTGAGTTCTGAGCATTTTGTTTTTTTTCTGCTTTCATGAAAATGATGATCTTGCTGTTATGCTTAAGCCCTATTTCTGTCCAGATTTCCTCATGGTTAATGTTTGTTTGGTTGATGATTGATGTTGCTTGATGGTCACTATGCCATGACATTGTGTGTTTGTGTTTGAAATTTGTTGGATCATAAAC
Organism: Lathyrus oleraceus; assembly: GCF_024323335.1. Classification (NCBI taxonomy): domain Eukaryota; kingdom Viridiplantae; phylum Streptophyta; class Magnoliopsida; order Fabales; family Fabaceae; genus Lathyrus; species Lathyrus oleraceus. Next base: position 229,110,873 of record NC_066585.1, read on the forward strand.
ATGAAATGGATGCTGCTTACCCTGTTAAGTGATTTTTGTTTTCTTTGATGTTGGTTAAGCATGAGGTGAGTTTATGCAAGTTGCTGTTTAAACCCTAGTCTTCCAGGAGTCTACATGAACTTAGTGGCTTACTATTGTTTTAGTTGTGTGAGAGCCAATACTATGTTAAACCCTGTTGCTGTTATTGGTATTTGCTGATCATTTGTACTGCTATGCTGAAGTTGATGTACTGCTATGCTGAATTTCAGTTGATAATGATTGATAAACATTAATGTCCTGCTGCAATTATTTGTTAATGATTGTTGTTCATGTTGATGATTGACTGATGAATGTTGGAGATGATGACATGCTACTGTTAAACTACCTGTCCTGCTCAAACTTTTGCTTGAATGTTGTATTGGTGTGTTGCTGTTTAGATGTGCATGAGCATACTGTTTTATTGCCTTGTTTGCTTGCCATGAGGTTTGTATCTTGTTTAATGATGACTTTGTTTGAATTGATGACTGCTGTTGTATGCTGTTGTTTGAGTTGCAGTATGAACATTACCATTGCCATGTTAGTGTTTGTTTTGCTTGGTTTGATGATGATGAAACATGATGATGAATACCATTGCTGCATATGCCCTGCTGATGGAAAACTTCAAACTTGCTCATAATATCCGTGCTGTTGTGTGCTGTTGTTTGTTTTGTTGGGATGTTTGATGAACACATGAATACTTTGCTGCTATGCTGAATTTCAATTGATTATGATTGATTTCCATTGCCCTGCTGTTCAAACCTGACCATTGCCATGAAAACATATGATTTGTGTTGAATATTGTTGTTTGTACTTGCTGCTATGCTGATTGTCCATGCTGTAGACTGGTGATGAATTTATGCTGTTGTTCAAACCATCCTGTCCAGAATTTCATGCTCATGTTTGTTCGTTGCTGGATGATGCTGCCTGTACCAATACCATGTGGCTTATATGCTGGTCGAATGTTGTGTTGATGTTGAAAATACTGAATGCCATGAACCCTGCTGCAGATTTGAAACATGTTGTATGCCGTTGTTTGGTTGCATTGTGAACATTACCAATTGCCATGTCAGTTGTGTATTGTTGGAATTTCAATTGCCATGACCTCAATGTTGATTACATGAACCATGCTAGTTAAACCCTGCTGTTGTGTATGAATCATAAACTTGCCTAGAATTTCTCATGCTGCTGTTGTTTAAACCAACTACTTTGTCCATCATTATGCTATGCTGTTGTATGCTTGGTTTAGTTTGGTTCTTGTTGCTGTTTGCTTGAACATAACCCTGTCCAGAATTTCACATGAGTTCATGTTTTGCTTGTTTGTGTTGAGGCTGCATAAGTGCCATTGCCATATTGTTTTGTTCTTGCTGTTGGAATTTTGCTTTTAATTGCATGAACCATTGCCTTGCTATGCTTTTGTTCGTGGTTGAATTTGGCTTAATGATGATGTTACCTTGCCATGATTGATCATTGATGCTGTTTTGTTGTTTGTTGTTCATGATTGATTGTTGCCAATGCCTTTGCCATGCTTAAACCCCAAGGGTTTTATGTGAAAACTCAGATTTTGAACTTGTTTGGCCGTGCTACTGTTCCATTGGCTGGGAGCCAATAGGAACATTTCGTTTCCTTCCCCAAAACTGTGTCGTTTCATTTAAGTTGGCAGAAATTACAAGTCTGCCATCGGTTGACTCCTTGTTGACCAATCTGCCATGCTTTCATGTTTAATATTTCATCAATTATTCATCAAACTTCCATAATTCATTTTCAATTCAATTTTTATCCAAAAATTGTGAAATTTTTTCCTCATACTCATGATTGTGTCCTCTATTTTATGGTGAATTTTAATTAATTTTTCAGTGGATGGATTTTAAATGATAATTGTTTTCTTCACATGTGTGCATAAATGATACCTTGTGCCATTCTCTTTGTGAAATACTCATATTACATCCAATGAGTTTGAAATTTTGTGTGGTAAAACTAGACACATTGACCTTCATTTCCATATAAATTTTGTGCATTTATCATTTGTGGATTGAGAGTTATGATTTTCTGAAGTTATGTGTTACATTTGGTGCTATACCATGATCATGTATTTTCCCAATTTTGTTCACACACTTCCCCACATCCAAATGACTCCAAATTTTGCATGAATGATCCCTTGTATGTCTAGTTCATGTATGAATTTTCTTGGAATTAATCATGCTGTTTTCCATTTGATTGAGAATTTTCTTCCATATGTGGTCATTTGTTGACTTTTTGTGCTATGCCTTGCCAAATCTTTTGTGAAATTCTCAAATCTTATTGTATGATCATGAAATTTCATATATGATAACTAGACATCTCAAGCTTTGCATTGGTGTTAATCTCATTCATTTCTCTTCTGTTTTCAAATTGATATGATTTTTTGAAGTTGACCCATGCTTGTTGACTTTCACCATGCTTACTTGAATTTGGTTTGATTTCATGATTTTATTTGACTGCCTTCCTTTCATCCAAATGCAATGGAAATTGACATGTATACCATGTTAGATGTTAGGATTGAGTGTGATTTATTTCATGATTTTTGAAATTGTTTGAGTTGACTTTTGAATGAAGTCTTTGCTATTGACTTTTGTATGCTTCTCTTGCCATGCTTTGCATCCTTTTGCATATGAAATGACCATGATGCATGATATAATTATGAGTCCAATTGAGAATGCTTCTTGAATGTTTAGAATTGGTTTGGGTTGACTTTTTCTTGCTGCCTTGACCTTTTTCTTTTATCTTTGACCCTAGGCTAGTCCTAGTGGTCTTCTGAGCTTATGTTGAGTTCATCTGTTTCAGGTTAAACACCAATGCCTTGAGGATCATCCTAATGTGTTTGAGTTGAATTATATAATGTGCTAACCTTTGTTTTGTAGGTGACTCATATGCTTGAGTCTTTGTGCCTTGCACAATTGGTCCCTCTGTGGTTGACTTTTGGTTTATTTCCTTTGATTTTGACTGTTGACTTGTTTACTAATGAGTTTGACTTTTTCAGGTACTTTAGTTGCCTAAGTTCTTTGAACTTGATTGCTTGCTTTGCTTTTTAGCATTTGCTTTGAGGTATAAATACTTCTTCTTCATGTAGTCTGGAGACCCGGTCTGTTATTTGACCGGGCAAACTGTCTGAAGTCCTCCTTAAGAGGCAATGCCTGTGTTTGTTTATATTTGTCCTAAGCAGGAAAAGTCCTTCAAGTAAGGCAATTGGTGGAAGGTAGGGATAAGTAATCTATCCCCCACTATTCAGTGTGTCCTCTCTTTGCTCCCATTACATGGTTGAAGCAATGAGATAAATACCCAAGATCTAATCGAGTCAATAATGTGGAGAGAGTTCCTACTTTCTGAACTCCCACACTTTCTTTGATGCTCTCTCTGATATGAGATAGAAGCAATGAGGCACACCCCTCATCTCCTTTTCATCTGCTTCACCTGAGCCCCTCAATGGCCAGGTTAAGAGCGACCTTCACCTATTACAGTGGACTTTTAAAGTCAAACCCTCTTGTGTGAGCCCCCATTGTTTGGCTATAGAGTGTGTTGTTTGCTATTCATTGATTGACTGTTTGCTTCATATGCACTTGCCTGCTTATATGTTATGCATTTGTCATCATCATCAATTGCCATTAGTGCATGATCATTTCATTTGTTTTGTGATGCTATCATTGTTGTTTGCCCATTGAGGACAATTGTAAGTCCATTGCTTTGGCATTTGCTCCTGTGATATGGAAGGATAGAGTGTAAGACCTCATTGGTCACTCATATCTTCTGTTTATCTGTGTGTATGTGAGGTTGCAGTTATAAGTCCCTGTAAGTTGGCATCTGTTGTCCTGTGATCATAACTTGATCTTTTTGTGTGGCATGTGAGGTTGCAGTTATAAGTCCCTGTAAGTTGGCATCTGTTTTCCTGTGATCATAGTTTGTTTATCAGTTTGTGTGAGAGGTCGCAATTATAAGTCCCTGTAAGTTGGCATTTGCATTCCTGTGATCATATTGTTGCTCTTGTTCTTGTATGTGAGGATCCATTGTAAGTCCCTGTAATGTGGCATTGGATTTCCTAGGACCATACTGTGGAGTTAACCTAAGTCCAGATTGATTGGCAGTTGACTTCCATTTCTCATCTTGTTTTCTTTTAAGGAGATTAGTGTAAGTCCATTGAGTGGCATCTGATATCCCGTTTTGTTTTAGGAGATTGGTATAAGACCATTGATTGGCATCCGATATCCGTCTTTCTTGCCTTGTTTGTTTGTTATTGCTTATTGCTATTCCAGAGGACACACTTGAATCATCTGCTATATGATTTCAAGAAGTGAACCTTCTAAGAAGTTTTACTATCCATCCTTCATCCATTCATCATCCATTATGTCCTAGACTTTTCACACTTTATCTTTTAAAACTTGACATAAGTGTTGTGCAAACATCTTCATGTTTTCTAACCAAAAACCTGGACTCAAGTCCTTGACCTTTTTCAAACTTCATTTCATAATACTTATTTGAATTGATCTTAATCATACTTTGACTTCTATTTTCATAATCATAATCAGTAACTTCACTCATTCACTTGTTTTGGCTTTGTCCATTAATCTTTTCATACATGATCTATAGGTTTGATTTATCTTAGTGGTTGATGTTAATCTCACCTTCTGTCTTTAGTGATTGAATTGTAAGCCTTCCTTGCCTATTATAGGGTTAACCCCTCTCTGGCAAGTTGAAGCTGTTCTCACATGGTGGACGTTGTTGTTTGTATAAGGTTGAGTTTTCTCCCGTGGATAACGTAAGACCTAGGGTTTGTGTTTAAAATTGAACCTAACCCACTTTTGGAAATCTTTTAGCCGAACTACGGCGTTCTGATCCTTACCTTTGATGGAAGGTACGTAGGCAACGGGTTCATCCGTTCGAACCCAATAACCCAATAATTTAATAAAAATTGTATATTCTTTTCTCATCATCCCAATCATGTTTGCACAATCTTTATGTCATAACAAATAATAATCTTTTACAACAAGTGTGAAAAGGGCTCCCTAGGAGTACCTAGGACGTAGTGGGTGCCTAACACCTTCCCATTGCGTAATTTACCCCTTACCCAGACTCTCTGATCTTTTTATTAGTTTTCTACGTGTAAAACTTCTTAGGCTTTTGTTCGCTTTTTAGCCAATCCTTTGGATAAATAAAAGTGCGGTGGCGACTCGAAATTGAATGTATCTCCTAGCTTATGATTTAATCGATAGATCATATAGCGACGAATACACCGCTACAGTCGGTAAACACCATTGTTTCGGTGTCGGTAAACATTGAGTCTTTCCATTCATCCGTTGATGTCTGGTCACCTCTCCGTTGGTGTCGGTAAACGTTGAGTTTTTCCCAGTCGTCCGTTGACGTCTGGTTGTATATCTTGTTTCCCAGTCATCGGTAAATGCCTGGTCATCCCTTTTTGATGTCGGTAAACATCATCTTTCGATGTCGGTAAACATCGAGTCTCACCCCAGTCATCGGTAAATGTCTGGTTATTTTGTTGATGTCGGTAAACATCATCTTTCGAGGTCGGTAAACATTGAATTTCTTCCCAGTCATCGGTAAATGTCTGGTTGTGTATCTTTTTCCAATCATCGGTAAATGTCTGGTCGGGTGTCCTTCCTTTGATAAAAATCAAAGATCCCCAGTAGAGTCGTCGGTAAACGTCTTGTCTGGTTCCAGTTGCAAATATCTTTTTCCTCCCCAGTTGGAGATGCCATCGGTAAATGGTCTCGTCTTGCTTCGATATCGGTAAGTATTGAATGCCCAGCTTAGCCGCCATCGGTAAATGGCCTCGCTTTCTGTGACATCTGTTTCCCAGCAGCCATCGGTAAATGGTCTCGCTGATGTTGATATCGGTAAATATCAAGTTGCTTTGAAGCCACCATCGGTAAATGGTCTTGCTTCCTTTTAATATCAAATTCCCAGTTGAAGCCACCATCGGTAAATGGTCCTGCTTCTTGTGGATGTTGTTTCCCAGCAGCCATCGGTAAATGGTCTCGCTGACGTTGATATCGGTAAATATCAAGTTTCTAGTAAATCAACCATTGGTAAATGGTCTCGCTGACGTTGATATCGGTAAATATCAAGTTTCAAGTAAATTAGCCATCGGTAAATGGCCTAGCTTTTCTTTGAATCATCTCCCGCAGAGTGCAAATTTCTGCGGTTCTTTGGTATTCAATCCCTGTTTACCTTGAAGGTCTGACAGCCGTTGCTCTCATCCGTTCAGGTTCCCAGTTGATTGAATAGGGGCAGCTGTAGCACCTCAAATTTGCACCTCCCATTTGTACATTCATTTCATTTTTTAGGTCATTAAGATTGCATTAGCATTGCATAGCATGTTGCATTTCATCAGTCAAAACTGATCAGAGGAATTCTATTGTGCAAGAGAGCAAGAGCATTTTTCATGAGATGAAAGCCCTATGGTTGTTCTAGAGAGATCATGTGGATCAAGGATCATTTTGAAGTAGTTTGACCAAGTGTTGAAGGTTCAAAAGCCACAGTACATGTCCAATTCATCTGAGGCCCATAAAAGTCAACTGCAAAGTCAACTATGGATTTGGAGGTGGGAAGTGATTAGAGATACTTCATTCATGTTCAAACAAGTCTCATTTGACATTTCAAACACTCACATTGAAGAATTTGAAGTCAAGTAAAAAATTTCCCAAAATAGAAAGTGACCCATAATTTGAAATTTCCAAAAATGGAAACGTTTTGGACCAACTTCACCTCAATTTTACATCATCAAAAAAGCTTCAAATGAAATTTTTTCCAACATGAAAGTTGAATATCTTTCTCTCCCATTTCCAAAAAGTCCAAGATCATGGATTTATGATGTGTGGTTGAGGAGATATGATCCAATCATTGCAAAGTGTGCTTAAAAATTCTAATGGGCATAACTTTTGAACCAAGGCTCCAATTTTGGTGGTTCTTTTTGCATTTTGTTCCTCATGACATGCACTTTCCAAATATCTCATTACATGGCATGAAATTCCTTTGCATGATCATATGCTCATTCATGAAGTTTTTTGAAGGAAAATTACTAAAATCAATTTGGTTGATCATATGCATGAAATACCAATTCCAAAGTGTGCATGGGCCTTTTTTAAGTGGATTTGGGCCAACTTTGGGTACTGTTCACGCATGCATCTCATGCATGAGGTGAAAACACCAATTTGTGCACACACCTTGTAACTTGCTAATCTCAATTAGTTTGGACTTAAACATGTTTTCAAAATCATTAACAAGGGATATATAATGATAATCACAACTGCATTTGCCATGAACAACACTTTCAGATCTAGATTTTGAAAATTGATCAAACTTTTCTCTCAACAAGAACTTCCAATTTTTTCACACAAAGACCATTTCTCTTGTTGGAATCATGATCATGAAGTGTTTCTGAGGAGACTTGAACGTGAATATGGAGGAATTCGTGCCAGTTTTGACCACACATGAAGCTTGAAGCATTAATGGAAATTTCAAATTCTACTGGATTCGTGCTTGTTTGAGCTTCAATCTCTCCATCAATCATCTCAACAAGCATTGTAAAAGAGTTTTGGACCATTGCTGAGCCTTGTAGCACGAGTTTCCACTTGCTGTTCTTCAAGAGGTCAAGTTTCGATCTCACTAATTCTTATATTCATTGTTATATTTGTGTAGATCTTGTGTTGGTGATGATTCTGAGCAAAAAATCAAGTGAAATGGTGCATTATTCATGAAGTTATGTGTATTTGAAATTTGGATGTCCAATCTTATTCTCTTCGATTTGAACGATGCATGATGTTTTAGCTTGATTTGTGTTTTGATCTTTAATGTACATGAGACAAGAATTCATTTGGTATGAATTTTTTTGATTTCTGGAATTTTTCTGGATTTTCTGGAATTTGCTCATGAAGTTCATGCAATCTTCATCTTCAACCTCATGAAGAGGATGAAGATCATCATCGTTTCCAGAATAGCCACGAATTTGCTACGAAACCTTCATCATTTGCTACGATTTCTGGATTTGTTTCCAGGCTTAGGGTTTTAAACCAAAACGATGTCGTTTTGGTGAAGCGCGCATTTTCAAATTTGGACCAGGTTCGAGTCCCAGCGAGCGCATTTCATTCAAAATCAGTTCATTTTCATGTTTCCCTCCATTATTCCATGCCTTGGTCATGTTTTGACTTCAAATTTTTTCCAAACTTCATAAAATCATATAAAATTGAAAATTGATCCAATTTAATCCCAATTTTTTGCAAAATGCTCCTTAGAATGCCTAGTTTTTTATGATCATGAATTTGCAAGTTGTGCTTGGCTGGAAATTAATTTGCCCTAGGATGATTGAACACATGTGCATTTTTGACCTTGCCTTACTCTTTCCTTTGTGAAATGCTTGATTTGAATCCAATGAACTTGAAATTTTACATGCTGATTCTAGACACATTGATGGATGTTTTGGTTTTGGTTTGACATTTTTCTCATTCACCATTTCTGTTTTATGCTTGTGTTAACATGGTGTGACAATTTGTGTCACACATTTGGTTGTCTAACTTGTACAATGTGATTTCCATGCCAAATGACCTCTAATGCTTCTGATTGTTTGTGTGATGGATGTTGGGGATATCTTGATTGCTCATGAATTTTTCCAGAATTATTTGAACCATTCCTGTTTTTATTGGGAATTTTCATTCATGATGTTCAAATGTGGGCCTTGAATTGGTCATTGACTTCACTTGCTTGCTACATGAACTTGCCTATTGCTTTTGGTTTGGTACTTTTTAGGACTTGTTCTTGATTGATTAAACATGATTCATGTTAAGTTTGAGGTGCTGTTTTGGATTTTTGATCCTCTTTTGACCCTAGGCTTTGACCTAGTGGTTTGGACTTACCATTTGAATTGTGAATTTCAGGTTCAAGTGTACATTTCCATGATTGGAGTGGCTCCTTCATTTAAGATTGGTCAATGGTTGTTGTTTGCTAACGTTTGTGTGTTTTGTAGGCTTTGAGAACAATTCACTTAGGCTTATGGCTTGCTCATTGTTGTCTGATGATGCTTTGTCTGTCTGTTTGATATTAATTGTTGATTGTTTGAACTGTATGCTGATTGGTTTAGATGTTTCCACAGGTACCTAAGTTGCTTTAAGTTCATTTGAACTTTGCTTTGCTTGCTTGTGGTTTGCATACCACTGAGGTATAATCCCTTGTTCTTCATGTAGTCTGGAAGACCTGTCATGTTACCTTGGCAGGCACCTGTCTGAAGCCCTCCTTAAGAGACAACGTTTGTGAATGTTTAATTTTGTGCCAAGCAGGTAAAGACCTCTTAAGAGGCAATTGGCAGATAAAAGGGATGTGCAATCCATCCCCTGCTATTCAATTGTGTCATTCACTTTGCTCACACCATGTGTTGATGCATTGTGAATAAGAACCCAAGATCTTGTTATGTCAGTCATCTGTGGAGAAGAGTTCCTACATTCTGAACTCCCACACTTTCTATTTTGAGTCAAGCTCTCCCAGGCCAGGGATAAGAGCTGTGAGGTCTTACCCTCACTTCCCATTTCATCTGCTTCACCCTAACTCTCAATGTTAGGGTTAAGAGCTAAAAACACCCCATTCCAGATGGCTTGTTTCTGCAGCCTAGCCTTGTGTGAGCCAATTGTTTGCATATAGTGTGTGTGCTTGCTTTATTGTGCTTGTATGTGTTTGATTGTGCTGTTTAGGATAGCTTGCTTCCTGTGCAAGTTAGGATAGAAACCTCAACATAGGGATCGTATGCATGACAACTTCTAGGCTCGAGTCGTAGTCTCCCTAGTAGTCTGTTATCTCCCTTGTCTCTGGTTAGGTTAGAAGTTCTTTCCCTGTTTAGGGGAACTACGTCGCCCTGATCCTCATACCAGATGAGGTACGTAGGCAGGAGATGAGTTGATCTCTCCGGGCGCCCTTTTTCTTTTTCAACCCCTTTGTGTGTGTTTGGAGTCTGACATAAGTCCAGCGATTGGCAGTTGGTTTCCTGTGTCTTGTTTGTTTGTTGGAGTCTGACATAAGTCCAGCGATTGGCAGTTGGTTTCCTGTGTGTGTTTGCTTGTTGGAGTCTGACATAAGTCCAGCGATTGGCAGTCGGTTTCCTGTGTGTGTGTTTGTTGGTTCGGAGTCTAATGTAAGTCCAGCGATTGGCATTCGGTTTCCATGTTTGCCTGTTTGTGTGGAGTTTGACGTAAGTCCAACGATTGGCAGTCGGTTTCCTGTGTGGTTTTGTTTGGCGTGCGTTAGCCGAGCTACGAGTGCTCTGATTCTTCTCCGGTCAGAGAAGATACGTATGCATAGGATGCGACATCCTAGCGAGCACGTTTCCCCTGTCCCGAACTACGTCGACTCTGATGTCTGTGTCTGACAGATTACGTAGGCCCAGGATGCGATATCCTGTCGAGTCCCGTTTCTTCCGTTTTTCTGTGTTTCCTTCCAGCCTTGTGCAGTTTGTGAGCAGTTTCTAGCAACCTTTCTTCTATTCTTTTTGAGCGTGGATCCCGTCGAGTACGACGGATGCGTAGGGGTGCTAATACCTTCCCTTCGCATAACCGACTCCCGATCCCATCTTTCTCTGGTCGCAAGACCATGTCTTTTCTAGGTTTACTTCGAGCGTTTCCTTTCCCTCTTTTGGGATAAATAACGCACGGTGGCGGCTCTGTTGTTTCATTTTCTCGCCGGTTTTTCGCGTAATGCGACACACATGAGAGAAGTGTGTGATCAGCCACATTCACCTATAAATAACACCCTTATGAGCTTCATTTGTTAACCTTTTGGAGATCCTAAGTGCTGCAGAACTGAAACCATAGCCCTCACTAAAGGAATCAATCACTTTCTTCAATATTTTCGAGCTTGAAATTCAGCATCATTAGCTGAGTTTTAAAGCCAGATTCCTTAACCAATCACTTCCATTACACTCAAGGATCAAAGAGGAGCAAGGATCTTGGAGAATTCGTGGCCATAAGTTCATCAATTTGAAGGTATCCATTCAAACTTTTTGGATATGAAACTCCTAATTCAATGTAGTTTGCTTGTGTTTATGTGATTCTCGGAAGTCCTCATACTTGAGGCAAGATGTTGATGCATTCAATTTTCCATTTCATGAGCAATCCGTGTGGACACCATGATTTTCTCCTTCATATTTCTCTCAATATAGGAAGATTGAACGAGATCCATTGGTACAGTGATGATCTACATCACAAGAGCTTTATTTCCATGGCCTTGTTTTTCATTTTCATTGAGGTTCATTTCTCTGCAAATTTGGTCGGAATTTGTTGCTTCGTCGGAGAAGACAGTGGTTTCCACCACCACCACCACGTGTGCTTGCTCCTGGCCATTGGATCTTGCTTCCACGATATAATCTTGTTCATTCATTTTAAATACTTCATTTAATGCACCATGCTTCGCGTTTGACTCAAGTGTAGCGTGCATCATCAGATCTAGACCATACACCACCGCCACGTCAATTAATGAAGTGCATCTAGTGACGCTGCTTTTTTCACTTTTTTCATTTTTCTTTTTATTTTTTCTGTTAATTCATTTCATTTTCAAAAATTCATTAAAAATTCATTTGAAGTCAGAAAAATATGAGACCAATTCCAAAAAATTTCTTGAAAAATCTAGTTTCATATTATGATTTTTAATTATTTTTGTGACTTCATTTGATATTTTTTTATGAATTACTTGGTTTTTATTGGTTTTAATTCATTTTAAAATACTTTCTGACTTTTAAAAAATACAAAAATATTTTCATAGCATCTATGGATCATGATAAGTCAATAAAAAATAGTCTCAATAATTTCTTATTTGTTTTGAGATTATTTGAGATTTTAATTCATATTATGCTATTTTTTGGTTGTTTTTAATTGCTTTCTGATTTCAAAAATTTGTGAGAAAATTAGTCAAAGTTTGTTTGACTATGTTGAACCTATGAGAATTTAATTGGACTTTTTGAAGTTACTTTGAATTGAATTTGAGGTTCAACCTTATTTTTTTTTTTATTTGTATTTTATTTTAATTCAAAAAATACTAAAAAAATATCATTGACTTCTTGACTTGTTATCTTCATTCTTCTTCTGTTTGTTGTTGATTGAGGTTGAATTGATTCAACTTTGATCAAATTCATTGTATCTTGTGGTTTGAAAATCCTTAAGGATTATCACCTAGAAAGATGAATGAATTTGATCAAGGATGAGTTATCCCTTGATCAGTTGGTATTGGTTGTTGACTTCTTACCCCGTCCCTTTCATCTTCATCCCTTTCTTTCCCTCAATGGCCAATGTGTTAAAGTCTTGAGGTTGGTCTTGACAGATGAGAAGCTTAACCTTCTTTGATCCAAACCAAACTCAACTTGATCCATGATCAAGTGAGTTATTTTGTGTCAAAGATAAGTTGCTTCTTGGTCAAGCAAATAACCAAAAGTCAATACAAGGCCCTTCCCCTTTATTTTGGCATGGCAAGTTTATGGAGCTTGGCTTACTAGTCATGACCTCTAACTTGTGTTTTTTGCCTATATTCTTATTGACCGGCCTCAAATAGGTGGGACTACTACATTAGGCCACTTACGATTGCTTAACATAGTGCTACATTGTCTTATGACAAGCTAACATAACCTTACTAACTACTAACTTTAATTTGAGCTTTTAAATTCTTGTCATTTACTTTTAATGTCATTTATTTCTTGCCCATTATTCATCTTGATTTTTTTATCTTTGCTCACTTGAGCACATATTTTATGTTTATGTCATTTTTCTTTTGCTCATTTGAGCCCATTATTGTATATAAATATATTGCTATTTTGTGTTGTTTGTGTTATTTTGATGTGAACCAAAATGCTAAAGGAGAAAGGACTTAGAATTAGGATTTACCCATGCTTAAAGGAGTTCAAGAGCAACTAGGCCTCATGCCTATAGAATGCAAAATTTGTTGAAGAGCAACTAGGCCTCATGCCTTTAGAATGCTAAAATTTAAAAGTTGATCTCAAAGGACTTCTCCTCAAACTTATTTTTTGTCGATTCCCATTATTGTGTTATGAGCTTTTTGATGTGTGCTTTTGTGTGATAGGGATCTCATCTTAAGATTGTGAAAAGAGGACCATTGTCATGAGTAGCCAAGTTAAGAGCCAAGCAAAATGGAGATCCTAGGAGCTTGAATTCAAATTATTGATTGCTTGTTTATGCTCTAAGTTCAAAGGAAAGGAGCATCTTGAGTCATCTCTATGACTCCAAGAAAAGGAACTCAAAGGTTATCTTTCCCCTCTTATCTTTATATGTTTTAGGAATAGCCCTTCTCTCTTCTCCCCACTATAACCAGGCCAAAAAGCATTTTCAAAACTTTGACTTTATTTCAAATTAGAAACCTAGGCCTTAGGCCTTTGAGTTTTCAAAACCATATTCATAAATACTCATTGTAAATAAACTTTAATCCAACTCTGACCTCAGTTTGTAAATAAATCTAACTTGTAAATATAACCCATTTCAAGTTGTTTTGTGGTTCCAATGGCCACCTTGTTAAAACTCTTTTAGAAAACATTAGTCATAGGTTTGAGTTATCATAGTGGTTGATGTAAATCTCACCTCATCCTTAGTGTTGGATTATATAATTCCATATTTATTATGGGGTTAACCCCTCACTAGCATGTTGAAGCCTTCCTCACATGGTGGATTGTTGGTTTAGGTTGAGTTTTCTCCCTTTGATAACAAAATACCTTAAGGCTTTTGATTAAAATCAATTTACCAATCTTTGAGATTTTTATCCCGAACTACGAGGTTTTGATCCTCCTTTGTGATGGTACGTAGGCAATGGGTTCATCCATTCAAACAACAAAAATTTGTAAATATAATCTATTCTCTTCTCATCCCTCCAATCTTTTGCACAAATCTTTTCACAAATACCAACTTATAACACATATTTGCAAAAAGGGTTCCCTTAGAGTACTAAGGATGTTTTGGGTGCGTAAAACCTTCCCATTTCATAACCAACCCCCTTACCTAGATCTCTGACATTTTTATTAGTTTTTGATTTGAAAAACTTCTTACTTGGCTTTTGTTCGCTTTTTAGCCTTTCCTTTGGACAAATAAAAGTGTGGTGGCGACTCGAATTATATGTTGACTTTTGGTTTAGTCAATAAACCTAAAGGTTACGAAAACCCCGCTACAGAAAAGTGGTGACTCTGCTGGGGAATACAACTTTGCCCCGTGGGTTTAGCCTACTTTTTGCTTGTCTGTGTTGTATGTGACATATTTTTGTGCAAATTTGGGATGAATGTATTGTTTGTAATGTATGAATTGTTTGATATATTAATTTCTTGTATGCTTGGTGGTTTCTTGTGAGATGAGTTCTATACCCGAACTCGAGTGCACTTATGATAGGAGAATGGCATAGTCTTGTTGATTTGTGTGGAGTTATTCCTTAACAAGTTAACTTGCAAGCCCATTCACTTGGTGGAGGTCTTGTTGGGATCAATAATGTCACACGAGTAGTCGTGGTTAGACATTACTCTTTCCAATAGGAACCTTAGAAACCAAGGACCTTAGATACCTATTTTAGGACGTAGTGCGAAGGTCGTTCAAGTGTAAGACTTGATACGATTGTTACGCGATACTACACTCATAAGAGTCCCTCTTGAGAATATTTTTGGAGGACGAGTAGTCATTTTATCCGATAATATCCGAAAGATGAGATGATGACTATGGGAACCTTTTAGAACATGATTGTCAGGTTTAACCATAGTACACTCCTGTTGGGTGGTTCTTAACCGAGACTCCATGCTCGTGACTCATAACAAACCCGTGATTCGCGGTCGATCCGTTCTCGTATATCCTCAAAATCAATGGACCTTGGGTGTTGATAAGGTGTAAACCATAATCCACCAAAATGGATGATTGATATTGACGATGACTTGAGCCATCCCATGACCTTTGTGTGGTGTGACTTGCTTGATCCTTGAGTGTGTTTGTTGCATCCATGCATCCATGCATTCATCCACATTCATATCATCAACAATAAAGATTTTATAAGGAACTTAAAAGGTCTATTTGCAAAATTTTCAAACATGGATAAGCAAAGAAGGAATATGAAGAAGTACAGTTTTAGACAGCCCGACTTGAAAGAGTTAAGGCGTCTGACATATTATGTATTAGAGCCCTTGGAGTTCAAAGCTCGCCATGGGAAGCTTCAAGCTATTCTCTCTACTAAGGTGGATGAGGGTCTGATGAGTGTGTTGGTGCAGTTCTACGATCCTCTGTATCGGTGCTTCACTTTTCCGGATTTCTAACTTTTGCCTACATTTGAGGAGTATGCTTATCATGTGGGTATACCTATTCTTGACCGATTGCTGTTCAGTGGTTTGGAGAAGATTCCGTCTTCTCAAGAGATTGCTGATATGCTTCATGTGGAGGTATCTGACATTGTTGCCAATATGACTACCAAAGGTGGAATTCAAGGTCTTCGGTCTGATTTTCTGATTGCCAAAGCTACCTTGTTTGGGAAGGCCATGAGTAAGGAAGCTCAACATCGACAACTTCGTGGATGTGAACGCTATTAGGATTTTCTCTTCTCTTAATCTTGTTCCGACTTTGTTGGGTTACATTTATTTCTCTTTTCATATGAGGAATGCAAAGGGTGGTGGTTCCATTGTGTTCTATCTGCCTCTGTTGTACAAGTGGTTTATTTCACACTTGCCTCAGACGCTTGCCTTCAAGGAGAACAAGGGATGTCTACGGTGGTCCACGAGACTTATGTATCTCACTAATGATGATATCTCTTGGTATAATCGTGTTTATGATGGCGTTAAGATTATCGATTCTTGTGGTGAGTTCTCCAATGTACCTCTTCTTGGTACATGTGGTGGAATTAACTACAACCCTGCTTTGGCTCGCCGTCAGCTTGGGTTCCCCTTAAAGGATAAACCTAACAACATTTCGTTGGAAGGCTTATTCATTCAAGAGGGTAAAGATCCCCAAAACTTGAAGGATAGGATGGTCCGCGCCTGGCGCAAGGTTCATAGGAAAGGGAGGAATGAGCTTGGTCCGAAGAACTATGTTGCTTTGGAGCCTTACACCTCTTGGGTGAGGAAGAGAGCCCTCGAGTACCGCATGCCGTATGAGTATCCGAGACCTACCCTTATGGTTATGGTTGGGCCTTCAACCCTCCCTAATCAAGGAGTAGAGGAGTTGAGAGACGAAGACCATTCGCGTGCTTGGGTTCGTGAGCGTGAGGAGCTTCTTCAACAACTCAAGGATAAGGATGCAACGATCGAGTTTCTATAACATCAGGTTATTGATGAGCCCGATGATGTGGTTACATCTCTCCTACCTCACTCATCTAGGTTTTGGAAGAAGAGATATGATCAGCTCGCAAAGAAGAAGGCCGGCATGGAAGCAGCTTATGAGAGAGAGGTGAAGAGGCTTCGTGCGACGTATCTTCCGATCTCGAAGGCTTTGGACGACTGCTTCTAGGGCTCCATAGGATGTTTATTCTCCTTTTCTCTTGTATTGTATTTGGTTACCAAGACTGTACTACTTCTTTGGTGTAAAATGTTTCCAAATATTATATTGCTATGGGTATTCCACATATGTCTTAAAAAGTTCAATATTTTCAAAACATTTGCAAATATATCTTTATAAAGTTCCTCCAATAAAAAACAAATCATATGCACGAGCATTGCATGCATCATATGCATAAGCAGGTTTTGGTTCCGAGCCCTTGATAGAGTGGTCTAACTCTTTGCTCTTTATTTATTTTGAAGACAAGCTGACACACCGGTACAACACTCGAGCCAATCGTCCAAAGATCATGGAACACCTTGAGCAAGAGAACCGAGATCTGAAAGAGGAGATTTCCCGACTAACTGCCATGATGGAGTCAGTTCTTGCTGCTCAGAGCCAAGCTTCTCCAACTCTTGCAACTCCTCCCGCGAGGACTGTCATTTCCGAAGTGGTGACCTCTACAGTGCCTGCTGCCACTGCCCACTTCGCTTCGAATCTGCCTGCTGGATTCCCTTGGGGAATGCCACCCAATTTTGTGCCAGAGGGTTTCGTTCCCACTTTTGCTTCTATGCCGGCATCTAGCCCGGTCATGTCTGTGCCACCTCCCGTTGTGCACACTTTTCCGCGTGTAGAAGACACCATCTATCATTCCGAGCCATCTGAGGGCCCAGACGTTTATGAAAAGATGGATGAGATGAAGGACCAATTCCTTGAGTTGCGCAAGGAACTAAAGACGCTGAGAGGCAAAGATCTGTTTGGGAAGAGTGCTGATGAACTGTGCTTGGTGCCCAACGTGAAAATCCCAATCAAATTCAAAGTGCCTGACTTTGAGAAGTATAAGGGAAACACGTGTCCACTCAGTCATCTTGTGATGTATGCCCGCAAGATGTCGACCCAGACAGATAATGATTAACTATTGATTCACTATTTCCAAGACAGCCTGACAGGTGATGTGCTCCGTTGGTATATGGGGCTAGAAAGTGCAAGCATCCGCACTTTCAATGATCTAGGAGAGGCATTCGTGAAACAGTACAAATACAACATGGACATGGCTCCTGACAGAGGTCAATTGAGGGCGATGTCCCCAAAAAGACAAAGAAACCTTCAAGGAATACGCCCAGAGGTGGAGAGAATTGGCAGCTCAGATAGTGCCACCCTTGGAGGAGAAGGAGATGACAAAGGTCTTTTTGAAGACTTTGAGCTCTTTCTACTATGATCACATGATTGCTAGTGCTCCCTCAGACTTTACCGAAATGGTAAATATGGGGATGAGGCTAGAAGAGGGAGTCTGTGAAGGACGTCTGTCCCGCGAGGATAATTCAGCAAAGAAGTATGGAGGATTTTCCAGGAAGAAGGAAGGGGAGACTCATGTTGTTTCTTCCCATATTAAAAGTAGACCCTTTGTGAGGAGGAAGGAAGTGCTACCCGTCGTCAACCAACACCAGGTGGCTCATATAACACCTGCTTTTAGAGAAGCTCAACAACCACAACAACAATCTCGTCAACAACAGGCTTACCAGCCTCGCAACAATAACAACAACAACACCAACAGTTATGAGAGGAAGAGGGTGACTTTTGACCTGATTCCTATGACCTATGCTGAATTGTATCCTTCCTTGATCGATAGGAAGTTGATAACTCCACGAGATCCTCCTGCTGTGCCAGCCAATCCTCAATGGTGGAACAAGCCTGAACTTCACTGTGTGTATCATTCCGGTGCGCTCGGACATGATGTGGAGAATTGATTTCCATTGAAGACCAAGGTGCAAGACCTTGTGAGGAGTGGGATACTATTCTTTGAAGATGTATGCCCGAATGTCAAGAAGAACCCATTGCCCGAGCATGGGAAGGCAGCTGTCAATATGGTTCAGGGATGCCCTGGCAAGTATAAGGTCCTTTATGTGAATGACATAAGGCAATCCTTGGTGGAGATGCATAGGTTGTTGTGTGAGCATAATCATTATGAGCATGATCATGATAGATGCCATGTGTGCACTATCGATGAAAGAGGATGCTGCAAAGTAAGAAGGGACATCCAAGAGATGCTAGACTAAGGGATGATCGAGATACTTCAAAATCATAATGAGGATGAATTCGATGTTATCACTCCTGTGTTTAATATTCCTGATCCTGTTGTCATTAAGTATGATGGCAACAAGAAGAAGGTGGTGCCAACTCTTGTGATAAAGCCAGCGGGCGATGTCCCGTATGTGTCAGATAAAGCGGTCCCGTACCGTTACAATGCTGTTATGCTGGAAGATGGGAAGGCGGTGTCGTTGCCCTCAACCTCTTTGGTAAGAATATCCGATGTTAGTGGAGTGACCCGTAGTGGTCGTGTTTTCTCGGCTCAGCCGAAATCCCATGAAAACGTCGTGAAGAGAGATGTTGTCAGTCCTGCCGGTCCCGTGGGGACTTCTTCTTCAAATCATTCTATTCCTGCTGTGAAGGGTGTTGACCCTGTTGTTGTCAAAGCTGATAAAGCTCCTATCCTGGTTGGCCAGTCTGGCATATTGAGAGAGGATGGTGATGAGATGTTGAGGCTCATCAAGAGGAGCGAGTACAACATTGTGGAGCAATTTCTTCAAACTCTATCAAAGGTATTTGTCCTATCTTTGTTGATGAATTCAGAGCCACACCGTGAAGCGTTGCAAAGGGTGCTGGATGTGGCATACGTGGATCACGATGTCACGATTAAACAGTTTGATAGCATTGTTGCAAATATAACCGCCTTCAACAATTTGAGCTTCTGTGATGATGATCTTCCCGAGGAGGTAAAAGACCACAATTTGGACTTACTTATCTCTATGAACTGTAAAGACGATGCCCTGTCCTGGTGGACACATGGTCATCACTTAATGTATTGCCAAAGTCCACTCTTGCCAAACTTTCATATCAGGGGCCTCCCATGAGGCAGAGTGGAGTGGTAGTAAAAGCTTTTGATGGATCACGTAAGACCGTGATCGATGAATTAGACCTCCCGATCAAGATTAGACCTAGTGATTTCCAGATCACTTTCCAAGTTATGGACGTACATCCGTCATACAGCTGTTTACTTGGTAGACCATGGATTCATGAGGCAGGCGCCGTGACATCCACCCTACACCAAAAGTTGAAGTTCGTCAAGAATAAGAAGTTGGTGGTGGTAGGGGGGAGAGAAGGCTCTCTTGGTCAGCCATTTATCTTCCTTTTCCTACATTGATGCTGAGGATGAGGTTGGAACTCCGTTCCAAGCCTTATCTATTGGTGAACCTTCTAGGAAAGGACTTTCTTCATTTGTCTCCTACAATGACGCGAAGTTGGCCATTGAGCATGGCGCAACTAATGGTTTGGGGAAAATGATAAAGATGGAAGATAATAAATCTCGGGCTGGTATAGGGTATTCTTCCGGTGTTTCTAATGATCTTGGGCTATTTCAGAGTGGAGGATTCATCCACCCCAATGAAGATCAAGAAGCTGCTGCCATCATTGAAGAAGATGAAGAGGAAGACCTCGACAACTTTGTCATACCTGGCGGAATCTGCAATAATTGGATCGTTGTTGATGTTCCAACGGTTATCCATAAGTCAACGTAATATGTTCATTCTTGTTTAAACACCCTTCTCCCATGCCAAAAGAAGAAGTGAAGACATTGTTAGCATAATTGATTAATACAATGATATTCATTCAATAATCGCATGTTAAATGTTTGTTTTTCAAATTATTTTTCATTTTTTCTTTTCGCATGAAATTGGTGATCACCATAAAACCCTAAAAAAGAAAATAAAATCAACTTTTTCATCTGCATAATGAGTTGCCTTGTTTGAATTATGAAATCTCTTTTATACTCAAAATCATTATGCAGGTTGATCAAACCCATTGAACATAATGATCCAACACCATCTCCCAACTTTGAGTTCCCTGTATTTCAGGCAGAAGAAGATGATGTTGAAGAGATTCCTGATGAGATTACCCGTTTGCTTGAGTACGAGGAGAATGTCATTCAGCCACATCTTGAGAATATGGAAACAGTCAGCTTAGGGTCTGAAGACTACATTCGTGAAGTGAAGATTGGGGCACTCCTTGAAGAGTCTGTTAAGAAGGGGTTGATTGAGTTGCTACGAGAATATGTCGACGTCTTTGCCTGGTCGTATGAAGACATGCCTGGTCTAGATACTGATATCGTGCAACATTTCTTGTCGTTGAAGCCTGAGTGTGTGCTTGTGAAGCAAAAGCTCAGAAGAACTCATCCTGATATGACATTGAAGATTAAAGAAGAAGTTCAGAAGCAAATTGATGCGGGGTTTCTGGTGACTTCTACATATCCTCAATGGTTGGCCAATATTGTGCCTGTACCTAAGAAAGATGGAAAAGTCTGAATGTGTGTGGATTACCGTGACTTGAATAAAGCTAGTCCGAAAGATGATTTTCCTCTACCACACATTGATATGTTGGTAGACAATACAACTAAATTCAATGTCTTTTCATTTATGGACGGATTTTCCAGTTATAATCAGATGAAAATGGCACCCGAGGATATGGAGAAGACAACATTCATCACACCTTGGGGAACATTCTGTTATCGAGTGATGCCCTTCGGTTTGAAGAACGCCGGAGCCACGTATCAACATGCTATGACTACCTTGTTTCATGACATGATGCACAAGGAGATCGAGGTGTATGTTGACGATATGATTGCAAAGTCGAAAACGGAAGTTGAACATGTAGAGCACTTGTTGAAGCTTTTCCAGCATTTGAGGAAGTACAAACTCCGCTTGAATCCGAACAAGTGTACATTTGGAGTCCGTTCGGGCAAGTTATTGGGCTTTATGATCAGCGAGAGAGGTATTGAAGTTGATCCTGCCAAGGTCAAAGCAATACAAGAGATGCCTGCGCCCAAAACTGAGAAGCAAGTCTGAGGTTTTCTTGGCCGCTTGAATTACATTTCGGAATTTATATCCCACATGACTGCCACATGTGCGCCTATATCCAAGCTCCTCCAGAAAGATCAGTTTCATGCTTGGACCGAGGATTGCCAAAAAGCCTTTGACAGTATCAAAGAGTATCTGTCCGAGCCTTCGATTCTGTCTCCACCTATTGAAGGGAGACCATTGATTATGTACTTGACAATGCTTGATGATTCCATGGGTTGTGTCCTTGGTCAGCAAGATGAATCAGGAAAGAAAGAATATGCAATATACTACTTGAGTAAGAAGTTTACTGACTATGAGTCTCGGTACTCTATGCTTGAGAAGACATGTTGTGCTTTGGCTTGGGCTGCTAAGCGTTTACGCCAGTATATGTTAAATCATACAACTTGGTTGATATCCAAAATGGATCCGATCAAGTATATCTTTGAGGAGCCTGCTTTAACTGGGAGGATTGCTCGTTGGCAGATGTTGTTATCTGAGTATGATATTGAGTATAGAGCTCAAAAAGCTATTAAAGGTAGTATCTTGGCTGACCATTTGGCGCATCAACCAATTGAAGATTATCAGTCCGTGTAATACGACTTCCCTGATGAGGAGATTCTATATTTGAAAATGAAAGATTGTGATCAACCATTGCTTGAGGAAGGGCCAGAGCCTGGTTCCCGATGGGGTATGGTGTTCGATGGTGCTGTCAATCAGTATGGAAATGGTATTGGGGCAGTGATTATTACTCCTCAAGGCACACATTTTCCCTTTACAGCAAGGCTAACTTTCAAATGCACGAATAATATGGTGGAGTATGAGGCTTGTATTATGGGTTTGGAAGAATGTATTGATCTTAGGATCAAACATCTTGATGTTTATGGAGATTTGGCCCTTGTTGTTAATCAGATTAAGGGTGAATAGGAGACGAATCAGCCTGGCCTCATCCCATATAGAGATTATGCGAGGAGGATTTCAACTTTCTTTACTAAAGTTGATTTCCATCATATTCCTCGAGATGAGAATCGGATGGCGGATGCTCTCGCTACGCTTGCTTCAATGATTGCTGCCAATTATTGGAATGAAGTCCCAAATATTACCGTGATGCGCTTGGATAGACCAGCTCACGTGTTTGTAGTTGAGGAGGTGAAAGATGATAAGCCATGGTATTATGATATCAAGTGTTTTCTTCAAAGTCAGATTGACCCGCCTGGGACATCTGTTAAAGATAAGAAGACTTTGAGGAGATTAGCCGGTAATTTCTACCTGAATGGTGATATACTGTACAAGAGAAATTTTGACATGGTTCTGCTCAGATGCGTGGATAGACACGAAGCAGACCTGTTGATGACTGAAGTCCATGAGGGTTCATTTGGTACTCATTCCAATAGACATGCTATGGCGAAAAAGATGTTGAGAGCAGGCTACTATTGGCTGACAATGGAGTCTGACTGCTGCAAGTATGTGAAGAAATGCCACAAGTGTCAGATTTATGAGGATAAGATTCATATTCCCCCGACACTTCTGAATGTTATTTCCTCACCATGGCCTTTCTCCATGTGGGGAATTGACATGATTGGCATGATTGAACCTAAGGCGTCAAACGGTTACCGTTTTATTCTCGTAGCCATTGCTTACTTCACTAAGTGGGTTGAAGCGGCATCGTATGCAAATGTGACCAGGAAGGTGGTTGTGAGGTTTATCAAGAACCAACTCATATACCGATATGGTGTGCCAGACAAGATCATTACTGATAATGGATCTAACTTGAACAATAAGATGATGAAAGAGTTGTGTAGCGAGTTCAAGATTGCACATCATAATTCTTCTCCCTATAGCCCCAAGATGAATGGGGATGTTGAAGCTGCTAACAAGAACATCAAGAAGATTATTCAGAAGATGGTTGTTACATACAAAGATTGGCATGAGATGCTGCCATTTGCTTTGAATGGCTATCGTACATCTGTCCGCACTTCAACAGGGGCAACCCCTTTCTCTCTTGTATATGGCATGGAGGCTGTGCTCCCCGTAGAGGTCGAGATCCCATCAATGAGAGTCTTGATGGAAGCCAAGTTGACTGAGGCTGGATGGGTTCAGAGTCGTTATGACCAATTGAATTTGATTGAAGAGAAGAGATTAACTACCATGTGCCATGGTCAGTTATATCAACAAAGGATGAAGAAAGCTTTTGATAAGAAGGTCAAGCCTCGTGTGTTCCGAGAAGGTGACCTCGTACTCAAGAAAGTCTTGTCTTTCAAGCCTGATTCTTGGGGCAAGTGAACTCCAAACTATGAAGGTCCATATGTTGTTGAGAGAGCCTTTTCACGCGGTGCTTTGTTGCTCACGACTAAGGATGAGAAGCTCGTCCTGTGAATTTAGATGTAGTCAAGGAATACTTTGCCTAAAAATAAAAATAGAATGACTCGCTAAGTTGAAAACCCGAAAGGGCGGCTTAGGCAAAAATGAGCGTCTCGGTGGATTGAAAACCCGAAAGGGCAATCCAGGCAAAAGTTAGAGACATAAAAAAATGATGAATATATATCCCGCTAGATTGAGTACCTCACCCTGGGGCAATCTAGGCAAAAATTAGGGATTTGGAAAGTAACTGCATCCTGACAAGACTTTGTTTTACATCTGTCATCTGTCAAAGATTCTCGCTCAGTCATCATCAACTGAAGTTTCGGTGGATTCAGAGTTGGTGGAGAAACGATCATTATGTTCAATGTAGCCCTTTTCCATGTATATCACCAATTTCAAATTTGTAAAGATCCATGGAGTCTCTCCATATGCGGACTACCATTCTCTTAAATAAACTTGAGCCTTTATCCAATTCTTTGCACTCTTACTTGTTTCTGTTTAACAAACGTTTGCATGTTTTAATTGATGAATATCATTGTTTTAAACAAATAAAGTTTTCATAAATAAACTGTTTTAAACAAAGTGAACATTCACAATGACTGAAAGGATAACTGGAATGTCCTCAGTGCTTTCCCAAGGATAGTATGATCACCAAAGGGTAAGACATTTGTTCATATTCTGGCATTCTTGCTTGTTATATCCTCTTCATCAGCTTTCAAGTTGTCTCCCCAGCGAGCGCAGAAAGAATAGTACAACATCAGCTTCCCAGAGAATCTGGTATGAGAAGTTCTCCTTGATGGCAGTGGATTGATCTTTCTCATGGATTTCTTTCCCCTAGTTGGATGTTCATCCAATGCATTCCCGGATAGTTTGTTTGTGTATACATACTTGTTTCTCCCGCGGAGTTTTAGCAATCCATGATTGGTATGTGATTGATTTGTGAATGATCCATTGTGTTCCAATTTTTGCCTCGATCTTTTAGAGATGTGCATCCCTCTATATCCGGCACTAGAATTTGTGTTTCATCAATTATATGGTTGTCATCCCTTATGTGGACTGACTTAAAATCCCTTATAGATTGATAAAAGTTGATATGCTTTAAGTTGAGAATATTTCTTGTCTCATTATCCTGACTGTCTATTCAAGAGGAAGTTTGTCTTTCCCTAGCCTGAGTAAGAATCTCTAGCGGAGTAAGCATGTGTTCCCTGCAGAGATACCTTTCCAGTTATCGTCTCCTCAGTAGGAAGTTTCTCAGTGCAGGGCTTATTCCCCAGTTCATTTATTTTGAAAAGAGATATCCCCGGCATGTTGCTGGTTGATGAAGGATTCATTTCCGATTTCTCCAGCCAGGGTAGTTTCCTCAAAGGAATTTGCAGCTTGTCCCTAGTAGGGTTTCCAGATCAGAGTTTGATGTGTGTAGCTCCTCTGAGTCTAAAGATTTCTTCTAGCGTTTAGAGCTGGTGGCAAAGATGTTTATTTTCTTCTCTAGTGAAGTAAAATGCTATTATTCCCCTTTGCAGAGTTTCCTCTCCGGCAGACAGGAGGGAGTGTTTTGATTGATGTACATTTGATTGGTTGTTGTTCCCCACGGAGTTTCACATCATTCCTTGATAAGCTTCCCCAGTAGAGTTTCTTCTCCGGCGGATCTTATTATTATTAAACCACCTGTCCCCAAGAGAGTTGATGGAAACTCCCTGACAGATTTTCTGCATTCTCCTTAGGTCAGGATCGTTTTCCCCAGGAAGACTTCTCCCGTGCAAAGTGTTGTCTCCTGCAGTTGGAAGCCTTGACTTTGCCTATTCCCAGTTATGGTTAAAGTCTCCCCTTATTCCAGAGATAGTCCCCATAAGAGTCGAGTTCTCTATTTAATTATCTTCTTTCGCTGCTCCTGAATACATCTTCTTTGTATCCTCAGTGAGTGTAGCTTTGGGATAGGGTTTGATATCCCCGATGATTTATTTTCATCCTTCTCGGGTTATTCCCAAGCTAAGTTCTCCAGTAGGATTCTCCCTTCTTGTCGAGATGTTTGCCGAGTGTCTGTTTGTGATTCTTGGACTTGTTTGTGTTAGATATGTCTGTTTGTCAGCATTAATCATACACAGATCATGCATATACATGCATGATCATAGCATTCAGATATTCATAATGCATTCTTTGTCATATATCTTTACTTGTTATCTTCTGCTATTGGTGAAATGTTCTTCCCCAAGCAGATGTTTCTGTCTGATCTCTCCATATAGAGTCAGCCCCATAGGCCGAAAGTGTCTATCTTCCCTTCTTTCTTCCCCACTGAGTTATGTCCTTGTGGATGATTATTGTTTCAGTTTCCTCCCCAGTTGTGTATCGGAATGGAATTACTCCCTTGAGTTATATCCTCATCGGTTGAGTATTGTTTGATTGTGTCTTTCTAGTTTGTCCATAGATTGATTCCTTTCTTGTTATTCCCTGTGGTTCCCTGCGGTTCAGTTGATCAATTGCTCAGTAACCAGTAATTGTTCATCCTTTCCCCAACGGATTTTGTGGCCTTCTACCCAGTAACTGGTAGTTGTAAGTCCTATTTCTGTGGTTTTCTACCCAGTAACCGGTAGATGTAATCCCCTCTGTGTTGGTTATCTCTACCCAGTAACCGGTATTGATATTCCTTCGTTTTTGAGTATACCACCCAGTAACCGGTGATATATCTCTTGGTTAATTGCTTTTGTCAGGCAATTTACCCCTAGCGAGTCATCTTTCATTTACCCTTATTTGATGATGATTGTTTCTCCTTCTTATTGGTCATCATTCTATACCCAGTAACCGGTATCCCGATGTTCTTTCTTTTCGGTCGATTTATCCTTTATTAACCCAGTAACCGATTGTGGATAATCTTCCATGCGAGTATGTTATCTACATTATTACCCATATAATGGTAGTAGATAATATATCTCATGCGCTCTTCAGTCGAAATCTTTTTTTACCCCAGTCGAGTAAGATTCGTATTTCCTTGTGGAATCGAATGTCCATCCTGTAAGTCGAGTTTGCTTTTTCATCCCTCCTTTCGGATGATGAGTGTCTTGGATATGTTCCCAATTCACGCCTGGTTGGTCACCTATTATATACCCAGTAACCGGTATCCCTGGTGTTCCTTCCTTCTGCTCCCTATTATGACTTTTTGTCCCCTATGGAGTCAGATTTTCCTGAGTTGAGATGTGCCTTTTGGGTCCTCCTCAGATGCTTTAGACGATTGATATCTTTCACCCTTATACCGGTCTTAGATATTCTTTCTCCCTGAGCGTGTTGTTCTCTCACCCAGTAACCGGTGTTTTGATAACATGTCTCTCTTTGAGTTTATTACCCAGTAACCGGTAATATCTCGTTGTTTCTTTGTCAACTGAGTCCTTGGTGGACATCCCCGTCTGAGTCCGGATTTCTTATCCGATGTATCCTTTGTGGATAGTTTTGCTGTATTGGCATATCCCCCAATATATGCATCTTTGCGTCAGCTCGAGTCTTTCCATCGATTTATTTTCGTGGAATCCCTTCGTGTCTCCCAACAAGTTTTCAAGTCGCGACCTGTGTAAGACCCCAATTTTGGGCCCTAAGATCCCTCATGGCCCACATCATTCATATCATAACCTCAAGGATCAATGCATGCTTTTGTTTTCCTCTTAGTGGATAGATTGCCTTGTGGGTTTGTTTCTTGATCACCAAGCATACTTTGCATTTGTATATCTTTGCTTTCATATGTTTATCATTCAAAAAGTACAAAAATATTGTCAGTCTAATCTTTTTGCTTGCAGTTGAAGCAGTCATCAGCAATTAGGTCAAAGTCAGTCATTGATCAGTCAAAGCAATGGATGGTGGCCATTCTTGCAGAATTTGGGCACCATGATCATTAATCAAAGGTTCATACATCTTGAGACATCATTTGAAGTCAAGTTCTCAAGGAATTAGGGTTTGGATTTCATCAGAAGTGCATCAGTCATCCAAAACCCTAGAAAAGTCAACAGAAAGTCAAACTTGGTCAACTGTTGATTTAATCAAAGATTTGATGGATAGAATTGATCTGAAGAAGTTCACTCATGCTTGTATAAGCCTCATCTATCATGTTCAACCTCATCATGGAAGAAAATCAAGTCAAATCGAAAATTTTCCAGAAATAGAAAGTGGACCTGTAATTTCAACTGCCAAAAATGGAAACTTCTTGATCCTCAACTTACATCATGATACAAGCTTCAAATGAATTTTTGCCCAACATGAAAGTTGAAGATCTTGTCTTCCCATTTTCAAAAAGTCCAAGAACTCTCAAATCCCATGTGTGGTTGTCAAGATATGATCAAATCATTTTCTCCAATTTTTGAACTTCAACAAGCCATAACTCTCAAACCATAAGGCCAAATTTGGTGGGGTTTTTTCCTACAAACCACATTTTTCATCCTCTTTCCAAAAATATAAATTTCATGACCTAAAACCTTGCCAATCAAAATGGCATTTTTGGACCTATTCCTTTAAAAATCAAAGTTTGACTCACAGTTGACTTTTTGATTTATGCACTTTTTCTCACTTTGGCCAATTGGGAAAGGTTTAAAATCACATTTGAAACTTGCCTCAAGTCCTAATTCATGGTCATACCACCATCCTACCACTATTTTGGACCAAAATGCAAATATGGTATTTTTTGCAATTACCTCATATGACCAAAGCAAAGTACAGCAGTACATGTACCACTACAAACAGCACAAACATGGTCTGCTAGCAGCCTGATTGCAGGCCCATTCGCAGCAAACACACCCTCCATTTCCCCACTTATGCACACTTAGCAATTTGCAAAAGGCATCATTAGGCAAAAACCAGCTTAACACATCATTAGCCAAACTTAAACAGCAAATATAAAGCATGTTTGCTGTCATTTGCAACCCTAGTTTTGGCAGCCTCCACACAGAAAAATAGAGATACTCTCTTTCTTGCATTTGGGACGATTGGGATTTTCTGTTCAAATCATAAAAGCACACAAGTTCCTCTTGCTTCCTTCATGGTCTGGACAACATCTTGAGCATATTCTCATCATCATTTCTCAACTGAAACGCCTTCCCTAGCTCTGCATCTTCAAGGCATCCTGCAATGGCAGAAATCATTCCAAGCTAGCTTGTGCATTCTGGAGTGGAAATAGCTTCATCATCCATCAACATAAAGCACAAGAGCCATCTGTTTTGCCCTGAATCACTCAATACAATCCTGTTTCACATTGTCTTCAAAAACAAGTAAGCAATTCGACTTCCTCCTTTTACCATGCCATGATGTGATTTGGATAGTTTGTTTGATGCTGATTCAAATGAATGTTGGCTTGCTTGAAATGGTTATGTCATGGCCAAGAAATCTGGATTTCATGTTGTGTGTCCAAACTTATTTCTGTTCGATTCACCTTGCTTGCTTTGATTCCTTAAAATGTGATGCTATATTATTGTTCCTTGATGATTAATGATGCTGTTGGTATGATTGATTATGGATCCTGGACATCTTAAAATTTCAATCTGCATATTATTGATGAAGGCATGCTGCTGTTTTGAAACCCTCATACTGTTTCCAGAAATCCACTTGGATTGTGTTTTGTGTGTTGGTATTAGGATGTTACATAAGTACATATGCCTTGCCATTGAGTGGTTTTGCTCAAAATCTGTTTGTTGTTAATGATGAACATTGTTGCTGATGAATATGCTGCTGCTGTGCGAATTTATAACCTATCCAGGATTTCCATGAGTGATGTTGGTTTGGTCATTGGCTAATGTTGTTTGATTTTCATTATGCCATGATATTATGTGATTTTGCTTGAAACTTGTTCACAATGTTGAACACACAATGCCATGTTGTTGCTGTTGTATGCT
This sequence comes from Lathyrus oleraceus, assembly GCF_024323335.1. Taxonomy (NCBI): domain Eukaryota; kingdom Viridiplantae; phylum Streptophyta; class Magnoliopsida; order Fabales; family Fabaceae; genus Lathyrus; species Lathyrus oleraceus. The sequence continues at coordinate 229,140,516 of NC_066585.1, forward strand.
TGGTCTAGTTTGTTCATGATGCTGACTGCTTGAATGTATGCTGCTGTTATGATGAATTTGTCCAAATTTTGCATGAATGTGCTTATGCTGTTTTTGATTGATGTTAGTTGATGTTAGTTATTGCATGAGCATTGAGGCTGGTTAGGTTTATTTTGTTCATGGTTGATAAATGTTGCTGAATGATGTTGCTTTACCATTATCATGCTGATGTATGTTTGGTTGAGTCATTTTTGTTTTGATGTTGGTGACAACACAAATGTGCCCTGCTATTAAACCTCCTGACCATTGCCCTGAAATTCATATGTTGATGTTTGTTATGTTTGGTCATAGGTGCTGGTTTATTGTTTGATTGTGTGTCTATGAACCTTACACAATGCCATGATGATGATACCCTGTAGCTGCAACCTTAAACCCTGTCCAGGAATTCCATAATTTATGTTTGTTTGGTTGATTGGTTAATGTTTGCTTGATGTTCATTGCACCATGCCCTTGTGTGTTTTTGCTTGAAAACTTATTGGATGATTGTTGAACCATGGAGTTGAATTGATGAATGCTGCTGATATTGGTATATGCTGTTGTTCATGATTTGTGTTATAATGATGATGACATGATGTTGATGAACCAAGTTGCTAACAATGCTGTTAAACCCTGCTGCTGTTCATTAACCCCAGCATATCTTCCAAGAATCATGTACATGTGCATATATGTTGGCCATTATTTCTGCTTGTAATCCCATGATACATCTCATTACCATGATAATTGTATGATATTTGAATGAGTTTTGTTTGTGGATTACATGAATGTGTGCCTGCTGCTGTTATAATGAGTATGACCAGGAATTTGGTCTGAAGGTGTATTGGTTTGTTGCATCATTGCCATGATTAGTTGTTGCTGCTGTGTTGTTTTAAAAAAAAAACTCTAAGGTTAATTCCCAGAAATCTTCCTGCTGATTGCTTGATATCTATGTATGATGAAACATGATGATGATGTTTGTATGCTGCTGTTTTGAACCTTATGACCATGCCTGGAAAGTCCGTATGATGGTGTTGTATGCTGTAGACTGCTTGCTGCAAGAACCTTGCCAAATACATTGCTGTTGTTTGCTTTGTTTGGGTTAGATGATAATGAATGTATACATCCTGCTGCTGTTAAACATTACCCTGCACCAGAAAAATCCCATGTTTGGTGCTGTTTAGTTGTTCTCAAAATACTGCATGATGATGATGTTTTATGGCCCTGATTATTGGTTGATTGCTGTGTTCATGTGCTGTTGATTTTAATGATGAACTTGGATGATGATCACTTGCTACAGTTTAGGAAACCATGCCCAGAACTTTTCCTGCTTTTTGTTTGTGTTGTTGTTCATGTCACGAATAGTATTGTTACCACCTTAATGTTTGCATGATGGTCGCATGATGTTGTTGTTGTATGCTGATCGAGTTTTGGTGTTGATGTTGGAAATATCATGAGGCTGCATGCTGGTAGAACCCTAGGGTTTTAGAAACCCAGAACATGAATAATGGATTGGCCGAGCTACTGTTCTATTGGCTAGTGGCCAATCAGAACATTTCATCACCTTTGCCTTATGCTGTGTCGTTTCATTTAAGTTGGCAGAAATTACAAGTCTGCCATCGGTTGACTCCTAGTTGACCAATTTGCCATGCTTTCATGTTCAATATTTCATCAATTATTCATCAAACTTCCATAATTCATTTTCAATTCAATTTTTATCCAAAAATCTTGAAATTTTTCCCTCATACTCATGAATGTGTCTAGAATTTTATTATGAATTTTAATCATTTTTCCATTGGCTGGATTTTTAATGATAATTATTTTCTTGACATGTATGCCAAAATGATACATTGTGCCATTTCAATTGTGAAATACTCATGTTGCATCCAATGCCTTTGAAATTTTTTGTGGTAAAACTAGACACACTGACCTTCATTTCCATATAAAGTTTGTGCATTTATCATTTGTGGATTGAGAGTTATGATTTTTGAAGTCATGTGTTGCATTTGGTGTCATACCATGATCATGCATTTTCATAATTTTTGTTCACACACTTCCCCACATCCAATTGACCCCAAATTTTGCATGAATGATCCCTTGTATGTCTAATTGATGTATGAATTTTCTTGGAATTAATCATGCTGTTTTCCATTTGATTGAGAATTTTCTTCCATATGTGGTCATTTGTTGACTTTTTGTGCTATGCCTTGCCAAATCTTTTGTGAAATTCTCAAATCTTATTTTATGATCATGAAATTTCATATGTGACAACTAGACATCTCAAGCTTTGCATTAGTGTTAATCTCATTCATTTCTCTTCTGTTTTCAAATTGATATGATTTTTTGAAGTTGACCCATGTTTGTTGACTTTCACCATGCCTACTTAAATTTGATTTGACTTCATGATTTTACTTGACTGCCTTCCTCTCATCCAAATGCCATGAAACTTTACATGTATACCATGTTAGATGTTAGGATTGAGTGTGATTTATTTCATGATTTTTTTAAATGTTTAAGTTGACTTTTGAATGAAGTCTTTGCTGTTGACTTTTGTATGCTTCTCTTGCCATGCTTTGCATCCTTTTGCATGTGAAATGACCATGATGCATGATATAATTATGAATCCAATTGAGAATGCTTCTTGAATGTTTAAATTTGGTTTGGGTTGACTTTTTCTTGCTGCCTTGACTTTTTCTTTCATCTGTGACCCTAGGCTAGTCCTAGTGGTCTTCTGAGCTTATGTTGAGTTCATCTGTTTCAGGTTGAGTACCAATGCCCCAAAGACCTTTCAATTTTGATTGAGTTGGTTTGTTTATCATGTGCTAACATTTGTTTTGTAGGTGACTCATATGCTTGAGTCTTTGTGCCTTGCACAATTGGTCCCTCTGTGGTTGACTTTTGGTTTATTTCCTTTGATTTTGACTGTTGACTTGTTTACTAATGAGTTTGACTTTTTCAGGTACTTTAGTTGCCTAAGTTCTTTGAACTTGATTGCTTGCTTTGCTTTTTAGCATTTGCTTTGAGGTATAATTACTTCTTCTTCATGTAGTCTGGAGACCCGGTCTGTTATTTGACCGGGCAAACTGTCTGAAGTCCTCCTTAAGAGGCAATGCCTGTGTGTGTTTAAATTTGTCCTAAGCAGGAAAAGTCCTTCAAGTAAGGCAATTGGTGGAAGGTAGGGATAAGCAATCTATCCCCCACTATTCAGTGTGTCCTCTCTTTGCTCCCATTACATGGTTGAAGCAATGAGATAAATACCCAAGATCTAATCGAGTCAATAATGTGGAGAGAGTTCCTACTTTCTGAACTCCCACACTTTCTTTGATGCTCTCTCTGATCTGAGATAGAAGCAATGAGGCACACCCCTCATCTCCTATTCATCTGCTTCACCTGAGTCCCTCAATGGCCAGGTTAAGAGCAACTTTCACCCATTACAGTGGACTTTTAAAGTCAAACCCTCTTGTGTGAGCCCCCTATTGTTTGGCTATAGAGTGTGTTGTTTGCTATTCATTGATTGATTAATTGCTTCATATGCACTTGCTTGCTTATATGCTATGCATCTATCATCATTATCAATTGCCATTAGTGCATGACCATATCATTTGTCTGTGTGGCTTTTATTCTTGTTGTTTGCCCATTGAGGACAATTGTAAGCCCATTGCTTTGGCATTTGCTCCTGTGATATGGAAGGATAGAGTGTAAGACCTCATTGGTCACTCATATCTTCTGTTTATCTGTTTGTATGTGAGGATACAGTTATAAGTCCCTGTAAGTTGGCATCTGTTATCCTGTGATCATAATTTGATCTGTTTGATGTTGTATGTGAGGTTGCAGTTATAAGTCCCTGTAAGTTGGCATCTGCTTTCCTGTGATCATAGTTTGTTTTATCTGTTTATGTGAGAGGTTGCAGTTATAAGTCCCTGTAAGTTGGCATCTGCTTTCCTGTGATCATAGTTTGTTTTATCTGTTTATGTGAGAGGTTGCAATTATAAGTCCCTGTAAGTTGGCATTTGCATTCCTGTGATCATATTGTTGCTTTTGTTCTTGTATGTGAGGATCCATTGTAAGTCCCTGTGATGTGGCATTGGATTTCCTAGGACCATACTGTGAAGTTAACCTAAGTCCAGATAGATTGGCAGTTAATTTCCACTTTTCATCTTCGTGTTCTTCTGAGGAGATTGGTGTAAGTCCATTGAGTGGCTTCTGATATCCTACTTCTGTTTTAGGAGACTGGTGTAAATCCATTTATTGGTATCCGGTATCCGCTTTTATTTCTTTGCCTGTGGAGATTAGTGTAAGACCATTGAGTGGCCTCTGATATCCCGTTTTGTTTTAGGAGATTGGTATAAGACCATTGGTTGGCATCCGATATCCGCTTTTCTTTTGCTTTGTTTGTTTATTATTATCCATTGCTATTCCAAAGGACACACTTGAATCATTTGTTATATGATCTCAAGAAGTGAATCTTCTAAGAAGTTTTACTATCCATCCTTCACCTATTCATCATTCATTATGTCCTAAACCTTTTCACACTTTATCTTTCGAACTTGACATAAGTGTTGTGCAAACATCTTCATGTTTTCTAACTAAAAACCTGGACTCAAGTCCTTGACTTTTTTCAAACTTCATTTCATAATACTTATTTGAATTGATCTTAATCATACTTTGACTCCATTTTCATAATCATAATCAATAACTTCACTCATTCACTTGTTTTGGCTTTGTCCATTAATCTTTTCATACATGAGCTATAGGTTTGATTTATCTTAGTGGTTGATGTTAATCTCACCTTCTGTCTTTAGTGATTGAATTGTAAGCCTTCCTTGCCTATTATAGGGTTAACCCCTCCCTGGCCAGTTGAAGCTGTTCTCACATGGTGGACGTTGTTGTCTGTATAAGGTTGAGTTTTCTCCCGTGGATAACGTAAGACCTAGGGTTTGTGTTTAAAATTGAACCTAACCCACTTTTGGAAATCTTTTAGCCGAACTACGGCGTTCTGATCCTTACCTTTGATGGAAGGTACGTAGGCAACGGGTTCATCCGTTCGAACCCAATACCCAATAATAATAAAAAAATGTATATTCTTTTCTCACCATCCCAATCATGTTTGCACAATATTTTGTCATAATAAATAATAATCTTGCATAACAAGTGTGAAAAGGGCTCCCTAGGAGTACCTAGGACGTGATGGGTGCCTAACACCTTCCCATTGCGTAATTTACCCCTTACCCAGACTCTCTGATCTTTTTATTAGTTTTCTACGTGTAAAACTTCTTAGGCTTTTGTTCGCTTTTTAGCCAATCCTTTGGATAAATAAAAGTGCGGTGGCGACTCGAAATTGAATGTATCTCATAGCTTATGGTTTAATCGATAGATCATATAGCGACGAATACACCGCTACAGAAAAGTGGCGACTCTGCTGGGGAAACGAACCCAGAATCTCTGGTTGGTATTGCCTACTTTTCACCCTTGTTGTGATATATGTTATTATTTGTTATTTCTGACATATTTTTGTACAATTTGGGATGAATGTATTGATTGTAATGTGTGAATTGCTTGATATACATTTGCTGTTTGCTTTGGTGATCTGTGAGATGAGTTCTATGCCCGAACTCGAGTGCTCTCTAGGATAGGAGAATGGCATAGTCTTGTCGACTGGTGTGGAGTAGTCCTTAGCCAGTTGACTTGCGAGTCCATTCACTTGGTGGAGGTCATGTTGAACTAATAATGTCACACAAGTTATTTGTGGTTAGGCATTATTCTTTCAATCATGTTCCGCAGAAGCCAAGGACCTTAGTTTACCAAACCCATCTTGGCCTATTTTTAGGACCGTAGTGCGGAGGTCGTTCAGATGTCAGTTCTGATACGATTGTTACGCGATACTACACTCATAAGAGTTTCTCTTGAGAATATTCTTGGAATACGAGTATTCGTTCCTCCGATAATATTCGAAAGATGGAACGATGATTATGGGAACCTCTGATAGAACATGTCTGGCAGGTTTAAACCCTAGTACACTCCCTTTGGGTGGTTCTTAACCGAGACTCCATGCTCGTGACTCTCAACAAACCCGTGATTCGTGGTTGAGTCGTTCAAGCATTGTTAATATCAATGGATCCCGGATCAGGTGTAAAACCTAAAATCCATCAAAGCGGCTGGTTGATATTAGGAATGTTTGAACCGGTTCATGTACCGTTAATATCAATGGAACTTGGGTGTCGATAAGGTGAAAACCTAAATCCACCAAAATGGATGATTGATATTAGGGATACATAGAGCTTTCCCACGACCTTTGTTTGGTGTGCTTTGCTTGATCCTTGAGTGTGTTTGTTGCATTCATGCATTCACGCATTCATCCGCATTCATGTCATCAAAAAAGAGAAATTTTCAAGGAACTTAAAGGGTTTATTTGCAAAATTTTCAGACATGGAAAGACCGAAAAGGCACACAAAGAAGTACAGCTTCAAACAGCCTGATGTGAAAGAGTTAAGGAATCTGACATCGTATGTATTAGATCCCTTGGGTTTCAAGGCTCGCTATGGGAAGCTTCTGCCGTTGCTGACTACTCAGGTGGATGAGGGATTGATGAGCACTCTTGCTCAGTTCTATGATCCGCTCTATCATTGCTTCTTATTTCCAGACTTCCAGTTGTTGCCAACCTTGGAAGAATACTCTCACCTTATTGGGATTCCTATTCTGGATCAAGTGTCGTTCAGTGGCTTAGAGAGTATTCCAGCTGCTCGAGAGATTTCCAGCCTGTTGCACATAGATGAAGATCTGATTAGAGCTAATCTGACTACCAAAGGCGGAATTCAAGGTTTTCCTTCCGAGTTCCTTATTGCTCAAGCCATTTTCTATGGGAAGGCCATGAGTGAGGATGCCTTTGAGGCTCTATTTGTGTTGCTCATCTATGGATTGGTGTTGTTTCCCAACTTCGACAAGTTCGTCGACATGAACGCCATTAGGATCTTTTCAGTTCTTAATCCGGTTCCGACCTTGTTGGGTGATGCGTATGTCTCCATGCATCTGAGGAATATGAAGAATGGAGGAGTCATTGTCTGCTGTTTACCCCTGCTGTACAAGTGGTTTATTTCGCACTTGCCGCAGACAGTTGCTTTCAAGGAGAACAAGGGATGTCTACGGTGGTCTCAGAGACTCATGTCTCTCACCAATGATGATATCACCTGGTATGATCGCGTGTATGATACCGTTCAGATCATCAATTCTTGTGGTGAATTCCCCAATGTGCCTCTTCTTGGTACATGTGGTGGGATTACCTACAACCCTACGCTTGCACGTCGTCAGCTTGGGTTCCCCCTAAAGGATAAACCCCATAACATTCTGTTAGAAGGTGTGTTCTTTCAGGAGGGTAAAGATCCCCAAGGCCTGAAAGCCAGATTTGTCCGCGCTTGGCGCAATATTCGCATGAAGAGTAGGAATGAATTGGGTCCAAAGAACTGCATTGCTTTGGAGCCCTACACCTCTTGGGTCAGACAGAGGGCTGCCACCTACCTGATGCCATATGATCATCCGAGACCTACACTGTTGGATGTGGCTGGGCCTTCAACCCTCCCTACCCAACGTGTAGAGGAGTTGAGAGAAGAAGACCTTTCGCGTGCCTGGATCCGCGAGAGAGAGGAATTGCTGCAGCAGCTCAAGGAGAAGGATGCTATGATTGAATTTCTCGAGCACCGAGTGATCGACGATCCGAACGACGCTTGGACTTCTCTGCTTCCTCAGTCATCCAAATTTTGGAAAAGGAAGTATGATCAACTTGCAAAGGAGAAAGCTGATATGGAAGCCGCCTATGAGAGAGAGATCAAGAAGTTGTACACTTCTCGTCTTCCAGCGTCCCGAGCTAATAGGGATCCATAGGATGTTATTTACCTTTTCTCTTTGTAATATTTAAAAGAATGCTGTATTTCTTTGTCCTAATATTTTGAATGAAATATTTTCCATGAGCAATCAAAATGTTTAATATTCAAAATATTGCAAATAATACCCTAAGGGTTCCTTGAAAATCAAAGCATTTGCATAAGCATTTCATGCATCATTCCTGCATAAACAGGTACCCATTTTTCTGGTCTTCTGGTTCTAACCCTTTGATCTTCATTTATTTTGAAGACAAGCTGACTCACCGGTATTATACGCGAGTCAACTCTGCAAGGATTATGGAGCAGTTGGAACAAGAGAACCAGAGTTTGAGAGATGAAGTCGCCAGACTTGGCGCTCTGATGGAGCAACTTCTTGCTGCCCAGAATCAGCCTGCTCCTCAGCCAGCAACTCCCGTTCAGCGGACGGTAATATCTGAAATAGCTACATCGTCGGTGCCTGTCAGTGCCCATCAGCCGAATGCCATGCCTCCCGGTTTTCCTTGGGGGATGCCTCCTGGCTTCATGCCCGATCTGCCAGCTCCAACGTTTGCTCAAATGCCGGCATCTAGCCCGGTCCCTATACCTGTTCCTCCTGTCGTGCATACCATGCCAAGGGTAGACGACACCATTTATCACTCTGAAGCGTCTGAGGGCTCAGATGTTCACGAGAAAATGGATGCTATGAACGATCAATTCCTTGAGCTGAGAAAGGAATTGAGAACTCTTAGAGGCAAAGATCTCTTCGGCAAGTCAGCAGCCGAACTTTGTCTAGTTCCCGGTGTGAAGATACCAGTCAAATTCAAGGTCCCAGACTTTGAGAAATATAAAGGGAACACTTGTCCTTTGGCACACCTGGTCATGTATGCCAGAAAGATGTCCACGCAGACCGACAACGATCAACTCTTGATCCACTACTTTCAAGACAGTTTGTCTGGTGCTGCTCTCCGTTGGTACATGAGCCTGGACAGTGCCAACATCCGCTCTTTCAACGATCTTGGCGAAGCTTTCGTCAAGCAATATAAATACAATGTTGACATGGCGCCTGACAGAGATCAACTCAGGTCTATGTCACAAAAGGACAAAGAGACGTTCAAGGAGTACGCCCAGAGATGGCGTGAGCTGGCAGCTCAAATCACTCCACCATTAGAAGAGAAAGAGATGACCAAGATCTTTCTGAAGACTCTTGGGTCATTTTACTATGAGAGAATGGTGGCCAGCGCTCCCTCTGATTTCACCGAGATGGTGAACATGGGGATGCGTCTTGAAGAAGGTGTCCGCGAAGGACGGTTGGCTAAAGATGATGGTTCTTCCTCTAAACGATATGGGGCGTTTAAGAGGAAAGAAGGTGAAGCCCATGCCGTGCAGTCTCAGCCAAAGCATCGAAGACCCTCTGTTCAGAGGAAGCCTGCACATCGTGCCGGACATCAGCACCAGGTGGCTCATGTGGCGCCTGTATTCAAGGATAATGCTCAACAGTATCAGCATCAGCAGCAATATCCACAACCGCAATACCAACAGCAACAGCAGCGTCCACAGCAACAGGCTTACCAGCCTCGTGGAAGTACAACCAATCAAGCAAATGTGAACTATGATAGGAAGAAGGTCAGTTTCGACCCTATTCCGATGACATATACAGAGCTGTATCCCTCCTTGTTGGAGCGGAAGTTGGTTTCTCCCAGGGATCCTCCTGCTATTCCTGCAAATCCGCAATGGTGGTACAAACCAGACCAGCATTGTGTCTACCATTCCGGGGCTCCGGGTCACAACGTTGAGAACTGTTTCCCGCTGAAGAGTAAGGTTCAAGACCTCATGAGAAGCGGAATTCTGAGTTTTGAGGACTCCAATCCGAATGTCACCAGGAACCCATTGCCTTCGCATGGGAAATCTGTGAATATGATCCAGGAGGACCTTGGGAAATACAAGGTGAAATACATCAGTCATATCCGGCAGTCATTGGTTGGATTACATAAGATGCTGTGTCAGCACAGTTATTTGAAGCATAACCATGACCAGTGCCGCGTCTGTTCTGTTAACCGTTTGGGTTGCGACCAGGTTCGCAGAGAGCTTCAGAAGATGTTGGATGAAGGTACCATTGAGATTCTCCAGAATCGCAATGTTGATACAGTTGAGCCCGAAGTGAGTGTCATCTCCCCGGTGTTCAAACTTCCAGAGCCCGTTGTTATTCGGTACAATAGCAACAAGCCTAAGGCTTCACCTTCTTTGGTTATTAAACCAGCTGGCCCTGTGCCCTATTCATCTGATCGAGCTGTACCTTTCCGGTACAATCCTGTTGCTGTCCAGGATGGGGTCGAGGTACCTTTGCCGTCTACTTCCGTGACCACTATCGCTGATGTTAGTGGGTTGACCCGAAGCGGTCGTGTGTTTTCTGCACCTGCCAAAGCTCCTGCTGTTTCTTCTGAATCTGTTGAGCGCCCTGTAGGGAATGCTGTGAATGTTCAGAATCCGGCACCTGCTGTTGCCCAGCCTTCCTCCTCCGTACCAAAGACTCCCATTTCTCCAGTTGTTGGCCCGAGTGGCATTGTTGATGAAGAGTCTGATGAGATGCTGAGGCTCATCAGAAAGAGTGAGTACAATATTGTAGACCAGCTTCTACACACGCCCTCCAAGATTTCCATTCTTTCTCTATTGCTAAATTCAGAGCCTCATCGGGAGTCTCTTCAGAAAGTCTTGGATCTGGCATACGTTGATCACGACGTCACTCTGGAACAATTTGATAGCATTGTTGCAAACATTACCGCTTGCAACACTCTGAGCTTTTGTGACGCTGATCTCCCTGAGGAGGGAAGAGACCACAACATGGCCTTACATATATCCATGAATTGCAAATCTGATGCAATGTCCAATGTATTGGTGGACACTGGATCGTCCCTTAATGTATTGCCAAAATCCACACTCTCACGTTTGTCATATCAAGGTCCTCCTATGAGGCAGAGTGGGGTTGTTGTTAAAGCTTTTGATGGGTCGCGTAAGACCGTGATTGGGGAAGTTGATCTCCCAATCAAGATTGGACCAAGTGATTTCCAGATCACTTTTCAAGTAATGGATATCCACCCATCTTACAGCTGTCTCTTGGGCAGACCATGGATTCACGAGGCTGGCGCCGTGACATCCACCCTACACCAAAAGCTGAAGTTTGTGAAAAACAAGAAATTGGTTGTAGTAGGGGGAGAAAAGGCTCTCCTGGTCAGTAACTTGTCTTCTTTCTCGTATATTGATGCAGAGGATGAAGTTGGAACTCAGTTCCAAGCTTTATCTATTGATAAACCAATCGAGAAGAAGTCTCCTTCATTCACTTCCTACCGTGATGCAAAGCTGTCCATTGAATGTGGTGCAGTCGCTGGATTAGGGAAAGTGCTTGAACTTGAAGATAACCGTTCCCGGGCTGGCATTGGCTTTGGTTCTGGGGCATGCAACGAGCAAGGTCTGTTCACCAGTGGAGGATTCATCCATGCTGATCAACCTGCAGAAGAGGAAGCTGCTGCTATCATTGAAGAAGAAGATGCAGAAGATCTGAACAATTTTGTTATTCCTGGTGGTGTCTGCCACAATTGGGTCGCTGTGGATGTTCCTACAGTTATCCATAGATCAGAGTAATTGTTCATTTTGTTTAAAACCCTTCTCCCATGCCAAAAGGAGAAGTGATGACATTGTTGGCAAAGCATATATACAATGATATTTTCATTCAATTTTTGCATTGTCAAAACATTTGTTTTTCCTTTGTTTTCACTTTTTGCTTTTCTTTATGAAATCAGTGATCACAAAAAACCATAAAAACAAAAATAAAAGCTATAAAAGCAACATTTTTCATCTGCATAATGATTTGTTTGTTTAAATTCTGAAGTTTTTCTTAACCAAAATCATTATGCAGGTTGATCCTAAAACCCATTGAACATAATGATCCAACGCCATCTCCCAATTTTGAATTCCCTGTATTTGAGGCAGAAGAAGATGACGTTGAAGAGATTCCTGATGAGATCACCCGTCTCCTTGAGCACGAAGAGAAGATCATTCAGCCGCATCTCGAAGACTTGGAAACAGTCAACTTGGGATCTGAAGATTGTGAGCGCCTGGTGAAGATTGGGGCACTTCTTGAAGAGTCTGTTAAAGAAGATTTGATCAGCTTGCTACGAGAATATTCAGATATCTTTGCTTGGTCCTATGAAGACATGCCGGGTTTAGATACAGATATTGTGCAACATTTCCTGCCTTTGAAGCCTGAGTGCGTGCCTGTGAAGCAGAAGCTCAGAAGAACTCATCCAGATATGGCAGTGAAGATCAAAGAGGAAGTTCAGAAGCAAATTGATGCGGGGTTTCTGGTGACTTCGACATATCCTCAATGGGTGGCCAATATTGTGCCTGTTCCTAAGAAGGACGGAAAAGTCCGTATGTGCGTTGATTACAGAGATTTGAATAAAGCTAGCCCAAAAGATGATTTTCCTCTACCACACATTGACATGTTGGTAGACAATACAGCTAAATTCAAAGTCTTTTCCTTTATGGACGGATTTTCCGGATATAATCAAATCAAGATGGCACCAGAGGATATGGAGAAGACAACATTCATCACACCTTGGGGAACATTCTGTTATCGAGTGATGCCCTTCGGTTTGAAGAACGCCGGAGCCACGTATCAACGAGCTATGACTACCTTGTTTCATGACATGATGCACAAGGAGATAGAAGTCTATGTTGATGATATGATTGCTAAGTCCCGAACGGAAGTTGAGCATATTGAGCATTTGTTGAAGCTTTTTCAGCGTTTGAGGAAGTTCCAGCTTCGTCTGAATCCGAACAAATGTACTTTTGGAGTCCGTTCCGGCAAGTTGTTGGGTTTTGTGGTAAGTGAAAGAGGTATTGAGGTTGATCCTGCAAAGGTCAAAGCAATACAAGAGATGCCCGCACCCAAAACTGAGAAGCAAGTCCGAGGTTTTCTTGGCCGCTTGAACTACATTTCCAGATTTATATCCCACATGACTGCCACATGTGCGCCGATATTCAAGCTCCTCCGGAAAGATCAGTCTCATGATTGGACCGAGGATTGCCAGAAAGCTTTCGACAGTATCAAGGATTATCTGTCTGAACCTCCGATTTTGTCTCCGCCAGTGGAAGGAAGACCTCTGATTATGTACTTAACAGTTCTTGAAGACTCGATGGGTTGTGTACTCGGTCAACAAGATGAATCAGGGAAGAAGGAGTTTGCTATATACTACCTCAGTAAGAAGTTTACTGATTGTGAGTCTCGGTACTCTATGCTTGAGAAGACGTGCTGTGCTTTAGCTTGGGCTGCTAAGCGTTTGCGCCAGTACATGATAAATCATACAACTTGGTTGATATCCAGAATGGATCCAATTAAGTATATCTTCGAGAAGCCTGCTTTAACTGGGAGGATTGCCCGTTGGCAGATGCTGTTGTCTGAGTATGATATCGAGTATCGAGCTCAGAAAGCTATCAAAGGTAGTATCTTGGCTGACCACTTAGCGCACCAGCCAATTGAAGATCATCAGTCTGTTCAGTATGACTTCCCTGACGAGGAAATTCTGTATTTGAAGATGAAAGATTGCGATGAGCCTACACTTGATGAAGGTCCAGAACCTGGTTCCAGATGGACGATGGTGTTTGATGGCGCTGTTAATCAATATGGAAATGGAATTGGGGCAGTAATTATTAATCCCCAGGGTTCGCACATTCCATTTACAGCAAGGCTAACCTTCAAATGCACGAATAATATGGCGGAGTATGAAGCCTGTATAATGGGACTTGAAGAATGCATTGACTTGAGAATCAAGTATCTTGATGTCTATGGTGATTCAGCTTTGGTTGTCAATCAGATCAAAGGTGAATGGGAGACGAATCAACCAGGTCTCATCCCATACAGAGATTATGCAAGGAGAATTTCGACTTTCTTTACAGAAGTTGAATTTTATCATATTCCTCGAGAGGATAATCGGATGGCAGATGCCCTTGCTACGCTTGCTTCCATGATAGTTGTCAGATGGTGGAATGATGTCCCCAACATTACTGTGATGCGCTTGGATAGACCAGCTCACATATTTGCAATCGAAGACGTGAAAGATGACAAGCCTTGGTATTTTGATATCAAGAATTTCCTCCAGAACCAGGTCTACCCGCCTGGGGCATCTGTGAAAGATAGGAAAACTTTGAGAAGGTTGTCAGGCAGTTTCTACCTCAGTGGTGAAGTGCTGTACAAGAGAAATTTTGATATGGTTTTGCTCAGATGCGTGGATAGACACGAAGCAAACCTATTGATGACTGAGGTCCATGAAGGTTCATTTGGTACTCATTCCAATGGACATGCCATGGCTAAGAAGATGTTGAGAGCAGGCTACTATTGGCTGACAATGGAGTCTGATTGTTGCAAGTATGTGAAGAAATGTCACAAGTGTCAAATTTATGCGGATAAGATTCATATTCCTCCGACACTCCTGAATGTGATTTCATCACCATGGCCTTTCTCTATGTGGGGAATCGACATGATCGGTATGATTGAGCCGAAAGCGTCCAATGGACATCGGTTTATTCTCGTAGCAATTGATTACTTCACCAAGTGGGTTGAAGCCGCTTCGTACGCGAATGTAACCAGACAGGTGGTTGTGAAGTTTATCAAGAACCAGTTGATTTGCCGTTATGGTGTGCCAGAGAGGATCATTACTGATAATGGATCCAATCTGAATAACAAGATGATGGAGGAGTTGTGCGCTGAATTCAAGATTGCACACCATAATTCCTCTCCTTACAGACCTAAGATGAATGGGGCTGTTGAAGCTGCTAACAAGAATATCAAGAGGATTATCCAGAAGATGACTGTCACGTACAAAGATTGGCATGAGATGCTGCCATTTGCTTTGCATGGATATCGTACGTCTGTACGCACTTCAACAGGGGCAACCCCTTTCTCTCTTGTTTATGGCATGGAAGCCGTTCTCCCAGTAGAGGTGGAGATCCCATCAATGCGAGTCTTGATGGAAGCCAAGTTGACAGATGCTGAATGGATTCAGAGTCGTTACGACCAGTTGAATTTAATTGAAGAGAAACGATTAACTGCCATGTGTCATGGTCAGTTGTATCAGCAGAGAATGAAGAAAGCATTCGACAAGAAGGTCAAGCCTCGCGTGTTCCGAGAAGGTGACCTTGTGCTCAAGAAAGTTTTGTCTTTCGCGCCCGATTCCAGGGGCAAGTGGACTCCAAACTACGAGGGTCCATATGTTGTTAAGAGAGCCTTTTCAGGCGGTGCTTTGATGCTTACAACAATGGATGGGGAGGATTTCACTCGTCCTGTGAATTCAGATGCAGTTAAGAGATACTTTGCCTAAAAAAAAAAGAGTATATGCAAATGAAAAAAAAGAATGAAAAAATAGAATAGCTCGCTAAGTTGAAAACCCGAAAGGGCGGCTTAGGCAAAAATGAGCGTCTCGGTGGAAAACCCACAAGGGTAATTCAGGCAAAAATTAGAGACTTGAAAAAAGTGATATATTTGCATCCCGCTAGATTGAGTACCTCACTCTGGGGCAATCTAGGCAAAAATTAGGGATTTGGCAAGTAACTGCATCCTGACAAGGCTTTCTGGTTCATCAGTCGTCATTTCGTCAACAAATTCTCGATTCGTCGTCAACTAAAGCTTCGGATACATCGAGATTCAGATTGGTAGAGAAAGGATCATTATGTTCAATGTAGCCCTCTTCCAATATATATCACTGATTTCAAATTTGTACAGATCTATGGAGTCTTGCCATTTGCAGACTACCATTCCATCAAATCAATTTGAGCTTTTTTATCCAATTATTTGCACTCTTATTTGTTTCAATTCAACAAATGTTTTGCATGTTTTAAATTGATAAAATATCATTTTTTAAACAAATCAATTTTTTCAAAATTTTTGTTTAAACAAAGTGGACATTTACAAGATTGAAAGGATACTCAAGAATATCTCAGTGCTCTCCCGAGGGTGGCATGATTCCCAACAGGTAAGACATTGGTTCATATTCCTGGTTTGGTGGTATCTTCTTTCTTCAGATCTTTGTTGAGGTTGTTCCTCAAACAAAGTTGTTGTTGGGGTTGTTCCCCAGTACAGTCGCAAGTGTGTTGTTGAAGACTTCGTTCTCTCCAGCAGCAGTTTTCCCCTAGCATGGGTGTCTTCTTGTGAAGTTTCGGCGGTTGATGGTTTGTCATCTTGATGCCCTGTCACTTTCTCCAGTGGGTCTAGGCCCCAGACTTTATTTGTCTCCTCAGCGCAGTCATGAGTGTAGCTGTTGATTGATACTCCCCTCGGAGTCGCGAGTAGAGCTGTTATTAATATCCCCACCAGGGCTGCAAGTGGAGTTGTTACCTCTTCTCCCCATGCAGTGTGCCAGCAGGATTTGTCTGTTTCCTCAGCACGGTTGCTTTCTTTTGAAGACTCGGTAAGTCAGTGGTTTGATACCCGGTACTTTACCCTTTCCCCGGCGAAGTCGTCTGTGGAATTTTTGCTATCTCTCCATCAGAGTTATTCTCTCCAGCAGAGCAGGATTTATTTTCCTACTCAGTGGTTATTTGGGTTGACATCCCAGTATATTTACAATCATCCTTTCCTCAGCTTAGTCTGCAAGGTGTTTGTTGTGGCAGTTTCGCCCGTTGAATACTCCTTCAATCCCGATATGGTCGGATGATGGCTTTTGCTTCCAGTGAACGGATTTGATTTCCTGACTGTTTGTGATCTCCAGTAGAGGGGCTTATATTGCAGAACCTACTTGTTGTGATCAGTTTGCTGTATATTCTCCCCAAGTGGAGTGGTTTATTGCAGAATATATTTGTCTGATCTGTCCTCCCTCAGTGGCTTGTTCCCAAGAGAGTAGCCGACAGTTTTCCCCAGTAGAGTTGCTTATGCAGTTGGATTCTATTTGGATGATATCATTCTCCCTCAGTGGGTTGTTCCCCAGCGGAGTTATGTGGAGTTGCTTCTACAGCAGTTCGTGCTCGTGCTTATGCACCCTTTTGTTTCTCAGTTGACACTGGGATCCCTTGCAGATATCTTTGGGACCTCTCTTGTTCCCTTACAGATTTGTCTTGGTGGCTGTCTTGCCCGTTGTGACTTTCTGTACCCTGATTGGGTTGTTCCCTGATATTCTCTGATTCTTTGCTTCTTCAGCAGTACGCGCAGATCTTTGCTTTACAGCACGCAGATCTCCGCAGATTGGCTCTCCAGCTGGTTTTTCCCCTGGAAGTATAATACCGGACGTTTGTGTTCCTGAACCTGTTTGTGTTAGAATTGTCTGTTTTGTCAGCATTCATCAAACATAAATCACGCATATTCATGCATATTCAT
The DNA here is from genome assembly GCF_024323335.1 of Lathyrus oleraceus. NCBI lineage: Eukaryota > Viridiplantae > Streptophyta > Magnoliopsida > Fabales > Fabaceae > Lathyrus > Lathyrus oleraceus. Next base: position 229,157,742 of record NC_066585.1, read on the forward strand.
AAAACATTCAGATATTCATGCCATATATCTTTTGTTTGTCGTGTCTCCTGCTATGGTGATATAGATCTCTTTATAGATCTCCCCAAGCAGATGTCGGGTGTTTATAAATCTCTCCATATAGAGTCAACCCCATAAGCAGAAAATGTTTGTCTTTCTTTCTGCAGTTCCCCACTGAGATATACCCTCGTGGATGACGGTTTCTTCCGTTTCCTCCCCAACACATATATTGGGATGGATTTTCCTATTTGAGCTATATCCTCATTAGGACGTGTCTTTATTCAGTCTGTCTCTTCGGATCATTCCCGAATTGGCTATTTGTCAAATGTCTTGTGCTTCCCAGTGGGTTTTCCCCAGCGGAATGTTTTTGGGCCTCTACCCTCATAACCGGTAGTTGTAAGTCCTATCTTTCCTGGCTTTCTTAACAGAATTTGTGGTTATACACCTTTTATTCTCCAGCCAGAGTTTTTGGTCTTCTACCTACCCGGTAGTTGTAAATCCTATTTTCCTGCTCTTCAGCAGTTGGTGGTTTGTTTTAAACCCTATTTTGGTTTCCCGTGCGGATTTGTGATTTGTTCTATCCCCACGCGGAGTTTTTGGTCTTCTACCCCGTATTCGGTAGATGTAAACCCTAATTTGTGTGATTATCTTCATTCAATATTTGATGATGATTTTCCTTTTGCTTGTATAAGTTGCTCAGATCAGCACTTATATCCTCAGCAAGTCTTTTGTGGATAATTGCCGTATGCTAGCAATTTTATCCCCAGTGGGTCTTTTCACCGTATGCTAGTGATTTGTTCCCCGGATCATTGGTTGTTTACCAGTGCATCCCCAGCTAGTTCCCTGTCGATAATTGCCGGATGCTTGCAATTTATCCTCAGCAGTTCACTTTTCATTTACCCTTCTGTTGGTAATGTCTGTTGCTCCTTTTGATTGGTTATCATTATATACCTAGTTTGGTATCCCGATACCTTTCTTTTCGGTTGATTTATCCTTTGTTAACCCAGTAACCGGTTCAGGATAATCTTCCATGCGAGTATATTATTCACGGTCTGCCGGTAATGAATAATATATCTCATGCACTCTTCAGTCGAAGCCTTTTGTGTTTCCCCAGTCGAGTAAGATTCGTTATTTCCCTTTGTGGAGTCGAATATTTTCTTTGTTGTTGGATAATTGCCGGATGCTTGCAATTTGTCCCTTTGAGTTGTCTTTCGTTTACCCGTATGCTTGGTATCGATTGTCTCTCTTTTTGGTTAGTCACCTATTATATACCCAGTAACCGGTATCTCTGGTGTCTTTTCCCTGCGAGTGTATTATTCACGGTCTGCCGGTAATGAATAATATTTCTCATGCGCTCTTTAGTTGGAATCCTTTGTTGATTTTCCCCAACTGAGCAAGATTCGTATTCTTTGTAGAATCGAATATCCATCCTTTAACCAGTTTGTGTTTTGGATGATGAGTGTTTTGGAAGTGAAAACCAATTCACGTTTTCGGTAGGTCACCTATTATATACCCAGTAACCGGTATCCCTGGTGTTTCTTACCATGCGAGTTTATTATCTACGTTCTGACGGTAATAGATAATATATCTCATGCGAGTATCTTATCCACGGTCTGCCGGTAATGGATATTATATCTCATGCACTCTTTGGGTTTGTGTCCCCAGTTGAGTAAGATTCGTTTTCCCGTTGTGGATTCGAATGCCCATCCTGTAAGTCGATTTGCTTTTTTCAAGCCCTCCTTTCGGATGATGAGTGTTTTGGAAGCGAAAACCAATTCACGTCTTCGGATGTTATCCTATAAACAACCCAGTAACCGGTTCAGGATAATTTTCCTTTCGAGTATATTATTCACGGTTTGCCGGTAATGAATAATATGTCTCATCTGAGTATTCTATCCACGTTCTGACGGTAATGGATATTATATCTCGTTCACTCTTGAGTCGATCTTTTGATTGTCTTCCCCTCAGAGTAAGATTCATTTTCCTTGTGAAATTGAATGTACATCCTATAAACAAGTTTGCTTTTCTAACTCTCTTCAGGATGATGAGTGTTTTGGAAGTGAAATCCAATTCACGCTTTGGTCGGTCACCTATTATATACCCAGTAACCGGTATCCTTGGTGTTCCCTCCTTTCTGCTCCCTATTATGACCTCGGTCCCCCTGTGGAGTCAGATTTTCCTGAGTTTGTTACCCGTATGCCTGGTAACATCTCATTTGCTTTGTTACTTCCCCAGTGGAGTTTTCTTTTGCTTCTCCTCCAGGAGTCAGCCTGTGTCTCTCCAATGGATTTATTTTCCTTTGGAATTCTTTTCCCAGTGTGAGTCCTTCACTCCCCAGTGAGTTCTCCAGTCTGTTCTCTGTTTTCCTAATCAGAGTTGTGTTTTGTTCACGCTGTGTCAGTCTTATATTCCCCAGTTTAGAGTCGTGTCTTGTTCACACATCTCTTTCTTTTATTATCCCCATAGAGTCTTGTTAGAGTCTCTGTTCCTGGTGAGTGTATTACTCCGATGGATCGTCTTTTCTTCTGTGTGAATCATATTCCCCACAGAATTTGTGTCTTTTGCATACATACATCTGCATCATGAGGTCTCTTAGGGACCAAAATTTGTCTCATTACTGTTATTTAAGTCCATTCTACCGCGTCGATATGAAGATTTCTAAACTTCACTTCTCCGGCTAGAATGACCTTAAATAGGGGCATCTGTAAGACCCCAATTTTGGGCCCTAAGATCCCTCATGGCCCACATCATTCATATCATAACCTCAAGGATCAATGCATGCTTTTGTTTTCCTCTTAGTGGATAGATTGCCTTGTGGGTTTGTTTCTTGATCACCAAGCATACTTTGCATTTGTATATCTTTGCTTTCATATGTTTATCATTCAAAAAGTACAAAAATATTGTCAGTCTAATCTTTTTGCTTGCAGTTGAAGCAGTCATCAGCAATTAGGTCAAAGTCAGTCATTGATCAGTCAAAGCAATGGATGGTGGCCATTCTTGCAGAATTTGGGCACCATGATCATTAATCAAAGGTTCATACATCTTGAGACATCATTTGAAGTCAAGTTCTCAAGGAATTAGGGTTTGGATTTCATCAGAAGTGCATCAGTCATCCAAAACCCTAGAAAAGTCAACAGAAAGTCAAACTTGGTCAACTGTTGATTTAATCAAAGATTTGATGGATAGAATTGATCTGAAGAAGTTCACTCATGCTTGTATAAGCCTCATCTATCATGTTCAACCTCATCATGGAAGAAAATCAAGTCAAATCGAAAATTTTCCAGAAATAGAAAGTGGACCTGTAATTTCAACTGCCAAAAATGGAAACTTCTTGATCCTCAACTTACATCATGATACAAGCTTCAAATGAATTTTTGCCCAACATGAAAGTTGAAGATCTTGTCTTCCCATTTTCAAAAAGTCCAAGAACTCTCAAATCCCATGTGTGGTTGTCAAGATATGATCAAATCATTTTCTCCAATTTTTGAACTTCAACAAGCCATAACTCTCAAACCATAAGGCCAAATTTGGTGGGGTTTTTTCCTACAAACCACATTTTTCATCCTCTTTCCAAAAATATAAATTTCATGACCTAAAACCTTGCCAATCAAAATGGCATTTTTGGACCTATTCCTTTAAAAATCAAAGTTTGACTCACAGTTGACTTTTTGATTTATGCACTTTTTCTCACTTTGGCCAATTGGGAAAGGTTTAAAATCACATTTGAAACTTGCCTCAAGTCCTAATTCATGGTCATACCACCATCCTACCACTATTTTGGACCAAAATGCAAATATGGTATTTTTTGCAATTACCTCATATGACCAAAGCAAAGTACAGCAGTACATGTACCACTACAAACAGCACAAACATGGTCTGCTAGCAGCCTGATTGCAGGCCCATTCGCAGCAAACACACCCTCCATTTCCCCACTTATGCACACTTAGCAATTTGCAAAAGGCATCATTAGGCAAAAACCAGCTTAACACATCATTAGCCAAACTTAAACAGCAAATATAAAGCATGTTTGCTGTCATTTGCAACCCTAGTTTTGGCAGCCTCCACACAGAAAAATAGAGATACTCTCTTTCTTGCATTTGGGACGATTGGGATTTTCTGTTCAAATCATAAAAGCACACAAGTTCCTCTTGCTTCCTTCATGGTCTGGACAACATCTTGAGCATATTCTCATCATCATTTCTCAACTGAAACGCCTTCCCTAGCTCTGCATCTTCAAGGCATCCTGCAATGGCAGAAATCATTCCAAGCTAGCTTGTGCATTCTGGAGTGGAAATAGCTTCATCATCCATCAACATAAAGCACAAGAGCCATCTGTTTTGCCCTGAATCACTCAATACAATCCTGTTTCACATTGTCTTCAAAAACAAGTAAGCAATTCGACTTCCTCCTTTTACCATGCCATGATGTGATTTGGATAGTTTGTTTGATGCTGATTCAAATGAATGTTGGCTTGCTTGAAATGGTTATGTCATGGCCAAGAAATCTGGATTTCATGTTGTGTGTCCAAACTTATTTCTGTTCGATTCACCTTGCTTGCTTTGATTCCTTAAAATGTGATGCTATATTATTGTTCCTTGATGATTAATGATGCTGTTGGTATGATTGATTATGGATCCTGGACATCTTAAAATTTCAATCTGCATATTATTGATGAAGGCATGCTGCTGTTTTGAAACCCTCATACTGTTTCCAGAAATCCACTTGGATTGTGTTTTGTGTGTTGGTATTAGGATGTTACATAAGTACATATGCCTTGCCATTGAGTGGTTTTGCTCAAAATCTGTTTGTTGTTAATGATGAACATTGTTGCTGATGAATATGCTGCTGCTGTGCGAATTTATAACCTATCCAGGATTTCCATGAGTGATGTTGGTTTGGTCATTGGCTAATGTTGTTTGATTTTCATTATGCCATGATATTATGTGATTTTGCTTGAAACTTGTTCACAATGTTGAACACACAATGCCATGTTGTTGCTGTTGTATGCTTGGTCTAGTTTGTTCATGATGCTGACTGCTTGAATGTATGCTGCTGTTATGATGAATTTGTCCAAATTTTGCATGAATGTGCTTATGCTGTTTTTGATTGATGTTAGTTGATGTTAGTTATTGCATGAGCATTGAGGCTGGTTAGGTTTATTTTGTTCATGGTTGATAAATGTTGCTGAATGATGTTGCTTTACCATTATCATGCTGATGTATGTTTGGTTGAGTCATTTTTGTTTTGATGTTGGTGACAACACAAATGTGCCCTGCTATTAATCCTCCTGACCATTGCCCTGAAATTCATATGTTGATGTTTGTTATGTTTGGTCATAGGTGCTGGTTTATTGTTTGATTGTGTGTCTATGAACCTTACACAATGCCATGATGATGATACCCTGTAGCTGCAACCTTAAACCCTGTCCAGGAATTCCATAATTTATGTTTGTTTGGTTGATTGGTTAATGTTTGCTTGATGTTCATTGCACCATGCCCTTGTGTGTTTTTGCTTGAAAACTTATTGGATGATTGTTGAACCATGGAGTTGAATTGATGAATGCTGCTGATATTGGTATATGCTGTTGTTCATGATTTGTGTTATAATGATGATGACATGATGTTGATGAACCAAGTTGCTAACAATGCTGTTAAACCCTGCTGCTGTTCATTAACCCCAGCATATCTTCCAAGAATCATGTACATGTGCATATATGTTGGCCATTATTTCTGCTTGTAATCCCATGATACATCTCATTACCATGATAATTGTATGATATTTGAATGAGTTTTGTTTGTGGATTACATGAATGTGTGCCTGCTGCTGTTATAATGAGTATGACCAGGAATTTGGTCTGAAGGTGTATTGGTTTGTTGCATCATTGCCATGATTAGTTGTTGCTGCTGTGTTGTTTTAAAAAAAAAACTCTAAGGTTAATTCCCAGAAATCTTCCTGCTGATTGCTTGATATCTATGTATGATGAAACATGATGATGATGTTTGTATGCTGCTGTTTTGAACCTTATGACCATGCCTGGAAAGTCCGTATGATGGTGTTGTATGCTGTAGACTGCTTGCTGCAAGAACCTTGCCAAATACATTGCTGTTGTTTGCTTTGTTTGGGTTAGATGATAATGAATGTATACATCCTGCTGCTGTTAAACATTACCCTGCACCAGAAAAATCCCATGTTTGGTGCTGTTTAGTTGTTCTCAAAATACTGCATGATGATGATGTTTTATGGCCCTGATTATTGGTTGATTGCTGTGTTCATGTGCTGTTGATTTTAATGATGAACTTGGATGATGATCACTTGCTACAGTTTAGGAAACCATGCCCAGAACTTTTCCTGCTTTTTGTTTGTGTTGTTGTTCATGTCACGAATAGTATTGTTACCACCTTAATGTTTGCATGATGGTCGCATGATGTTGTTGTTGTATGCTGATCGAGTTTTGGTGTTGATGTTGGAAATATCATGAGGCTGCATGCTGGTAGAACCCTAGGGTTTTAGAAACCCAGAACATGAATAATGGATTGGCCGAGCTACTGTTCTATTGGCTAGTGGCCAATCAGAACATTTCATCACCTTTGCCTTATGCTGTGTCGTTTCATTTAAGTTGGCAGAAATTACAAGTCTGCCATCGGTTGACTCCTAGTTGACCAATTTGCCATGCTTTCATGTTCAATATTTCATCAATTATTCATCAAACTTCCATAATTCATTTTCAATTCAATTTTTATCCAAAAATCTTGAAATTTTTCCCTCATACTCATGAATGTGTCTAGAATTTTATTATGAATTTTAATCATTTTTCCATTGGCTGGATTTTTAATGATAATTATTTTCTTGACATGTATGCCAAAATGATACATTGTGCCATTTCAATTGTGAAATACTCATGTTGCATCCAATGCCTTTGAAATTTTTTGTGGTAAAACTAGACACACTGACCTTCATTTCCATATAAAGTTTGTGCATTTATCATTTGTGGATTGAGAGTTATGATTTTTTGAAGTCATGTGTTGCATTTGGTGTCATACCATGATCATGCATTTTCATAATTTTTGTTCACACACTTCCCCACATCCAATTGACCCCAAATTTTGCATGAATGATCCCTTGTATGTCTAATTGATGTATGAATTTTCTTGGAATTAATCATGCTGTTTTCCATTTGATTGAGAATTTTCTTCCATATGTGGTCATTTGTTGACTTTTTGTGCTATGCCTTGCCAAATCTTTTGTGAAATTCTCAAATCTTATTTTATGATCATGAAATTTCATATGTGACAACTAGACATCTCAAGCTTTGCATTAGTGTTAATCTCATTCATTTCTCTTCTGTTTTCAAATTGATATGATTTTTTGAAGTTGACCCATGTTTGTTGACTTTCACCATGCCTACTTAAATTTGATTTGACTTCATGATTTTACTTGACTGCCTTCCTCTCATCCAAATGCCATGAAACTTTACATGTATACCATGTTAGATGTTAGGATTGAGTGTGATTTATTTCATGATTTTTTTAAATGTTTAAGTTGACTTTTGAATGAAGTCTTTGCTGTTGACTTTTGTATGCTTCTCTTGCCATGCTTTGCATCCTTTTGCATGTGAAATGACCATGATGCATGATATAATTATGAATCCAATTGAGAATGCTTCTTGAATGTTTAAATTTGGTTTGGGTTGACTTTTTCTTGCTGCCTTGACTTTTTCTTTCATCTGTGACCCTAGGCTAGTCCTAGTGGTCTTCTGAGCTTATGTTGAGTTCATCTGTTTCAGGTTGAGTACCAATGCCCCAAAGACCTTTCAATTTTGATTGAGTTGGTTTGTTTATCATGTGCTAACATTTGTTTTGTAGGTGACTCATATGCTTGAGTCTTTGTGCCTTGCACAATTGGTCCCTCTGTGGTTGACTTTTGGTTTATTTCCTTTGATTTTGACTGTTGACTTGTTTACTAATGAGTTTGACTTTTTCAGGTACTTTAGTTGCCTAAGTTCTTTGAACTTGATTGCTTGCTTTGCTTTTTAGCATTTGCTTTGAGGTATAATTACTTCTTCTTCATGTAGTCTGGAGACCCGGTCTGTTATTTGACCGGGCAAACTGTCTGAAGTCCTCCTTAAGAGGCAATGCCTGTGTGTGTTTAAATTTGTCCTAAGCAGGAAAAGTCCTTCAAGTAAGGCAATTGGTGGAAGGTAGGGATAAGCAATCTATCCCCCACTATTCAGTGTGTCCTCTCTTTGCTCCCATTACATGGTTGAAGCAATGAGATAAATACCCAAGATCTAATCGAGTCAATAATGTGGAGAGAGTTCCTACTTTCTGAACTCCCACACTTTCTTTGATGCTCTCTCTGATCTGAGATAGAAGCAATGAGGCACACCCCTCATCTCCTATTCATCTGCTTCACCTGAGTCCCTCAATGGCCAGGTTAAGAGCAACTTTCACCCATTACAGTGGACTTTTAAAGTCAAACCCTCTTGTGTGAGCCCCCTATTGTTTGGCTATAGAGTGTGTTGTTTGCTATTCATTGATTGATTAATTGCTTCATATGCACTTGCTTGCTTATATGCTATGCATCTATCATCATTATCAATTGCCATTAGTGCATGACCATATCATTTGTCTGTGTGGCTTTTATTCTTGTTGTTTGCCCATTGAGGACAATTGTAAGCCCATTGCTTTGGCATTTGCTCCTGTGATATGGAAGGATAGAGTGTAAGACCTCATTGGTCACTCATATCTTCTGTTTATCTGTTTGTATGTGAGGATACAGTTATAAGTCCCTGTAAGTTGGCATCTGTTATCCTGTGATCATAATTTGATCTGTTTGATGTTGTATGTGAGGTTGCAGTTATAAGTCCCTGTAAGTTGGCATCTGCTTTCCTGTGATCATAGTTTGTTTTATCTGTTTATGTGAGAGGTTGCAGTTATAAGTCCCTGTAAGTTGGCATCTGCTTTCCTGTGATCATAGTTTGTTTTATCTGTTTATGTGAGAGGTTGCAATTATAAGTCCCTGTAAGTTGGCATTTGCATTCCTGTGATCATATTGTTGCTTTTGTTCTTGTATGTGAGGATCCATTGTAAGTCCCTGTGATGTGGCATTGGATTTCCTAGGACCATACTGTGAAGTTAACCTAAGTCCAGATAGATTGGCAGTTAATTTCCACTTTTCATCTTCGTGTTCTTCTGAGGAGATTGGTGTAAGTCCATTGAGTGGCTTCTGATATCCTACTTCTGTTTTAGGAGACTGGTGTAAATCCATTTATTGGTATCCGGTATCCGCTTTTATTTCTTTGCCTGTGGAGATTAGTGTAAGACCATTGAGTGGCCTCTGATATCCCGTTTTGTTTTAGGAGATTGGTATAAGACCATTGATTGGCATCCGATATCCGCTTTTCTTTTGCTTTGTTTGTTTATTATTATCCATTGCTATTCCAAAGGACACACTTGAATCATTTGTTATATGATCTCAAGAAGTGAATCTTCTAAGAAGTTTTACTATCCATCCTTCACCTATTCATCATTCATTATGTCCTAAACCTTTTCACACTTTATCTTTCGAACTTGACATAAGTGTTGTGCAAACATCTTCATGTTTTCTAACTAAAAACCTGGACTCAAGTCCTTGACTTTTTTCAAACTTCATTTTCATAATACTTATTTGAATTGATCTTAATCATACTTTGACTCCATTTTCATAATCATAATCAATAACTTCACTCATTCACTTGTTTTGGCTTTGTCCATTAATCTTTTCATACATGAGCTATAGGTTTGATTTATCTTAGTGGTTGATGTTAATCTCACCTTCTGTCTTTAGTGATTGAATTGTAAGCCTTCCTTGCCTATTATAGGGTTAACCCCTCCCTGGCCAGTTGAAGCTGTTCTCACATGGTGGACGTTGTTGTCTGTATAAGGTTGAGTTTTCTCCCGTGGATAACGTAAGACCTAGGGTTTGTGTTTAAAATTGAACCTAACCCACTTTTGGAAATCTTTTAGCCGAACTACGGCGTTCTGATCCTTACCTTTGATGGAAGGTACGTAGGCAACGGGTTCATCCGTTCGAACCCAATACCCAATAATAATAAAAAAATGTATATTCTTTTCTCACCATCCCAATCATGTTTGCACAATATTTTGTCATAATAAATAATAATCTTGCATAACAAGTGTGAAAAGGGCTCCCTAGGAGTACCTAGGACGTGATGGGTGCCTAACACCTTCCCATTGCGTAATTTACCCCTTACCCAGACTCTCTGATCTTTTTATTAGTTTTCTACGTGTAAAACTTCTTAGGCTTTTGTTCGCTTTTTAGCCAATCCTTTGGATAAATAAAAGTGCGGTGGCGACTCGAAATTGAATGTATCTCATAGCTTATGGTTTAATCGATAGATCATATAGCGACGAATACACCGCTACAACCTGCTCACGCATTTTTACCTTATTTCCCCCAGAGTCTTTGTCTCCCTAGTGAGTGTTGTTACTCCTATGGATCTTCAGTTTCTCCCGATTTCTTTTCTTTTGTGGCAATTATTCACCACGAATATTTTATTTTGCATGCATACATTTGCATCACGAGGTCTCTTAGGGACCAAAATTCGTCTCTTTGCTATTATTTAAGCCCATTCTATCTCGTCAAGACGGAGATTTTAACCTTCATATCTCCGGATATAATGACCTTAAATAGGGGCATCTATAAGACCCTAATTTTGACCCTAAGATCCCTCATGGCATCATGTTATTGTACAAGTGCATTGCCTCAAGGATCATAGCATGTTTGGCTCCTTAACCCTAGGGTTGGGACTTGTTTGAGTGTTTTGAGACCACCAAGCATGCTTGTATTATATATTATTGCTTTTCTTATTTGATTACTAACCAAAAGCACAAAAATATGTCACTAACTCTTTTTGTTTTGAAGCTTAAGTGATCATATGCTCCACAATGCTCCTAGGAGGCTCATAAGCCCAATGCAATGGCTAGATGAAGATGAGAAAAAGCATGAAAATGGTCCACAAATCTCCTAATCATCATATATGTCTCTCGAGTATCTCAATTTGCCAATTTGATCAAGATAACCCAAAGGGCTTGAAGATTGTTTCCCAAGGAAACCCTAATTTCATTGTGCTTTGACTGTGCCTTGCCCATGAAGCAATCTCAACCTATGATCAAATTTAATCAAGGGAAGTTCTTTAATTTATCATTTTATGAATATATGAGCCTATTTGAGGCCCCTCAATCATTTATTCATCAAGATTGGAAGTTTGGCCTTGAAAAGTTGACCAGTCAAGTCATCTGACTAAGCTGAGGATCAATGAGATATAACTTTTGATGTGTTTGTCAAATAAATATGACCCCAAAAGCAAAAATGTTCCTAAGAACCATACGAACAACTTTCATGTTCATACAAATCCATTTGAAGCTTGGAAGGTCGCCATTAATTTCAAAACGTTATAGGTCATTTTGACTGAAACCCTAAATTTTGGCCAACTTACCAAGGGCATAACTTCCTTAATTTTTATGATTTTGATGTGAGACCAAATGCATTGGAAAGCTTGCGATGTCTACTTCAAATGGTATGTTGGAAAAAATTTCATAATCCTAAAATAAATACATGTGATAATGCAAAACATTATAGGTCATCTTGGACCTAATTCATTGAATTTGAAAAAGTACCCAACTTGAAATGCCCATAACTTTGTCATAGAAAATCCAAATGATGCAAACTTTGAGTCTATATTGACCACCTTGAAAGGATATACAACTTTGAAGTTGGAGATTGTCTCATTTGAAGCTTTTATCATGAGGACATAAGGGTTTGATTGAGCTTACTTTTGGTGAACTTTTTCAAAATGATTTGAACATGTTTTGTACTTGGATTTTCCAAGCCATTTTTTATCAATTTGCAAATGTCAAATGATTTTTTTTGCCCAACATGACTTTTGTTCCTTATTTCAAGAGCTTTCCAACCATTACTCACAATAGTCCTTGGGGTCTACCATTTGTGAGTTTCGAAATTCTTTTCATTTATGTGCATTTTGGTATTTTTATGCTAAAACTTGAAATGCAAACATGCTTCAGTCCAATGTGCACGACCAAATGCCTTCTATATGATATCAACTAGCTGCTTCAGCCATCCATGGCCCTTCCACATGCCCACAAAGGCCCATGCAATCAAAAATTCAAATCCCATGCACATGAGAGAAGTGTGTGATCAACCACATTCACCTATAAATAACACCCTCATGAGCTTCATTTGTTAACCTTTTGGAGATCCTAAGTGCTGCAGAAATGAAACCATAGCCCTCACTAAAGGAATCAATCACTTTCTTCAATATTTTCGAGCTTGAAATTCAGCATCATTAGCTGAGTTTAAAAGCCAGATTCCTTAGCCAATCACTTCCATTACACTCAAGGATCAAAGAGGAGCAAGGATCTTGGAGAATTCGTGGCCAGAAGTTCATCAATTTGAAGGTATCCATTCAAATATTTTGGATCTGAAACTCCTAATTCAATGTAGTTTGCTTGTGTTTCTGTGGTTCTCTGAAGTCCTCATACTTGAGGCAAGATGTTTATGCATTCAATTTTCCATTTCATGAGCAATCCGTGTGGACACCATGATTTTCTCATTCATCTTTCTCTCAATATAAGAAGATTGAACGAAATCCATTGGTACAGTGATGCTCTACATCACAAGAGCTTTATTTCCATGGCCTTATTTTTCATTTTCATTGAGGTTCATTTCTCTTCAAATTTGGCCGGAATCTGTTGCTTCGCCGGAGAAGACGGTGGTTTCCACCATCACCACCAAGTGTGCTTGCTCCTGGCCATTGGATCTTGCTTCCACGATCTAATCTTGTTCATTCATTTTAAATACTTCGTTTAATGCACCATGCTTCGCGTTTGACTCAAGTGTAGCGTGCAACATCAGATCTTGACCATACACCACTGCCACGTCAGTTAATGAAGTGCATCTAGTGGTGCTGCTTTTTTCACTTATTTCATTTTTCTTTTTATTTTCTGTTAATTCATTTCATTTTAAAAAATTCATTAAAAATTCATTTGAATTCAGAAAAATATGAGACCAATTCCAAATTTTTTCTTAAAAAATCTAGTTTCATATTATGATATTTAATTATTTTTGTGACTTCATTTGATATTTTTTATGAATTACTTTGTTTTTATTGGTTTTAATTCATTTTAAAATACTTTCTGACTTTTAAAGAATACAAAAATATTTTCATAGCATCTATGGATCATGATAAGTCAATAAAAAATAGTCTCAACAATTTCTTATTTGTTTTGAGATTATTTGAGATTTTAATTCATATTATGCTATTTTTTGGTTGTTTTTAATTGATTTTAATCACTTTCTGATTTCAAAAATTTGTGAGAAAATTAGTCAAAGTTTATTTGACTATGTTGAACCTATGAGAATTTAATTGGACTTTTTGAAGTTGCTTTGAATTGAATTTGAGGTTCAACCTTATTTTTTTATTTTTTATTTGTATTTTATTTTAATTCAAAAAAACTAAAAAAATATCATTGACTTCTTGACTTGTTATCTTCATTCTTCTTCTGTTTGGTGTTGATTGGGGTTGAATTGAATCAACTTTGATCAAATTCATTGTATCTTGTGGTTTGAAAATCCTTAAGTATTATCACCTAGAAAGATAAATGAATTTGATCAAGGATGAGTCATCCCTTGATCAATTGGTATTGGTTGTTGACTTCTTACCCCCTCCCTTTCATCTTCATCCCTTTCTTTCCCTCAATGGCTAATGAGTTAAAGTCTTGAGGTTGGTCTTGACAAATGAGAAGCTTAACCTTCTTTGATCCAAACCAAACTCAACTTGATCCATGATCAAGTGAGTTATTTTGTGTCAAAGATAGGTTGCTTCTTGGTCAAGCAAATAACCAAAAGTCAATACAAGGCCCTTCCCGTTTTTTTGGCATGGCAAGTTTATGGAGCTTGGCTTACTAGTCATGACCTCTAACTTGTGTTTTTTTTGCCTATATTCTTATTGACCGGCCTCAGATAGGCGGAACTACTACGTTAGTCCACTTACGATTGCTTAACATAGCGCTACATTGTTTTATGACAAGCTAACATAACCTTACTAACTACTAACTTTAATTTGAGCTTTTAAATTCTTGTCATTTACTTTTAATATCATTTATTTCTTGCTCATTATTCATCTTGATTTTTTTTATCTTTGCTCACTTGAGCACATATTTTATGTTTATGTCATTTTTCTTTTGCTCATTTGAGCCCATTATTATATATAAATATATTGTTATTTTGTGTTGTTTGTGTTTGTTTTGATGTGAACCAAAATGCTAAAGGAGAAAGGACTTAGAATTAGGATTTACCCATGCTTAAAGGAGTTCAAGAGCAACTAGGCCTCATACCTTTAGAATGCAAAATTTGTTGAAGAGCAACTAGGCCTCATGCCTTTAGAATGCTAAAATTTAAAAGTTGATCTCAAAGGACTTCTCCTCAAACTTACTCTTTGTCGATTCCCATTATTGTGTTGTGAGCTTTTTGATGTGTGCTTTTGTGTGATAGCGATCTCATCTTAAGATTGTGAAAAGAGGACCATTGTCATGAGTAGCCAAGTTAAGAGCCAAGCCAAATGGAGATCCTAGGAGCTTGAATTCAAATGATTGATTCCTTGTTTGTGTGCTAAGTCCAAAGGAAAGAAGCATCTTGAGTCATCTCTATGACTCCAAGAAAAGGAACTCCAAGGGTTATCTTTCCCCTCTTATCTTTGTATGTTTTAGGAATAACCCTTCTCTCTTCTCCCCACTCTAACCAAGCCAAAAAGCATTTTCAAAACTTTGACTTTATTTCAAATTTGAAACCTAGGCCTTAGGCCTTTGACTTTTCAAAACCATTTTCATAACTACTAATTGTAAATAAACTTTAATCCAACTCTGACCTCAGTTTGTAAATAAATCTAACTTGTAAATATAACACATTTCAAGTTGTTTTGTGGTTCCAATGGCCACCTTGTTAAAACTCTTTTCAAAAACATTAGTCATAGGTTTGAGTTATCATAGTGGTTAATGTAAATCTCACCTCATCCTTAGTGTTGGATTATAAATATTCCATGCTTATTATAGGGTTAACCCCTCACTAGCATGTTGAAGCCTTCCTCACATGGTGGATTGTTGGTTTAGGTTGAGTTTTCTCCCTTTGATAACAAAATACCTTAAGGTTTTTGATTAAAATCAATTTACCAATCTTTGAGATTTTTATCCCGAACTACGAGGTTTTGATCCTCATTTGTGATGGTACGTAGGCAATGGGTTCATCCATTCAAACAAAAAAAATTTGTATATATAATCTATTCTCTTCTCATCCCTCCAATTTTTTTGCATAAATCTTTTCACAAATACCTACCTACAACACATATTTTCAAAAAGGGTTCCCTTAGAGTACTAAGGATGTTTTGGGTGCGTAAAACCTTCCCATTTCATAACCAACCCCCTTACCTAGATCTCTGACATTTTTATTAGTTTTTGATTTGAAAAACTTCTTACTTGGCTTTTGTTCACTTTTTAGCCTTTCCTTTGGACAAATAAAAGTGCGGTGGCGACTCACATTGTATGTTGACTTTTGGTTTAATCAATAAACCTAAAGGTTACGAAAACCCCGCAATACACGCCCCATGTCAGGTGACACGAATGGCCGTGTCGGGCCTCCTGAACCGTGAAATCTTCTTTTTTCGACCACCAAAACCTTCCTCTTTCTCGCATTGAGTCCGTTGGATCTTCTCCATGGACCTGGAGGGCATAAACACGAAAACCAAAGCGTAAAATCACGAATGTACAAAATAAAATTGATAATTAATAAAATTGCTTAAATAACTTACGGGAATGAGAATTAACTTTAAAGGTACCATATTGCGTACACAGTGTCTCAAACTCCTTGGTTTCTTGTCGGATAAGCAACAAAAATATAGAGAAAATGGTGACCGATTACAACCCTAAACTTATCTCATTGCTTGTCCTCAAGTAATGTCCTATACGACACAGTGTGTCACTTCCCAAAAAATTTATTTTTACAGTGATACTGCTGAGATCTTTCGCCAACGTCTTCACTCTCTCTTTTATAGTTCCTACTTTTCTTAATGAGTTTTCTTCCGCACTTCCACATCGAGGTACTGCTTCACCTGTCAGCTTATACCATACTCTCACCAAGTCTCTCGGGGTTTAAGTGTTTTCACTCACAATTCAGAATATGCAATATCAACTCATAAGTTTGAATAATTTCTCCTTTCATACCAACTACACATAACACACACTTTTTGAGGTCTTTCGGGTTGTAACGGGGCTTGCGTTATGGTGTGGTAAATACAAACAAAAGGGGAAACTAGTGGTTTTGGGTTTCAGAGCTAATGTCATTATTCTTTTCACTGTGTTTGTTCATTTTACTTCTTTTCTTTTTCAATTACTCAGTTTCTTGATCTTCTCTCTTTTTTTTAAACTGAGTGCTCTTCCTTCGGTGAATGCTTCTTTCAAACCATCAACTACATTTCGTTTTCTCATTTTTCGATGTTCGTTTTCCTTCTTAATTTTTTTTGCACTCACCTTGGTTTTTGATACTTATGGGGTTTACCCCAAACTTAGAATTTAACACAGCTTAATGACATCACATTGACTTTGAATAGGGTAAGGAAGTGTTTTGGGCCGCGGGTTACATTTATGTGGTTAGACAAACAAAGGTTACATGCTCAAATGGGGTTAACAAAGGATTACATTAACGAGATGGCTAGAAAGGCTTAGGGCTATAATCAAACAACGTGCCTTAGTGTGTGTATACATGCAGTGAAATTCTCAGAGAACCTACGCAAAGTCAGAGTGATAAAGACATACCTGAATATCGCTCATGATAACAAATATGTTTGACTTTTTATTCACTCACCATGTTAGGTAAATCTTGACAGCATCCACAATACTTCGAGTATGGTGCGACTTCTTACTTAACTCGGAATGCACAGGGAACCCACGTTAGTTGAGCTTTAGAAGTTGCATCCGATCTTTTCTTCAGTAGTATCGACTTTATGGGAGAATCCTTCACAACAAGCAATAGTAAGTGGAGTGATCATTTCATCCACTACCTCTATTGATCATTACCTCATCCAACTATAATACCAAGAACCTGAAATACATCCAGCACATGATACCCGACAGTAAAAATAAACCAAATGTGAACGGTAAAAATTGGGAACTAATCAAATAAAACATAAAATAAAACAAAAATAAGGGCAAAAAGCATAGGAAAACCTCCCCCACACTTGAACTAAACATTGACCTCAATGTTTTGGAACATGATAGAAAGAGGGTGACTCGCAGTGCCCCATTGAGGGGGGCTGGGCGGAAAATGCAACATGCCCACACGAAATTCAAATTTTCCAAACAAATTTCAAATCTGCAGGCCTAACACGGGCGACCATGTCTTGCTATTGTCTCTTCTCTTGGTTGGGCGTGGCCTTTAGTATTCTTGACACGGGTCGTGTTAGGCTGCTGTTATGCTCATTTTTCCAACTTTTTCCATGTGAGTACATTCTCCCTTTTATGCAAGGCACTGTGCAAACCTAAAATAACAAACAAACACAAACAATAATTAGAAATAGTAACGCGTGTGTTGCCTCCCACGAAGCGCTTCGTTTAACATCACATGACTTGACGGTTTATTCCCATTGTTATGGGGGGGGGGGGTTACTTCAACCTCCAAACCTTGTTTCATCTCTTGTCCAAAACTAGGAAGCCGTCTCTTTCATCAGTATGGATTCTTTTGTGCCACAAGTTCTTTTTAACCTCCATCTCCTTACCTTGTTTTCATTTTCGTTTTCTTTCTCTTGGTTTTTGGAATGGAGATATGAGTCTTTCCATTAAGGGTGGCTAATGATAGTGGTGAGAGTCGAGAGGGCCTTTTTGTATCTTTCTATGATGTTGGTATGTTACTTTGCCTTCTCGCCTCTGTCCTGATTAAGCCTACTTGATAATGAGATTATGTATCTTCCTCTAGCTCTTGGTCTTAAATAGTATTCAACGTTATCTCTTTGTCGTGAACTTTCAAGGTTAATTTGCCCTGATCCACGTCAAGATTGCATCGAGTTGTCTGCATGAAAGGTCGACCCAGAATGATGGGTGCCTCATCATCTTCAGGTATGTCTAGGATTACAAAATCAACAAGAAAACTCAAGTCCTCTACTTTTACCAGTACGTCTTCTGCTATACCATATGCATACTTTCTTGAGTGATCCGCAAACTTCAGATTGGTCTTCATATCACTGACATTTTTAATACCCAACCTGTGATAGATTGATAGTGGCATCAGACTCACACTCGCTCTAGAATCTATTAGTACCTTTTTGAAGGTTCTTTCTTTAATCGTGCATGATACTGTTATCGTTCCCGGATCCTTTTGTTTTTTTAGGAATTTTTTGCTCCAGTGAGTTTGCACTATACTTTTCCTTCCAGGCTACCGGTTCTTTTGTGGTTGGTTTCTTTTCGACCATTACCTCTTCCATGAATTTCTTGTACATGGGCATTCTTTTGAGTGCTTCAAACAAAGACATATGACCCTCGACCTTTTTAAACATTGTCATGAATTTCTCCAAGTCTGACTTGCTTGGTTCCTTCTTTGTCACTCTCTGAGGGTATGGCAACTTAATCACCAATTTAGTCTCCTTTGTAATTTCCTCTTTAGTCGGCTCGCCCGGTGATATAACTTTTTTTCTTTTTAGCGGACTTTTTCTTTTTCATTGTGACAATACTAATATTCTCTTGATTTCTCGGATTTTGAACTATTTCACTTGGTAAGGAACCTGGTGTTCGAGAACTTTCTAGTTGTTGTGCTATCTGACCCAGCTGAACTTCAAGATTCTTTAGAGAGACGGTGGTGTTTTTCTGATTGTTACTAATCTCTTATTCGAATTGCCTATTTTGAGCGTCCATGTTTTCAATGGCAATTTCCCAGTCTGCTTTCCTTGGAGCTTGTTGTTGCTGTTGTTGTTGATATTGAGTCTGGTATTGACCTTGACCCTGTTGTGGAACATTCCCTTTATGATCTTTCCAGGAGAAGTTTGGATGATTCTTCCAACCTGGATTGTAAGTGTTAGAGTAAGGGTTATTCTGCCTTAAGAATTTTATCTCTTTAATTTGTTGAGGAGTTACAAAGCAATACATAATGTGGTGAGGTCCATTACAGATTTCACAAGTGATGGTCTGAGAAGGTTGAATTTGAGCTACCTGTTGAGCACCTATATTCATCGCTTTTAATTTATTCTTTACTTCAGTAGTGACTGTATCTTCCAAACGGATTTTATTTGCTTCTACTTTCAGGTCGATGACTCCTTCAAGTTTTCTTGTACACCTATCGTATAATTCCAGATGCTCATTTGAGGATATCGCTTGAATGATCATTTTAATACCGACGACTGTTGAGAAATTTGTTGAGACACCGGTTGCTGTATCAATTAACTATTTTGTCTTTATTTTCATCCCATTGACAAACATCTGAATTTCTTCAGTCTGATCCATATTATGAGTTGGACACACTACGAGGACCCTTTTGAATCTTTTGTAGGTATCTCCCAAAGACCCACCATCTTTCTATTTGAAGTTCAAGATTTCATACCTTTTTCTCAGAAATACTGATGCTGGAAAATACTCATTTAAGAAAGTTGTTTCCATCTCTTTTCATGATGTAATACTTCCAGCTGGAAGAGATTAGAACCACTCTTCCGCCTCTTCAGATAAAGTGAATGGGAACATTCTTAACTTCTTTGCTTCATTAGTATGACCAACAATTTTCAAAGTAGTACGCATGGTCAAGAATCTCTGTAGGTGCTTGTTGGCATCTTCATTAACCTTTTTGGTGAAATATTTTCTCTCAAGTTGATTGATTGTGCTAGGACGCAGTTGAAAGTTCGTCACATTCACCGGTTGGTTGACAATGGTCAATCTACCGCCCGATGCATTTGCCCCTCCATAGTCACCTATGAGTCTTTCCTAAGGTGGAGGCGGTGGAACTGGAGGAATTTCAGCCATAATTTATTTTTCTAAATCTGAGTGATCAGAGGGAACTTCTTCTTTGGAATCCAATCTAGCGTTTCTACGTCTCCGGTGAAAGGTTCTCTCAATTTCCGCGTCAAAAAGAAATTTTACCGAGGGCTCTCCTTGCATACACATATTAGTGAATGAAAATATCTAAATGACAGAAAAATAATTTTACTGTAGAGCAACAAAATTTTAATTAAACTCTATATTTTGGAAGTCCCCGACAATGGCGCCAAAAACTTGATCGAAAAAATAGCAAGTGTACTATTTTGTCTGTTATAGTAATAAAGGGGAAATTCCCCGAATGTCGATCTCAAGGACTGCAAGTTAATATTGAGTTCAATTCATCGTTCAATTAAACAAAAATTGTAATTGGGGTTTTAAATTCAAAATTATAAAATATAAAGGCAAAAGAAAATAATACTGTAAAAATAAGGGTTTACAAGGTATGAGGAACAATGCCAGGAAAGGTGTATGATTTGTCCCTGTAACAACTCTGAGTCACTATTGCATCAATAAATATCAATTACTATCAGTTCTCAAGGGTATTTTCTCCCAAGTCCTTGGTGAGAAAACCTTTAATCATTCTATCCTAATTTCTATGTCTATAGGCAATTATGGTGAAGTTAAACTTTATTATATAAAGAATGCTCTGATTCATACAGGGTATCCCTAGTCCTAGGTGATATCTACTGCAGAGCAATCTTATGAAAACCTTACCAATGCCGGTCCAGCCTAATTGATAACCATACAACAATCTCGATTGGTCCGAAAGAGAAATCATTGAACACATCAAAAGATTACCATAAAAATAATATTATAAATGCAATCATAAACTTATAGTCATTACAACTCTAAATCAGGAACACCCCCTAGCATTGGGGGATTTAGCTACTCATATTGTTCAAAAAAATTTAGGAGAAAAAATACACATTATAAGTAATTGGATGACTTGGATCTTCAATTGCTTCCGCTCATGAAAACCTTCAGCTCTCTGAATTCCTTGATCTCTATAACCCTTGCTCGTCTAACAATATTGTGTTTGCCTCGTTCCAAGATGATCTTTTCTCTTGTAGAAACGCGCCTAATATATTGAAAATCCCTTAGCAGAAGGTGGAAATCTCTAAAACATCCCTGCAGCTTAAGCCCGGTGAAAAATCCCGAAAATTGCTAAATTAGCGTTTTGGGCTGACATTGGTCATGTCAAGCTGACACTGGCCGTGTCAGCTGACACGGACGGTCGTTTCAGGCCACGGTCTTGGGCATTACTTCTTATTTCTTGGCCTTCCTCCTGACACGGCCCGTGTCAGGTGACACGGGTGGCCGTGTTAGGCCTCCTAAACTGTGAAATCTTCTTTTTTCGACCGCCGGAACCTTCCACTTTCTCGCATTGAGTCCGTTGGATCTTCTCCGTGGACCTGGAGGGCATAAACACGAAAACCAAAGTGTAAAATCACGAAAACACAACATAAAATTGACAATTAATAAAATTGCTTAAATAACTTACGGGAATGAGAATTAACTTTAAAGGTACCATAATGCGTACACAGTGTCTCAAAATCTTTGGTTTCTTGTCAGATAAGCAACGAAAATATACTAAAAATTGTGACCGATCAATGATCTCAATCAAATCATATGTTTCCTAAAATATCTTGACATCGTTACTACATAAATAAGTCAAGACACAATATTCTCGAGGTACAAGGAAAACACTCAAAAATATACGTGAACTACATCTTAAGATAAAATATTAATGAGACTAAATCTCACGAGATGTTTAGCTCAATTACGCTATAATTTTGAAATAATATGCAAGGATATCTTGTTTAACATTTGTTTAAAATACTTGTTTTTCCAAAATGCAGTCAATCACAATATGTCAGACCTAACAATCTCCCCCTTTGGCAAATTTTGTCTAAAACAATCCTTGCAACGACCAACAGGTAAGAGGGTTAGAAACAAGGATATACACCAATAATAACATACGACATCTTTTTTCACACAAAACACCAGAGGCAGGCTCAACGAATAACATGCCTCATACTATATAATACACCAGAACAAACTATCCTTTTAGATAGAATGTCAGGACATTGTTCCTGACACCAGGAACATCATGAACAACATGAATCCAAGTACCAAGTGCTCCCCCTAAGTATCAGGCGCAGGGAATGAGTTAGCCCAAGGGTTACTCCCCCTCCATACATGCACATGCTCCCACTCAAGGAGCAAGAGGGACTAAGAGGCAGAACACAAACCACACTACAAGCAACAACACCACACATACCTACTCTCCCTTTTTATCCATAAAGTTGACAAAAACCATACTAACCAAAACATCAATTTTAGCAAAACAAAGTTAAGAGAGTTTACAAACCAAACAAACCCAAGAGCACTTTTTATAGTGTACAATAATATATCTAGGGCACATTCTACAACAAAAGAATAACCAACACATGAAAGACTAGAGATCTTCAATCCTCATCACTGCTGGTAGTATCTTCATCCCCACTTGCATCAGATCCATCTTCATTTTCTTATTCTTCATCTGTTCCATCACTTTTAAAACCGCCTTCTTCTTCAGATAGAGGCTTAATCAACATTTCAATCTCGCTTTTTCTTTCAGTACAACTTTTTATAGTTTCATCCAAGGTTTTGCATGTATCTTTCAACTCTGCTAGGATGAATGTTCTGTTAGTAGGCCTTGAAGGAGTCTGTCTAGATGTCATGACAATGTCTAATACATGTTTCCTAGTGAAAAACCTATAATTCAATGAGAGAGGAGGGTCCCTTTTGCATGTATTGTCAGATTTGATTAAGATACTTTGGTGTTGACTTAGGATAACCCCACAGATCAATGATGGAAAAGCTATTGGCATTTTCACAACATAACATGCAACATGCTTCATAGTTTGATAAAAAACATAGGATCCAAAATCAAAATTTAACTTGGTCACAACAATATAGATAAACTTACCTAGCCCAGTAGCTATATTAGAGGTGTGATTGGTTGGAACCTAATTTGTAGCTCCAATTCTGTGGAGAACAACATACTTGACACTCAATGCACTGGAAGACAGTTTCCCTTTCCTTGGTCAATCCTTCACTTGCTTAGCAGTAATCTCTCTATAAATGAGATTCTCAGAGACTTCAATTTCAGCTTGTTCTTCTTCATTTCTACCCAAGAACCTACTGATTATTTTAGGAGAAAAAACCACACACCTTCCTTTGACATACACTTTCCTAAACTCCTTGGTCCTTTTGTTGTCACATTCCTTGGAGACGTTCACAATAAATTATTTGACAAGCACTTGCAAAAACCTGTTACGTTTCATTAATCCAATTTCTTGAATCATACTCAACACCTTTTTACATTCAAAAGCATTTTTTCCCAATTCCCTTTCCAATGCTAATCTTCTTTGATAATCAAATTTCCATTTTTCAATATTCTCCATAGAGTGAAATGAAATGTTGTCAAGTGGAACTCCAGGAATATTAGCTGGTATCTTCTTCCTTGAGGCTTGCTTTCTGGAAGTAGAGATGATGTCCTGAACATTGTGTTCGACATCATGATCAGATTCACTAGACTCATAGGGAACTTTCTTCCTTTTCATAGATTTCTTCTTAGATATAGGAGTCGCCACCTTGCTCCATCTTTTTGTGGGACCAACACTTGCTTTGTTCCTGACAGATTTTGAGGGTGTGCTAGAGGATCCAACTGTTGTACCCCAAAACTTGTCCTCCCCTTTTCATATTTCCATACAACCCTTGACTTGGGAATCATATTTATACATTCATGCCTCTTTCATATGCATCATTCATCCATTAGTTGATCACTATATATTCAAAGCTCTTGGCTTGTAAAGCTAGGGTTTGTGTGTGGATCAAGCTTCAAAACTATGCCTTGGCTATTCATCTGATTATATGAGATGTAAAACCCTAATTACCTGATCTTGGGGGTGTGAATTCAACAAGGTTTCGTCAAGGCACTCGTCAGGGCTTTCAAACCCTAATTCTTGATGATATGGTTATGGAGCTCTATCGAGCTTCTCTCAGATTTGTCTTGGCTATCTAAACTCTAATTGGGGGATTCATATATTGAAGACTTGTTTGTGAAGCATCATGATTGATTCAAAGACCTTGGTTGAAAGGCATGCTTCATGTAACCCTAATCAAGGGGGATTTGGTCTTAAGGCTTGACTTTTCATCTAGATGGCCTCCAAACCCTAATTTCATACCATTCTTCACCTATTGTGTGTTTGGTACCATTGCTTGATCATTGTCCCCCATAACCTCTTATTTTTGATCCATTCATGTTGATTACTTGGTTGGTTCCATTCATTTGTGCTTAAGGCCATTGGTCCTAGCTCAAGTATTGGGTTTATCACATTCAATTGCTTCCATTCTTATGGCATTTCATCTGGTCATATCTCCATGTTTAGCCCATAACTTGTGCATGCCTTGCTTGGTTTCAATGCCTTAGTGTTTTGTTCATGGATCTTTGGTTAGGTCATAGTCATTGTCCATTTTGTCCATGGCTAAGGTTTAAGAAATCATCTAAGTATTATATTATTCATACACTCCCATTAGTTTAAGTCATGGTCCATTCACACCCAAGTCTTGTCATGTATCATTAATTCAAGGTTTGATTTCATAAGGTTATGTGGTTGATTGTTCAAAGTTCATTGGCCATATCATATAATTCATTCCATATCATGGCTTGATTAATCCAATTCAAAGTTAATTATAAGTCTTGATTCATGTTCATCCAAGGTCATATTCATGGTTCATTTCAATCAATTTAAATCATGTTCATACAAGATCATTACAAGCATAAAATTCATTCAAATACAAGTATCAATTTCATTCAAATGGTCACTATTATCCATTACAATGTCCATTCCATGAGAAAGAATACAAAAAAATGAACTTTGACCAAATGTTGACTTTAGTCAGTAGTTGACTTTTTGGTCAACTTTGACCAAAGTCAACTTAATCATTTTACATCCCAAAAACCCTAAATTCCCATCCTAAGCCATAAATCCTATTTTTATTTTCCAAAATTGATCCTTGATATTGGAGGTTCCCTTTTGCCCATGTTAATCCAAAATCCCATTTTGAAGTCATGTTGCAAACCTTTGTCTAACCATCCATTTCATGGCATGCATGACCTACATGGACCACTGCCAAAACATGAGTGAAATCAGTAAGTATGTAATGCAAGCAAGTTTCATAAAACCACAAAGTCAGCTATCCTTACATTGAAGTGTGCTAAATCAGAATTGGAGTTAGCTATGTACAACAAGATACATGTTGTAGAAAACAAACACATGCTAGCAAGAAATAGAAAAATATCATGAGCAATGCACAAAAGATAGTCCTACTACATCACAATCACGTGTCATGGCTGATGGATCTTAGAGGATTCAGTAGTTGGTTTTTTCTTACATGGTGCATTCCATTAGCCTTTCACTTGATGTTGTAGTAGTTGGCTTCTCATTGATGTTGCATTCCACCTGTAGTATCATACAACAGTCCAGTTGCAAACATCAACTAACCAAGCAACATTCACATTGCATTTCCAACACCAGAACATTCTGCATCATCATCCAACTGTCAGCAAACAATTAACCTACAACACACTTGTTGCAATGCAATGAAACATAAACCAAATGCAGTACAAAAGCCTATAATTTATCACCATACATTGAAACATGGACCAACATGAGGCTAAATGCTTACCTGCTCAGTGGCAATAATTCAGGAACAAGCTTGCAACCTTGCAACAATCCTACAACTCACCAAGCCATGAGCCAAGTACTAGACTTGCAGCATATCTAAGATCCAAGAACATGCAGCAGTACTGAACACGCCAAGAGGCTCAATATTGGAACCTAATAACCTGCAGTGGATATGAGAATCATGATGTCACTGCAATGCTTTGCTCAAACTGGCTTTAACGTATTGCTAGTAATTAAGTCAGAACCTGCTGAACACTTTGCAAAATCAGAACACCATGACCTTTCATCCATTACTTGTTACCCTGCAAATTGGTACAGCAAGATGCAATTGGCAATGCACCAATCCCGCATCCTGCAACATTCAACACAACACCCTTGTGACAAACCATAAATCTGCCAAGACACTGTCAATAACCAACAGAAATATGTCATGCATCATATGCAAAAACCAACCAAGTTATGTTGCCTAAACCTGACCTGCACCACTTCATGACACCAACCTGTAATGCAACAAATTCAAAGTTCATATGACATCCCTGCATGAATAAAGTCGTATAGAAACAACAACGTTGAGAGTCAAGAGATAACAACATTGAGAGGTCCTTGCATTTTAAGTAGATAATTCCATTGAGACTACTTCATACTAACATTAACAGGTGCATGAACAAACTCACCATTATCCAAACATAACCACACATTAGTTAACCTACAGTTGCAAGTCACACCTAAGCTCATTTGTTACACCTTGCACCTAAGCCAATTAAATAACAGGTCATTATTCAAACTGTAACCTACAATGGCCAGCCAGAAGCAGAATTGGACTTGAACTCATTCCACTCAACTAACTAATTAACTGAGTTTCTAATTCCCTAACTAACTGAGTTATCAGTTAACTCAGTGAGTTGATCCCAACAAACTCCAAGCCTAAATTCCAAGCCTACTCTAATCCGAGCCTAACATTTGTTTAATCATCATCATCATCATCATTTCAGCACCTTGGAATCATTACCCTCAAGCTCTCCAACTCTCTATGAACCCTCTCCCTCTCACACTCAAAGCTCAATTCCCAAACTCCATTGAAGCTTCAGGAAGAGAGAGCTTAGCCATTCATCAATCTCAATTCAATCATACTACTAAGATTCAGAAGAAGAAGAGTTGGTTTGGAAGAAAAAGCAAAATCAGAAGAAGAGAAATACAAGATCGTACTTGTTAAACAAGTGATTTTCCGTCTTCATCTTCTCCAATCAACACTCTCCTGAGTAAGTCTCAGCTTCGGAGGCAGGTCCCTCCTCATTATTTCTTCACATTCTGATTACCTTGCTATACCTTATAATAATCTGATGCAAAGCCCTATCATGAGGAGCTTCGAATCTTGTTCATGGATGTGTAATTTAGGATTGAGTTCTTAGGGTTCTTGAGGACATTGTTCCGGTGTTGGACCTAGGCTAAAAATTAGGGGAATTAGAGGGTGGATTCATGATCAGGAGGTGGAGACGGAGATAAAGATAGATGGAATTTTAATTTCTGGTAGCCACCGCCACCGGAGGCAATTTCTGGCGCGGTGGCCTATGGTGGAGTTCAGGTGATGTGATATGAGATAGCTTTAATGAGAGCGCCTGTGTTTAGGTCATTTAAAATCTGTTGACTTTTTGCTAGGCAAAATCCCCTCCATTAAGTTGCTTCTGGATGGGCTTGGTTCATCCAAGCCCAATGAGAAGTTTGTTGTCGCCCCAATTCTTGCTCCTACACCCCCATGGCAAGAAACAAAAACCCATTGGGCTTGCCTTGAAGGCCCATGCACCAGATTTAGTTCTTTACCCTGTTTTCAGGGCCTGCACTCCCTTTGGCCCATTTTTTATTTGCCTTTAATTTCTCTTTCTAATCTTGCTTTGTTATTTTAGTTAATTGTTTTTTAGCATTTTAATTTTGGTTAATTAGGTTAATTAGGCTAATTAGGATATTAAAATTAGGATTTTACTTGATTAGAATTTAGAAATACTTATGTTAGTTTCTAATTAGAAATTAATTAGCAATATTAACATGTTAGGTCACAATTAGAAATTAGGATAAAATGATTAATTGGATTAATTTGTCTTGATTAGAAATAATTAGGATGATTAACCTTTAATTAGATTTAATCCTAGTATAATTCTCAAATTGGATATACCATGTAAAATGACCATTTTACCCTTTTAGGTTTATTTTGGTATTTTGACCTTAGAAATGCTTGATCCCCTAGGATTAATCTGGATATATAATTTTACTCAAGTTTCAACAATTGCATGATCCTTTAGAATAATTTCTAACAAATTCAAACCATTAGATTAGGAGTAACCTAGTTCTCAAAATCAATTCAAACCCTCGATTCAAGTTGTATAATTTTGATCAGCTAAATCCTTTGATATTGTATAATCCCACAGTCTAATTGGTGTGACCAAAAGACCATTGGTCACTTAGTAAGACTTTTTATGTAAGTTGTGGAGCTCGAAGCCCTAAGTCAGACTCTCAATCAAGGCATCCTCAGTCATACAAAGTAGTGGACTATACCACCAACTTATCAATCATGATTCAAGTTGTATGACACGAGCCTTAAGAAATAGAGAATGAATTAGAGTGAAGGATTCCATTAACTCATTTTGAATATCTTTGGGTACGGGACACTTGACCCAGTTGCTTATTGTATTCACCTATATTCATAGAGTTTAATGCAATTCGAATCGAACTATTGATAAGGTCTTCATCATTACAAGAAGCAATAAAGATTCCTCTCCAACTACTTGAAAGTTAGGATGAGAATCACATGTCACGAGCCTTACGTAGTAAAGAAGGGATGAGAACGGAGCATCCTTACCCTCATTCTGGATATCTTTGGGTGCAGGATGCTTGACCCGGCTGCTCAATGTACCCACCTTTACTCATATACTTTAGGGTGGTTCTTACCAAATAACTATCAAGTCTCTTCCATATTCATTCGATCATCTTTTGCCTCAATCATCTTGCTTTCATCCCTAGTGGGTTGAACTACGAAAGCTCTGATTTTCTCATTGCACAATGAGAATACGTAGGCAAGAGAATTCATTCTTCGCGAGCTACCCTATTTATTAACACTCCATTCTCCATTCATTAAATTATACCATCTTTTTAAGATCAAATATACTTCTCCTTAGACTCCTTGTACATCCTTTTAGGACGATATAACAGTAGTCCACCTCAAGAACCAAGAGTTTTTTGGATCATCCTCAAAAATTTAATTCATTCTTTTTTGGCTAAGTCGCCTGTTTACTCTTTGGTTCAGAGTCTATTCCTTCATGAATCCAAGATATAGTTCTTCTTTGATCTCAAACTGATCATTCCCCATCAAGTGATACACTGTTCCTTGTACCCAACAATACTTCTTTTGGGCCCCGCATATACCCTTTTAGGATGATATAACAACAATCCACCTTGCGAACCAAGAGCTGTTTAGATCGTCCCCAGACATTGAACTCACCTTGTTTTTGGCTATACCATATAGTGGCATCTTAACTAGTCCACATATCAGTTAACTCCAGTTTTACTATTTGGTTCCAAGTTCTTTTCATTTGTGGGTTCCCTTGATACCATTGTGTTGGTGCAAGTTATACTTTTCATCACTTTCAATCTCTCTCCCTTGTTCTTGTGGTTCCATGAACTACAATTGCTCTGACTTTCTCATTGCACAGTGACAATACGTAGGCACGAGGATGCGAATCCTTGGAGAGCATAATCCTAATTATTCCTTCTTTCTCCCTATGGAACCATTCATATCTTTCATGATCCATTGTCTACCTTCGATCATGAATCTTTCATCCCCGTGACATATTATTTCTTTGAAATCAGTAACACTTTCTTGGGATATTCCATATATACCCTTTTAGAATGATATAACGACAGTCCGCATTTGTACCTAGAGTTGTTTGGCTCGTACCCAAATAGTTAATTCCTCATTTTTGGCTAAGACGTCGTTTTTCTCTATGGTACAAAACCCATTTCTACTATGGATTCCAATATACCTTGACTTTTAGTTTCAAACTATACCTTTTCATTCACTTGTTACTAAATCTACGATTTTTGTGACTTTGGTCATTCATTCCATTCATCTCCATGATGCATCCATATGCTACCTTCATTCACTTCATGTGATATACCTTATTCTTTGAGTCAAATACACTATCTCTTTGAGCTTAATCTTGTGTCACCTTGTGAACTAAGATATATTTGGCTCGTACCCAAACACCTAATTCTCCTTATTTCTGGCTATACTATATAGTGGCAGCTGTAGCGGTAAATTCATGACCATCAAACTATGGATAAGTTTAACGTCAATAAATTCATAGTTAAGGGAGTTGGTTACACAGAGGGAAGGTGTTAGCACCCAAAGTGTCCTACGTACTCCTAATGAGCCCTTTTTTATATGTGCATATGTTTTTGGTATAAAAGAAGTTTGAGCAAAATAGAGTGTGGGGATGAGAAAAGAATTCATTAATTATATTTTTGCATTTGGCAAGACCTTCGAACTTGTGCCTACGTACTAACATAAAAATAAGGGATAAAAACCTCGTAGTTCGTGGTAACAATTTCAAAGTTGGTGAATTGCTTTTAACAAAAGGTTAATAAGAAAGGCACAAAGCGCCAAAAGTTGAGTGAAGTTGTTAGTTCTTTTTTTTTGTCTTTTGGAAATGTTAAGTCAATATGATTAAGTTTATTTACAAATTTGATTTAAGAAAAAAGTTTGAAAATCCATTGGCATAAGGCCAAAGTTTCTATTTAAAATGAGGTCTAAGTTTGAAATCATAAGCAAATAAAGTTTTTGAAAAGGTGGAGAGATTTTGTATATTAAGAAATGGGAGGAGATGAAGAGACTATCCTAGGCATAAAATTAAAAGTTAAAGTTGGAAGGATCTGACCAATGGGATGCAATCCAATAGACTAGAATATCATATAGAAACCCATTTTTCCTTGGACTTTGAATCAAACAATAATCAATAAGCAATTAGCAATATCAGGCATCATGAAGATCAAGGCATCAAATAAAGATAGCCATATCCAATCAAGAAAGTCCCATAGCTAGCAATCTTCTTTGTCCTCTCATGTATCAGATGGATTATTCCTTGATCCACTCAGAGAAAAATATCAGACACAAGATCAAAATAAAAATTAAGCATAAAGAAAGAGTAACAGATGAATCCAAACAAATCCCAAGGCTTGTATCATATGAAGGCTCGGTTCACAATAACTTGGTTTCAAAATGTTGGCATCGGCCAAGTCCTTTTTGCACAGGGAATGTTGCCTAATCTTAAGTCCTAAAGTTCAAATCAAGATCAACAGTCCACCAAATGTTTTTAGGGTTTTTATTTGTTTATTAAGTGTTTTAAGGTCCTAAGACCACAAACAAAATCAAAATGCACAAACAATATATACAATCACAAGATATGGCTCAAATGAGCAAAGCGAAAATGACATAAACATAAACAAGTTAAATGAAATGTAAATGGCAATGGATTGTAAATGATTGGAATTTAAATTGCATAAAGTAAATGACTTGAAAGTAAAGAAATATTCATAAGAGATAGTCAAATGTTAGTCAAGTGTTAGTGGTGTTTTACTTTTTAATTGATTAAGTCATTCTTTGGAAAACACCCAACCATCCATTCACAAGCATGGATCCTTAAACCAAGACATCTTCCATAGGAAGGAAAAAGGGTCAAGTTTCCACATAATACCATGAAGGATGGGAGACTTACAATCTCACTTACTAGAATGCTATGCCTTTAGGGTCAAATTTAGCTCTATGTTAAGCAATCGTAATTGGACTTATGTAGAAGTCACAACTATCTGAGGCCCGACAATAAAAACTTAGATGTTAATGCATGTTAGAGATTTGGTATAATGAACCAAACTCCTAAAACATACTACACACTAAAAGAAAAGATTAAGAGGGATGGACCTATCTCAGTCCTACTTATATTGGTTCATCTTACACAAGTTCATTGATGAACCAATTAGCCATAAGACATTAGAGATTTCATTGGTCAAGGAAAGGAATGAGAAAGAATAGGGACGAAGATTAAGAGGGAGGGGAGTGAGAGAGACACAAATTGGTCATGGTAGGAATTTTATCAAATTAAGATCATTCATTCATTTTGGGAGATGAAATGTATATTTCATCAATCCCCTAAATCCAATGATTTTAATCCAACAAAAGTCAAATCAACCTTGACCAAGGCCCAAACAAATAGTCAAACATCACAAGACCATAAAAATGGCTCAACATAATTTTTACACATTTAATCAATTAAAAATCAAATTTAAAAATGCATTAAAATACAATTTAATTTGGTCAAAAACTAGAATCTCTTCAAAACACCAAATTATCCTAGGTCAAACAAGGTCAAAAGGCCTTAGACAAAAAATTTCATGATTTTTGAAAGGTCAGAAATATTTTTAAACAATTAAAAATATGCACAAAAACATTTAATTCATGAAAAATATCAAAATTAATCCAAAAAATAATTTTAATTCGGAATATGGAAGAGAAAAATATTTAAAGATTTTTGGTGAAAGACTCATATTTTTTGGATAAAAAATGAAATTAATATGAATTAAACAAAATAAAGCAATTAAATGAAAAATCAGAAAATGGAGGGAAGATCTGATGGATAGGAGCAAGCCACCACATCACCGGAGCCCTAGCTCTGGTTGTCTTCTCCGGTGGACCTCACCGGACTGGTCCACAACCAACCACCATGGAAATGAAAAACAAGGACAAACATATAAAGAAAAAATGCTCAGGAGCTCGAATCTGGCTTCAATTTCCTCCAATTCCAAGTATATCAAGAGATACATGGATTTGAATTTTGAGGATCATGAACTGAGTTGCTTTGATTTGACCTCAAAGCAACTCAATCTTGTTGCCTACATTGGTAGGACTTCAACCTACCAAAAATCACAAAGAATAGTGAAGAATTGAGAGAGAATCGAAGAGATGAAAATTCTGAAAAATCACCTTCGAATGAGCTTCAACCTTGATAGATCTTGCTTCCAATTGTCTTTGGCTTGGCTTCAGAAGCTTGTAGAAGGTGAATTGGACCAAAGAAAAGCTTGGACTCTTGGAGTTTCAATCACAAAACAGAATGAGAGTTGAAGCTCGATTTTCAAATGAAAACCTTCAAGATTATCCTTTAATGGTTAGGGTTTGGATTGTAGGTTCAAAGCTTGGTCATGAGGTCCTTAATTTTGAGCCAAGAGGGTTGTATTTATAGGCCTTGCATTTGATTTTCACACACTTCCAAAATTTGCCAAATTTAGTAATTTGTATTGCATGCTTGCATGGGTGTGTGATAGGCCCATCAAGTGATGTATTCAGGTCCAAAATTGCTTGTGTACAATTCTGAAATCATGTGATGTGGCCATGTATTTGAAATTGGAAAGTGAAGGTGAAATTCATCCAAATGGACCTTTGGAAAGAACCCATGCGCAAGTCCTTTGATTCTTGGCCAAATGAGATGATCTTAGACCTTTTGGAAAGGTGAGATCAAAGGGAACAACTTTAATGTTGAACACTTTTCCATTTGGTGCTTGGATCATGATAAATTTTAAAGTGGAAGTTTGGAAAATCAAACACATTTAAAAACTTTCTAAGTACCAAGTCAAATGTTCACTTTTTCCACCTTGAATAACATTTGCTATGGACTTCAAATGGAAAACTTTCCTTCATAAAAGTTGTAGGTCTTTCAAACCTATTCAATTTCATCATAAATTTAACCTCATTTGGATTTGGCATGAAGGAGTTATGCATTTTAGAAGTTAAGGATAATCACTTGTTCAATGGTAATGACCCAAAATGACCTATAATGTTTCCTCTTGGCACATGCATTTCAAGTTGAATTCAAACTTATTCCAAGCATAAAGGTTAAAGAGGACATCTTGAATTTAATCATGGAACTTGAATGGATTTCATATAATAAAAATTGAGCAAGTTATGGTCCTTGGAAGTTGACCTCCTAACTAGGGTTCAGACAAAATGACCTATATTCTTTCCCCATAAAAAACGACTTTCCAAGCAAAATCAGTTCTTGACTTAAACATAAAAGTTGTTTGGAATGTCATAGGAGTAACTTTTCTATTGGGATCACTTTCATATGATAATAATTGTAGGAGATAGGGTGTATGGAACCCCAGTTTTGACCAGTTGACTTTCTCTAGTCAACCACCACGAACCATATAGCAAATTTGACATTCCCTTGATATTTGGGACTCATGGAGGATCATATATGTGTAAGATGATGTAATAAGAAGTATCCCTTGAAATATTTGAACAAATTATGAAGAAACTTACCGAGGAAGTCACACAAGATACCCAGATAAATTTGGGCTTCCAAGGCAAACAAGCTTCAAACTCTTGATGATTTCTTGATCAAAATGATATGTGAATATCATGGGGATCCATATATGATGTCTAGAGTCAATGTGAAGCATCTCTTTATTAGTCTCCTTGTATTTAGGGTCTCAAACCCTAAATATGAGCTTGATGGAGCATGAGTGAACTCACACACTACCTACAAAATCAACAACCATACATTGACATATTTTTGGTATTTTGGTTAGTAAATAATAAGAAACAAAGCATGATACAAGCAAATGTGCTTGGTGACCTCTCACAATGCAAACCCGATGAATGAGGGGTAAGGAGAATGACAAGGTGTGATCCCAAAGCCAATGCATATGATGAGATAGCATGAGGGATCTTAGGGTCAAAATTGGGGTCTTACAGCTGCCCCTATTTAAGAACATTCTAACTGAGGATGCAAAGACTAAAATATTCGTATCAAATCAGTATAATGGACTTAAATAACAACATATAGAAAAAAAAATTGGTCCCTAAGAGAGCTTATGATGCATATGATATGAATGTTAAAAGTAATCTTTGTGGGGAAAATATTGCCACAAAAGAAAAGAATCCTGAGAGAATGAAAGTCCACAAGAGCATAATACATTCCATAAGGAAAGCTCACTGGGGAGACAGAGACTCTGAGGATAAAAGGTTATGCATAGGTTAGGACATGTCTTAAAAACTGCTGGAGACACGAAGGGGATTTCTATGAAAATAAATCAATGGAAGGACTATGTCTGGGGAATAAGGGAAAACATGCAGGGGAAACGGGTAAATCAGAACAAAACTGAAATACTCGAACCAAATAGGGGATTGGCAACTTCACTGGGGAAATACACACTCAAACTCAATTGGGGAAGAATGAAATTCAACACAGGAGTACCTGAAGTATATTATCTATTATCGGTTACTGGGTAGGAAGATAATGTACTATAACAGAGGGACACCCGTTACCGATTAGGGTAAACATATCAAGGATGACTCGCTGAGGAAAAAGAAGTCTATTCGTTACTGGATATTGGGTAAGAACAACCTACTGAGAAAAAGGTCAAATAGGATTTACAACTATCGGTTACTGGGCAGAAGACCAAAGAGAGGAGAAAATCCGTCATCGATTAAGATGAACATATCAAGGATAGACTCAAAGGAAGAATATTCGTCATCTGTTAGGATGAACATATCAAGGATAGACTGTCGGGAAGAAAAATAGGAATTATATCTATCAGTTACTGGATAGAATACTAAAGAAAATATCTGTCATCGGTTAGGATGAACATATCAAGGATAGACTGCTTGGGGAAACGTGAAAACGAATTCGTTAGGGAAAGCAAAGGAAGTAGATTACATTTTACCGGGTATTGGGCAAAAATAATGTACTCAAAAATTGAGAAGAATATTACCAGTTACTGGGTAACATATTCTCAAGGGACCAAAACATTCATCTAGGTAGTAACTAGAAAGAAATGATCAAACAATGACTTAACCCAATTAGGATATAACTCAAGGGGAGTGGTTCCATCCAGATAGTTAACTGGAGAGGAAACTGAAGCAATAATCATCCACGAGGAAATAACTCAGCAGGGAGATAAGAAAGGTTAAACTCTTTCTGCTTAAGGGGCTGACACTCTATAATTGAAGGAGGACAGACACACCAATCCTGTATGGGGGAATAATATCACCGTAGCAGGGGATCAGAAATAAGGAATAAAATGCAGTAAAATGCATAATGAAAATATCTGATGTTGTGCTTTATGCATGAATATGTATGTATATGATTATAATTATGCTGACAAAACAATCCCAAAGGATACAAATATCACAAATTTGAATCATCGTTGTAACACTCGGATAATATCAACAAGATGGAAACACCAACTGGAGCAAAATGTTGGGGATGAAAGATAAATCAACTAGCTCTGAGTAACTCAATCCTGGTTGGGGGGAGAGAGAAAAGATCAGCTGAGGACTCAACTTTGCGAGGAAGTTTAGGCCAACACCATATCGAATGGGCAACAACCTAGTAGGGGATCAAACGTTGCTCAAGATCAAATACTGTCAGGAACAAGAGATCTTCGATATTTGAAGATGAACTCCACCGGGGAATACAGGAGATAAAACTTTGCATGAGGTCTGGGCCAATTCCTGACAATGAGACCTTACTACTCAACTGGGGGAAATGGTTTGCAAAAGGGACTGATCACCAGCTCCACTCTACTAGGGGTAAATGACAAACTGTTTGGGAAAAATCAATCAAACCCACTGCTTGGGGACGACAAACAAGGCTTCGCATGTCAAGACTTACCTGTTCTTACACTACCGTTGATATTCCTTCCTGAAATATATTGTTCTTAAAGTAATTGCTTTTATATTCTTAAGAAAAATGATTTTAATTTATTAATTTATTTCAAAGTTATCATCATAAAAATTCAATTTTATTTAGCTGAAATAAACAAGAGTAGAAACAATTGGATAAAAAGCTCAACTTTATTTAATAGGATGGTTGTCTGTAAATGACAAGACTCCATAGATCTTTACAAAAAGTTGAAAATGGTAATTTACATGGAAAAGGGCTACATTGAATACAATGATCACTACTCCTCCTACCAACTTCAATATTCGCTGTGCTCTTGGCTTTGGTTGAGAATAATGAATCATAACCAAATGATATGCTCAAAACTGTCTAAAGGACTAGGACCAACCGAATGCAGTTACTTGCCATAATCCCTAATTTTTGCCTAGATTTCCCCAAGGTGGGGTGCTCAATCTACTGGGATAAATTTCTGTTTTATGTCTCTAACTTTTTTCTGGATCGCCCTTTCGGGTTTTCAACCCACCGAGACGCTCATTTTTTCCTAAGCCTCCCTTTCGGGTTTTCAACTTAGTGAGGTGTTCTTTTCTTTTTAGGCGAAGTATTTCTTGACTGCATCGGCATTCACAGGACGGGTGAACTCTTCACCGTCCATAGTTGTTAGAATCAAAGCACTGCCTGAAAAGGTTCTCTTAACAACATATGGGCCTTCATAGTTAGGAGTTCATTTGCCCCTAACATCAGGTTTGAAAGATAAAATCTTCTTGAGCACAAGGTTACCTTCTGTAAACACACGGGGTCTTACCTTCTTATCAAAAGCTTTATTCATTCTCTACTGATACAACTAACCATGACACATGGCAATCAATCTTTTCTCTTCAATCAAATTCAGATGATCATATCTGGTCTGACACCATTCAACTTCTGTCAACTTGGCTTCCATTAAGACACGCAATGATGGGATCTCAACCTCCACTGGGAGCACAACTTCCATGCCATAAACGAGAGAGAAAGGGATTTCCCTTGTTGAAGTGCAGATGGATGTACGGTACCCATGCAAAGCAAATGCGAGCATCTCATGCCAATCCTTGTACGTCACAACCATATTCTGAATGATCTTCTTGATGTTCTTATTTGCAACTTCAACAACCCCATTCATCTTAGGTCTGTAGGGAGAAGAATTATGATGTGCAATCTTGAAGTCTTTGCAAAGAGCTTCCACCGTATTATTATTCAAGTTCAATCCATTATCAGTAATGATCTTACTTGGCACACCATAACGACATATAATCTGATTCTTGATAAACCTTACAACAACTTGCTGTTACATTTGCATACGATGCCGCTTCAACCCACTTTTTGAAGTAATCAATAGCCACCAAAATGAAACGATGTCCGCTAGAAGCTTTGGGCTCAATCACGCCAATCATATCAATTTCCCACATGGAGAAGGGCCATGGAGAGAAATGACTTTCAACAGTGCCGGAGGAACATGAATCTTATCTGCATAAATTTGACACTTATGGCATTTCTTTTCAAACTTGCAACAGTCAAATTCCATTGTTAGCCAATAGTAACCTATTCTCAACATCTTCTTTTCCATAGCATGTCCATTGGAATGGGTACCAAAGGAACCTTCATGGAATTCAGTCATCAATAAGTCTGCTTTGTGTCTATCCATGCATCTGAGCAAAACCATATCGAAGTTTCTCTTGTAAAGAACATCACCATTCAGGTAAAAGTTTCCAGCTAATCTTCTCAAAGTCTTCTTATCTTTCAAAGATGCCCCAGGCGGGTAAATCTGACTTTGGAGGAAACACTTGATATCAAAATACCATAGCTTTTCATCTTTGACTTCTTCAACAGGAAATACATGAGTTGGGCTATCAAGATGCATCACAGTCAAATTGGGAAATTCATTCCAAAATTTCACCACAATCATTGAAGCCAACGTTGCAAGAGCATCAGCCATTCGGTTTTCATCTCGAGGGATATGATGAAACTCAACCTTTGCAAAGAAAGTTGAAATCCTCCTCTCATAGTCTCTATATGGTATCAAACTGGGTTGGCTCGTCTCCCATTCACCTTTGATCTGATTCACAACCAAAGCTGAATCTCCATAGACATCAAGATATTTGGTTCTGAGATCAATGGCCTCTTCAAGCCCCATAATGCAAGCTTCATACTCAGCCATGTTGTTTGTACATTTGAAAATTAATCTAGCTGTAAATGGAAAATGAGTGCCTTGAGGAGTAATGATCACTGCTCCAATGCCATTACCATACGAATTAACAACTCCATCAAATACCATGCCCCAACGGGAACCAGGTTTCAGCCCCTCTTCAAGCAAAGGTTCATCACAATCTTTCATCTTCAAGAACAAAATATCTTCGTCAGGAAAATCATACTGCACTGGCTGATAGTCTTCAATTGGTTGGTAAGCCAAATGGTTAGCCAAGTCACTACCTTTGATAGCTTTCTGAGATCGGTATTGAATATCATACTCGAATACAACATCTGCCAACGGGCAACCCTCCCAGTTAGAGCAGGCTTCTCAAAAATGTACTTGATTGGATCCATTTTGGATATAAACCAAGTAGTATGATTCAATATATAATGGCGCAGACGCTTATCAGCCCAAGCCAATGCGTAGCATGTCTTTTCAAGAATAGATTACCGAGTCTCACAGTTGGTGAATTTCTTAGTGAGGTAATAAATTTCATACTCTTTCTTTCCAAATTCATCTTGCTGACCAAGAACACAACCCATACTCTCATCAAGCATAATTAAATACATGATCAACGATCTTCCTTCAACAGGCGGAGACAAAATTGGAGGTTCAAGCAGATACTCTTTGATACTGTCAAATGCTTTCTGGTAATCTTTGGTCCAATCACAAGACTGATCTTTCCGAAGAAGCTTGAATATAGGCGCACATGTGACAGTCATATGCGATATAAATCTTGAGATATAATTCAAGCGGCCGAGAAAACCTCTAACTTGCTTCTTAGTTTTAGGCGCAGACATCTCTTGTATTGCTTTGACCTAGGCATGATCAACTTCAATACCCTTCTCACAGACAATAAATCCCAACAACTTACCAGAACGAACACCAAAAGTACACTTATTGGGATTCAAGAGGAGTTTGTATTTCCTCAAACATTGGAATAACTTCAATAAATGCTCAACATATTCTTCTTCATC
Organism: Lathyrus oleraceus; assembly: GCF_024323335.1. Taxonomy (NCBI): domain Eukaryota; kingdom Viridiplantae; phylum Streptophyta; class Magnoliopsida; order Fabales; family Fabaceae; genus Lathyrus; species Lathyrus oleraceus. Next base: position 229,197,477 of record NC_066585.1, read on the forward strand.
ACTTGATTTAGCAATCATATCATCAACATAGACCTCAATCTCTTTATGCATCATATCATGAAAAAGAGTGGTCATAGATCTCTGGTATGTTGGATCAACATTCTTTAAACCGAACGACATCACTCTATAACAGAATGTTCCCCAGGGTGTAATGAATATGGTCTTCTCCATATCTTCAGGTTCCATCTTGATCTGATTATAACCGAAAAATCCGTCCATAAACGAAAAGATTTTGAATTTAGCTGTATTGTCTACTAGCATGTCAATGTGTGGCAGAGGAAAATCATCTTTTGGACTAGCTTTGTTCAGATCTCTATAATAAACACATATGCAGACTTTTCCATCTTTCTTAGGAACATGCACAATATTGGCCACCCACTGCAGATATTCAGAGGTAACAAGAAAACCAACATCAATCTGCTTCTGCACTTCCTCTTTGATCTTAACTGCCATATCAGGACGAGTTCTTCTCAACTTCTGCTTGACCGGCGAGCATTCTGGCTTCAATGGCAATCTATGCTCCACAATCTCAAAATCCAAACAAGGCATGTCTTGATAGGACCAAGCAAACGCATCTGAATATTCTCGAAGAAGATCAATCAACCCCTTTTTAGCCTCTAGACACAGTTGATACCCAATCTTGACTTCCTTCACATCATCTTCGGAACCCAAGTTGACTAGTTCAATCTGCTCTTCGAACGGCTGAATGCCTTTTTCCTCATGCTCAAGTAAACGAGATAAGTCATCAGATATTTCTTCATCATCAGTCTCTTCCTCAACTTCAAACATAGGGAAATTAAAGTTTGGAGAGGGAGTAGGATCATTGTATTCAATTGGTTTGAGAACCAACCTGCATAATGATTTGATATTTTGATTTTAGAGAAGTGGAGTGCGACCAAATATTATGTAGATGGAAGATTATTATTTATTCATGTTTTTTGTGATTACCATTTTCAGAAAGGCAAAAAGTAAAAATAAAACATCATAGATGTGGATGAATAAAATTGTCTTTTGATGATAATAATAATAGAAATGCCTAACAATGTTCAATTCTCCCTTAGGCATTGGAGAAGGATTTTTTTCTTAAAATGAGAAACAAATTACTTAAAGCGATGAATAATAGTAGGAACATCAATAGCAACCCAATTGTTGCAAGTATGGCCATGCATCACAAAGTTGGCGCAAGCTTCATCTTCGTCATTACAGTCTTCAATCACAGCAGCTGGGTGTTGATCATTCCCATGAATGAACCCTCCACTGCGGAAACTTGGTTGCATACCTTCAGTTCTGACGTTGAATGAACCTGGTTGAAATCCCAATCCAGCTCTATTCTTGTTCTCAATAATCTCTATCATACGACCCCATTGATCAATGTTGCCAGCCTCAATAGCCTTTTGTGCATCTTTTAAAGAAGACATGGGCGCCCCAGTTTTCTTCTCTTCAGCAATAGACAACGCTTGAACGACGTTCCAACCTCCTCCTCAGCTTCAGCATATGAAAAAGATGACAAATGGCTTACCAATAGTGGCTTCTCTCCACCAACAACGAAAATCTTTCCGTTCTTCATAAATTTTAGCTTTTGGTGTATTGTAGACGTGACAGCTCCTGCTTCATGAATCCATGGCCTTCCCAATAGACAATTGTAGGCCGGTGGTTATCCATTACCTGGAAATTAATCTAGAAATCACTCGGACCTATCTTCATCGGAAGGTCCACTTCACCAATGACAGTTTTACGAGAACCGTTGAACGTTTTAACAATTACGCCACTGTATCTCATTGTGGCACCTTGATAAGAAAGTCTAGACATAGTTGATTTTGGAAGCACATTCAGTGATGACCCAGTAACAACCAACATATTGAACATAGCGTCCTCCTTGCAATTCATCGAAATATGCAATGCCAAATTGTGATTTCTGCCTTCCTCAAGAAGCTCCTCATCACAAAAGCTCAAGTTATTGCAAGAAGTAATATTAGCAATAATATGGTCAAACTGATCCACAATCACATCATGATTCACATAAGCCTACTCAAGCACTTTCTGCAATGCCTCCCTATGTGCCTCAGAGTTCATTAATAGTGACAACACATAGATCTTTGACGGAGTCTGGAGCAGCTGTTCTACAACATTGAACCCGCTTCTTTTGATCAATTTCAAAACTTCATCATCATCACTAGCCTTCATTTTGCTGGATTCACCAAACTGACACACCGAAGTACTAACCGGATTCGCTAATGGAATTTATGCCTTCTTGCTTGCTACAACGTCTTTTACCTCTTTCGGAAAAACCGTACGAACACACGACCACTACGGGTCACCTTTGAAATATCATCAATATTCACCATAGAGTTTGCAACTGGTATAGGAATTTCTTGACCATTCTCTATCATTGTGGCATTATATTGATAATGCACAACTTTATCGGATGTATACGGAACAGGGCCCGCTAACCGTATAGCCAACAGTGACTAGATAACTACCCGCTCAGAGGTCTTGAACACAGGCACAATTACATTCACATCATCTATATCTCTTGACTAGAAAATTTGAATAAGTCCTTCATCCATCAACCTCTGAATATCCCTCTTGACAATAACACATCCATGAGGGTTCACACTGCATATCACACAACCATTATGGTCATGCTTACAGTCACTGAGCAAACAGATATCTTTATGAATTTCCACCAAAGATTGTCTGATATGGCGAACATCATAAACCTTGTACTCACTAGTACAACCATCTACCATATTGACAAAAGCATTACCATGAGCATGCAACATATTAGCTTTCACATTAGGCGCTCTGTCCTCAAAGGACACCATCCCACTCTTCACAAGATTTTGTACTTCATAATTCAATGGATAGCAGTTTTCTATGTCGTGGCCAGGGGCTCCATGGTGAAAAACACAGCGAAGTACAGGTTTGAGCCACCATGGAAGTGGCTCAGGAATTTGTGGATGATTTCTGGGTTGAATAAGGTTCTTGAGAACCGAGGATGGGTACAATTCTACATACGATATAGGAATAGGGTCAAAGGAGACCTTCTTCCTCTCAAAGCTTTGCTGGTTATTGTTGTTGTTGTAGTTGGTTCTTTGTTGCAGTTGTTGTTGATGTTGTTGTTGCTGAATCGAAACTGATTGATTGTTGGAATTGTTGGAAAATACAAGAATCATTGATGAAACTTGATGTTGATGTTGACGAGGTTAAGAACTCTTTCTGACATGAGGCCTCTTATGCCTCCCCACTAACAATGAATTAGTTTCCCCCTCCTTCCTTTTGGAGAAACTCCCACCATATTTCTTGCTAGACGATGCTTCTTCTTTAGACAGACGTCCTTCACGAACTCCTTCCTCTAGCCTCATCCCCATATTTACCATTTCGGTAAATTCATTGGGGGAACTTGCGATCATACGCTCGTAGTAAAACGAACTCAACGTCTTCAGGAAGATCTTCATCATCTCTTTCTCTTCCAACGGTGGACTTATCTGGGCAGCCAACTCCCTCAATCTCTGGGCATACTCTTTGAACGTCTCTTTATCTTTCCGAGACATAAACCTAAGTTGGTCTCTATCGGGCGCCATATCCATGTTGTACTTGTACTGATTAACAAAGGCTTCACCCAAGTCATTGAAAGTACCAATGATCGAACTGTCTAAACCCATATACCATCTCAAAGCAGAACCAATTAAATTGTCTTGGAAGTAGTGGATCAGCAACTGATCATTATCAGTTTGAGTAGACATCTTTCTAGCATACATCACAAGGTGGCTCAGCGGACAAGTGTTCCCCTTATACTTTTCAAAGTCAGGGACCTTGAACTTCATAGGGATTTTCACATTGGGTACCAGGCAGAGCTCAATAACACTCTTCCCAAACAAGTCCTTTCCTCTTAAAGTCTTCAACTCTTTACGCAACTCGAGGAACTGATCCTTCATTTAGTCCATTTTCTCATACATGTCTAGGCCCTTAGATGGCTCGGAATGGTAGATAGTGTCCTTAACACGAGGCAAAGTGTAAATAACTAGAGGCGGTACTAACATGATCGGGCTAGATGCCGGCAGAGACACAAAAGTGGGTGCATATCCTTCAGGCATAAAGTTGGATGGCATCCCCCACGGGAATCCAGCAGGCATGAAAGGACCGGATTGGCTGGCATCAACATGAATGGTTGAGGTAGCAACCTCACAAATGACAGTCCTCTGGGGAGGAGTTGCAGGAGTTGGTAAAGATTGGTTTTGCGCAGCAATGACAGATTCCATCAATGATGTTAACCTGTCAATTTCATCCTTCAGTTCTCTATTCTCTTGCTCTAAATGCTCCACTATCCTCGGTTGATTAGCAGGAGTGTTGTATCAGTGAGTCAGCTTGGCTGAAGCACAGAAAAATAACCGATAAGACATCTGGAGGAAGAAAACCTGCTATGCAAATGATGCATGAAATGCAATGTTTTTGTTTTGTTTTTAATTTCAAGGAACATATAAAGTTCTATTTACAAATATATATTTGAATAATAACAATAGTAACAATTTGATTGACCATAAAACCTCTTTTTTATTCATAAAATTTTGGAAGGATTACACTGAGTATAATTTCAGAAACCAAAGTACAAATACAAGAGAAAAGGAAACCAATCATCCTAAGGATCCTTTAGCAACGATATCAGATGATCTGGATGCGGGTACGTACTTCCTTCGGATACGTTGAATCTCTGACTCAAAAGATGTCTTCATCTGATCCTTTTCAAGGACAAGGTGATCAACAATATTCTTCCAAGCACTAGAACTGATGCATGCTAGAGGAAGGTAGACCCTCTGGCTCTCTCTGTCTCTTTATTGCTCAGTCTTCAAGAATCTCAATAAGCGCATCTTTATCTTTCGACTCAAGCTGCAACTCTTCATGCCTTCGGCTCAAAGCATGGAACCGCTCTTCCCACATATCTTTCTCTTGCTTCATCTTGGTGAGTGTGTCTTCCAACTTCTTTACATCTTGGTTAGGGAGAGTTGATGGCTCAGCCACAACCAAAGACATAGGTTTTTCATAAGCGTAAGGCATCTTCAGCTCCAAATCTCTCTTCTTCACCCAAATAGTGTAATCTTCCAAAACTACACAATTGTGTGGACCAAGCTTGGATCTTCCTTTCCTATGCACATTATGCCAAGCACGTATCATACTTTGCTTCAAAAGATGGGGATCTTTACCCTCTTGATAGAAAAGACCTTCTAACTGAGTGCTATTATGTTTATCCCTCAAGGGGAACCCAAGTTGACGACGAGCCAAAGAAGGGTTGTAGTTGATTCCTCCTTGTGTACTAATGAGAGGCACATTAGAGAATTCACCACAACTGTCAATAATGTCCACACTACTCAATCCAGAATCATACCAAATAATATCATCATTAGTGAGATACATAAGTCTCTGAGACCACCGTAGACATTGCTTGTTCTCCAAAAAAGCAGGCGTCTGAAGCAAGTGTGAAATAAACCACTTGTACATAAGAGGAACACAACAAACAATAGTCCCACCATCCTTAGAATTCCTCAAATGCAAAGAGAAATACATGTCACCCAGTAGACTAGGAACATGATTCCCAATTAAGAAGATTCTAATGGCGTTAACACCAACAAAACCGTCAATGTTAGGGAATAAAGCTAGACCATAGATTAGCGACACAAAGATGGCTTTAAAAGCATCCACACTACCAACTTGAGCAAATACATTAGCTTTACCAATGAGGAACTCATAAGTCAACCCAAGAATACCTCATTTCTTCACCAAATGAGCATCAATCTCATATTTCTTCAGACGAAGAGCTTCATCTATGATATGAGATTTGGAATCTCCTCCAATCCACTAAAAGGAACCTTGTCAGATACGGGTGTTCCCAAGAGATGGGCATACTCTAACGCAGGCACATGCTGATAATCAGGAAAAGTGAAGCACCGATAGAGAGGGTCATAAAGCTGAACCAAAACACTTAAAAGTCCTTCAACCACATCGGTAGATAATACAGACAAAAGCTTCCCATGACGTTGCTTGAAGTTCAAGGGATCTTATAAAAAAGATGACAACTTCCTTAGCTCTTTCAAATAAGGACACCTGAAACTGTACTTCTTAGTGTTCTTTCGTCCACAATCCATGGTCTGAAAATATTTGTAAATAAGACCTCAGTTCCTTGAAATTTATTTTCTGTGATGAATGTTATAATGCACATATATGCATGAGTGCAACAATCACAAGCAAGGGATCACACACAAGGCAAACACAAACAAAGGTCAAGGGATGGATCAAGTCATTATCAAGATCAATCATCCATTTTTGGTGGATTATGGTTTTCACCTTATCAACATCCAAGTTCCATTGATATTTACAAGACTTGATCGGATCAACCAAGAATCAAAGGGTTTGTTGTGAGTCACGAGCATGGAGTCAGGTTAAGAACCATCCCAAAGGAGTGTACTAAGGATAAAAACTTGTAGATCATGTTCTAAAAAGTTCCCAGAGTCTTAATCCCATCTATTAGATATTACAGGTTAGGATGACTGACTCATCAACCCATAATATTCTCAAGAGAAATTCGTCTGAGTGTAGTATCACATAACAACTGTTATCAGGTCTACACCTAAACAGTCTCCGCACTACGTCCTAAATAGGAAAAGTTGGGTTAAATGTTCTACGGTCCTCAGCTTCTCGGACCCCAAATCAGAGAAAGTAATGCCTAACCACAAATGACTTGTGTGACATTAGTAACTCCAAAAGGATCTCCACTGAGTAGATGAGTCTCAAGCCTACTTGTTAAGGACTACTCCACACAAGTTGAATATGACTATACCATCCTCTTATCTTAATTGCACTCAAGTTAGGGTTAGAACTTATCTCATCACTCAGAGATCACCAAGCACAACAGATAAATTATATCACACAAGCAATTATACAAACATCAAATATACAAATATATACATATAAAAAAATAGGCTAAACCACTGAGGACTACTCCCCAACAGAGTCACCACTTAATTTCTGTAGCTGTAAATTCATGACCATCAAACTATGGATAAGTTTAACATCAATAAAACCAGAGTCACCACCGCGCTTTTACTATTTTCAAAGGAAAAGGGAAAAGTACGAACAAAACCCAAAGAAAATAAGTTTTCAAATCAAAACTAATAAAATGCCAATGATTACAAGTAAGGGGGTTGGTTACACAGAGGGAAGGTGTTTGCACCCAAAGTGTCCTAGGTACTCCTAGGGAGCCCCTTTTTATGTTCACATATGTTTTTGGTATAAAAGATGTTTGAGCAAAATAGAGTGTGGGGATGAGAAAAGAATTCATTAATTAGATTTTTGTGTTTGACAAGACCTTTGAACTCGTGCCTACGTAGCAACATAAAAATGAGGGATCAAAACCTCGTAGTTCGTGGTAACAATTTCAAAGTTGGTGAATTGCTTTTAACAAAAGGTTAATAAGAAAGTCACAAAGGGCCAAAAGTTGAGTGAAGTTGTTAGTTCTTTTTTTGTTGTCTTTTTGAAATGTTAAGTCAGTATGATTAATTTTATTTACAAATTTGATTTAAGAAAAAAGTTTGAAAATCCATTGGCATAAGTCCAAAGTTTCTATTTAAAATAAGGTCTAAGTTTGAAATCATAAGCAAAGAAAGTTTTTGAAAAGGGGGAGGAATTTTGAAATTTAAGAAATGGGAGGAGATGAAGAGACTATCCTAAGTATAAAATTAAAAGTCAAGAGTTGAAAGGATCTAACCAATGGGATGCAATCCAACAGACAAGAATGTCATATAGAAACCCATTTTTCCTTGGACTTTGAATCAAGCAATAATAAACAAGCAATTAGCAATATCAGGCATCATGAAGATCAAGGCATCAAATAAATATAGCCATATCCAAGCAAGCGAGTCCCATAGCTAGCAGTCTTCTTTGTCCTATCATGTATCAGATGAATTATTCCTTGATCCACTTAGAGTAAAGCATCACATACAAGATCAAAATAACAATTAAGCACAAAGAAAGAGTAACATATGAATCCAAACAAATCCCAAGGTTTGCATTAGATGAAGGCTCAGTTAACAATAACTTGGTTTCAAAATGTTGGCATTGGCCAAGTCCTTTTTGCACAGGGAATGTTGACTAATCCTAAGTCCAAAAGTTCAAATCAAGATCAACAGTCCACCAAATGTTTTTTAGGGTTTTTATTTGTTTATTAAGTGTTTTAAGGTCCTAAGACCACCAACAAAATCAAAATGCTCAAACAATATATACAATCACAAGATACGACTCAAATGAGCAAAGTGAAAATGACATAAACATAAACAAGTTAAATGAAATGTAAATGGCAATGGATGGTAAATGACTTAAATTTAAATTGCATAAAGTAAATGACTTGAAAGTAAATCAATATTAATAAGCGTTAGTCAAATGTTAGTGGTGTTTTGCTTTTTAATTGATTAAGTCATTCTTTGGAGAACACTCAACCATCCATTCACAAGCATGGATCCTTAAACTAAGACATCTTCCATAGGAAGTAAAAAAGGTCAATTTTCCACACAATACCATGAAGTATGGGAGAGTTACAATCTCACTTACTAGAATGATATGTCTTTAGGGTCAAATTTAGCTCTATGTTAAGCAATCGTAATTGGACTTATGTAGAAGTCACTACTATCTGAGGTCGGGCAATAAAAATTTAGGTGTTAATGCACGTTAGAGATTTGGTATAATGAACCAAACTCCTAAAACATAGCACGCACTAAAAGAAAAGATTAAGAGGGATGGACCTATCTCAGTCATACTTGTATTGGTTCATCTGACACAAGGTCATTGATGGACCAATTAGCCTTAAGACATTAGAGATTTCATTGGTCAAGGAAAGGAATGGGAAAGAATAGGGATGAAGATGAAGGGGGAGGAGAGTGAGAGTAACACAAATTGGTCATGGGAGGAATTTTATCAAATTAAGATCATCCATTCATTTTGGGAGATGAAATGTATATTTCATCAATACCCTAAATCCAATGATTTTAATCCAACAAAATTCAAATCAACCTTGACCAAGGCCCACACAAATAGTCAAACATCACAAGACCATAAAAATGGCTCAACATAATTTTTACACATTTAATCAATTAAAAATAAAATTTAAAAATGCATTAAAATACAATTTAATTTGGTCAAAACATAAAATATCTTCACAACACCAAATAAATGGCTAAATGATTTACCCTAGGTCAAACAAGGTCAAAGGACCTTAGACAAAAAATTTCATAATTTTTGAAAGGTCAGAAGTATTTTTAAACAATTAAAAATATGCACAAAAACATTTAATTCATGAAAAATACCAAAATTAAATCAAAAAATAATTTCAATTTAGAATATGGAAGAGAAAAATATTTAAAGATTTTTGGTGAAAGTCTCATATTTTTTGGATAAAAAATGAAATTAATATGAATTAAACAAAATAAAGCAATTAAATGAAAAATCAGAAAATACAAAAAAAAACTAGGGCCATCAGATCTCCCTCATTAATTGAGGTGGTAGATCTGATGACCACACGCTAAGGTGTATGATGTGCTCAAGTCAACCGCGTGGCAAAAGTGGTAAACACAATGGAGGATCATGATTAGAACGTGGAGGGAAGATCTGATGGATAGGAGCAAGCCACCACATCACCGGAGCCCTAGCACCGGTCGTCTTCTCCGGTGGACCTCACCGGACTGGTCCACCACTAACCACCATGGAAATGAAAAACAAGGACATAAATTTAAAGAAAAAATGCTTAGGAGCTCGAATCTGGCCTCAATTTCCTCCAATTCCAAGTATATCAAGAGATACATGGATTTGAATTTTGAGGATCATGAACTGAGTTGCTTCGATTTAACATCAAAGCAACTCAATCTTGTTGCCTACATTGGTAGGAATTCAGCCAACCAAAAATCACAAAGAATAGTGAAGAATTGAGAGAGAATCGAAGAGATGAAAATTCTGAAAAATCACCTTCGAATGAGCTTCAACCTTGATAGATCTTGCTTCCAATTGTCTTTGGCTTGGCTTCAGAAGCTTGTAGGAGGTGAATTGGACCAAAGAAAAGATTGTACTCTTGGAGTTTCAATCTCAAAATAGGATGAGATTTGAAGCTCGATTTTCAAATGAAAACCTTCAAGATTATCCTTTAATGGTGAAGGTTTGGATTGCAGGTTCAAAGCTTGGGCATGAGGTCCTTAATTATGAGCCAAGAGGGTTGTAGTTATAGGCCTTGCATTTGATGTTCACCCACTTCCAAAATTTTCCAAATTTAGCAATTTGCATTGCATGCTTGCATGGGAGTGTGATAGGCCCATCAAGTGATATATTCAGGTCCAAAATTGTTTGTGTACAATGCTGAAATCATGTCATGTGGCCATGCATTTGAAATTGGAAAGTGAAGGTGAAATTCATCTAAATGGATCTTTGGAAATAACCCATGCGCAAGTCCTTCATTTCTTGGCCAAATGAGATGATCTTGGAATTTTTAGAAAGGTGAGATCAAGGGGAACAACATTCACGTTGAACACTTTTCCATTTGAAGATTGGATCATGATTAAATTTGAGGTGGAAGTTTGGAAAATCAAACACATTTGAAAATTTTCTAAGTACCAAGTCAAATGTTGACTTCTTCCAGCTTGAATAACTTTTGCCATGGGCTTCAAATGGAAAAAGTTCCTTCATCAAAGTTGTAGCTCTTTCAAACCAATTCAATTTAGTCCGGAATTCGACCTAATTTGGATTTGGTATTAAGGAGTCATGCCATTTAGAAATTGAGGAAAATCACTTATTCAATGGTAATGGCCCAAAATGACCTATAATGCTTCCTCTTGGCACATGCATTTGCAAGTTGAATTTGAACTTCTTCCAAACATAAAAGTTAAAGAGGACATATTTAATTTAATCATGTAACTTTAATGACTTTTATCTCATAAAAATTGAGCAAGTTATGGTCCTTGGAAGTTGACCTCCTAACTAGGGTTCAGACAAAATGACCTATGATCTTGCACTATAAAAAATGACTTTCCAAGCAAAAGCAGCTCTTGACTTCAACATGAAAGTTGTTTGGAATGTCATAATGAGTAAATTTTCTCTCGGGATAATTTTCATATCATAGAAATTGTAGGAGATATGGTCTAAGGAACCCCAGTTTTGACCAGTTGACTTTCTCTGGTCAAGCACCATGAACCATCTTGCAAACTTGACATTCTCTTGATATTTGGGCCTGATGGAGGATCATACATATGTAATATGATGTAATATGAATTATCCATTGAAATATTCGATCAAATGATGAATAAACATGTTGAGGAAGTCACACAAGATACCTAGACGAATTTGGGCTTCCAAGGCAAACAAGCTTCAAACTCTTGATGATTTATTGATCAAAATGATATGTGAAAATAATGAGGGTCCATATATGATGTCTAGAGTCAATTTTAACCATCTATTGATTAGTATCCTTGCATTGAGGGTCTCAAACCCTAGATATGAGCTTGATGGAGCATGGGTGAAGTCACAATACCTACAAAAGCAACAACCATACATTGACATATTTTTGGTATTTTGGTTAGTAAATAATGAGAAACAAAGCATAATACAATCAAATATGCTTGGTAACCTCTTCCAATGCAAACCCAATGAATGAGGGGCAAGGAGGATGCCAAGGTGTGATCCCAAAGCCAATGCATATGATGAGATAACATGAGGGATCTTAGGGTCAAAATTGGGGTCTTACAGTACCCCAGCTAGTCCACATATCGGTTAACGCCAATTTTACTCTTAGGTTCATATTTTCACTCTTTTGGAGTTCAAATCACATTATTCTTTGATTTAGACCATACTGTTATCACACTTATTTTCATCTCCCATCACTAGTTCTTTGAACTACGGAGCTCTGAATTCCTCATTGCACTATGAGGATACGTAGGCATGAGGGCCCTAATCCTCAACGAGGACTTTATCTACTCTTTTCCTTTTCTCCCATTATTTTGTGAGTAATCTTTAGATAACACCCATTATAGTTGAGAACAATCAAAACGGTTCCCATGGAGTACCATGGATGTTAGGGGTGTTAATACCTTCCCCTTTCATAACCGACTTTCTTACCTAGCATATCTCTTTCCCCTGGGTTTTATCGATGTTTTCCCTTTCCTTCGGGAATAAATAAATTTTGATGGCCACTATGTTATATGTTGGAGCGTGCGATGCATTCGGGTATATTTCTGCTAGCTTCAACTGGCGACTCTGGTGGAGATTTGCTTCTTGGAGTACTTCCTAGTCGCTAAAAGGAGTCGAGCCTGGTTTTGATTGCTTTCTAGCTTGCTTAGGGTGTTTATCTTTGCGCTTTACACGCTTTATCATTATATTCATTTTCTTTATATTATGGATATCTATATATGTTATTGTTGGGTTAGGGTTAATACTACATGAGTGAAGCTCTATACCCGAGCTTAGTATACACACATGATATATTCATGGATAGTCGTGTACACCTATGTTTCACGCGTTGGGTTGTGACGAGAGCCACACCTAGACTAGATTCACTTGGAAGTACTTTTGTTCTGTGAGCATTCACTATGGCATGGTATTTTCATTTCGAGTCGGTGACTCTGGGAGACCTTCTAGGGACCACCTTGGAGCATAGTCCATACCCGTGAGGGGATATGGGTTTTTCTTGCAGGAAACCATAGACTCTACATACCTTGGTTCTCGTATGGTGTCGAACCTTTGAACTTACAACAAACAGCATATTCAGATTATTCAGAATGTATAAGAACTTTGAATCTGTGTGATCTATATCATCCCATCATACATTATCATTCATGATGACAAATCTTTTTGCATATGCATTTCTTTTCCAGGAATTCAAGAGGTCGGTTTGTTGACTAAGCATCCAAGACGAAGCATAACTTCCAAGACAAGGAGAACTCACAGTTATAAGTTTGGAGAGCCACAACTGAATGTTTTGAGAGGATTAGGGGCATATCTATTTCTTGGGAACAAAGATGAATTCAAGAAGTCTTATGGAAACCTCCTAAAAATATTGAACACCGAAGTCAGTACCACTACTGTGCACACCCTGGTGCAATTCTATAACCCTTCACTCAGATGCGTTACATTTCATGATTATCATTTAGCACATACGTTGGAGAATTATTATCATATTCTGGGTATTGGGATCAAGAATCGAGTGCCTTATATATGTACTAAGGATCTCCCTAAGTACCAAATCCTTGCTGAAGCCCTTCACATAGGGAAGAAGGAAGTGGAGTTGAACTTGAAGCCTAAAGGTGGAACCCATGGTTTTACCTCGAAGTTTCTGGTGGATAAGGCTACTACCTTCGCTAATGCTGAGAGTTGGACGACTTTCAACGCCATTCTAACTCTACTTATCTATGGGATCATACGGTTTCCAAATATGGAAGAATTCATGGACTTGGCTACTAATCATATTTTCCTGACTCAGAACCTCGTTTCTACTATTCTTGCTGACACTTACTACTCCATCCATGTAAGGACTTAGAAGAAGAAGGGAACCATTGTTTGTTGTATCCCTTTGCTGTATAAATGGTTTATTTCGCATCTACCCAGCAAAGGTCCTTTCTTGGAGAATAAAGACAATCCTAAATGGTCCCAGCGGATCATGTCCTTGAATGCCGAAGATATTTCCTGGTACTCTCGAGTTTACGATAATGTCAAACTCATCCTCAATTATGGGGATTTACCTAATGTACCTCTTCTTGGTACAAAAGGAGGAATCAAATATAACCCGAGGTTGGCATTATGATAGTTGGGATACCCCATGGTAGATAAGCATGATTCCAAGAGTGTAGAAGGTTTTGTTTTACATGAAGGGGTTGATGATCCAGAGCTACTCAAGAAAATTATCAAGGCCTGAGGAGAGATTTATCTTCAAGGAAGAGAAGAAATGGGTAAGAAGAACTACATAACCGGGGAATCTTATACCAAATGGGTGAAAGATAAAGTCAAAGAGATATTGATGCCATTCCCATCCGAACCATCTATGAACATCAAGCCTCTTGAACCAATGATTAATCATACCTCTGAAGTCAATGAGCTGAAGAGAACTATCAAGGCACTAGAGAAAGAGAACACGAATCTCAAATCTAGAGTTGGTAAGATGTCATTGGAGAAAGAGACCTTAAAGTTCAACCTGAATCAAAAGAGAGATAGAGCGCGTCAGGCGGACAACGAGGTGCAAGCCGAGTTGCACAAAATGAGAAAAGCGGGTGAAGCACTAAAAGGAACTTGCGCTATCCTGTCAGCAACTCAATATTAGGCTTGTAAAGTGGAGCTTAATTACAAAGAGCAAATCAAGAAACTTCAAGATCAAATGGAAACTTGCAAGAAAGGGTTGAAAGAGGAACAAAGTCGTGTCAAATAGCTAGAGGTTACTCTTCGTCAGCACCAAAGTGAGATAGACTAGAGGTTCGAAGAGATCAGTGGGCTAAAGGATCAAGCACATAAAAACCTAGAGAGCACCAACCTACTCAAACAAGAGAATTATCATTGGGAAAAGCACAATGGACATCTTCAAAGGCTCCTAGACCATAAGGAGACATTCATGAGAGATCTTCTAGATGGACCTGATCACACTCTAATGCAGAACCTTCTTAAGGGCGCGCAATATTGGAGGGAAAATCATGCATGCCTGACCCAATTTGCTGAACATACCATGGAAGACTTACTAGAATTGTTGAAGGAACCTTTTGTTGAAGTATTCCTGCATAACGTCCATTGGGTTGTATTTCATTTCATTTCTGTTTTAAGATTGGTATTTGATAGGCTTAAAGATGAGATCATTGTAGCCCGTCGAGTAAACTCTTGATATGTATTTGTACTCCACTTTCTGATATTAAATAAAAGAGTTTCTTTGTTATTAACTTCATACATGGTCTCTCTCTCTTCATGATTTATGATTGCTTATGTTGATAAACAAACTCAAGGGTTCCTTGGAATTTTTTCTTTACAAAAAGAAATGTGATAAATAAATAAATAAATATGCATATGTCAAAACGTTTTTCATACATTCACGCATCCACGCATTTATTTGCTTAAGCCTCCAGAAAATAAAATTCTTACCCTCTCCATCTTTCTACAGCAAATACGACGACTCTTCATTGCTATTATACCTGTGCCAACAAATCCAAAACCATGGCTGATTACGAATCTGATAACGCTGCTGTTAATGAGACCCTCGCCCAAGTCCAGGGTAGAATGGACCTTTTTCAGGGAAACATGGAGACTATCATGGAAATTCTCCATGCAAAGAGGGATTCTACCTCTGCTAACCCTGCTGCTGCTAATGTCACCAATGCTACTGATGTCGAAACTCTTGTGGAGACCGTGGTACCGACTAATGTGAATAAACACATGTTTCCTTCTGCTGCAAATAGGTTTGTTGTTGGCTATTGTTGGGGAATGCCCCCGAACTTTGTTGCTCAATTCGCTAATGGGGGTGCCTTTATCCCTCACCGAGCTCTTGTCGCCCCTAATGCTATTGGGAATGTTATTGTTCCATGGGGTGTGCCCACGATCCAAACTCCTCCCAAGGTTAATGCTACCAACCCCGAGGATACCCAAGGTCAGGTTCTTGCTGAAACTCCTAATAATAAAGATGAGTACCGAGGCCCGCGCCTCCACTTTCAGATTCCTTCCCAGGTTGATCAACCTGCAAATCTGAATCAGTTTCAAGCTGATCTGTTTGCTTACACTGGGGAAACTTCTGTTTCGATGCTGACGTATGCACCTACAAACCTAGCACTCCAGTACGCGTAGGCTAGGGCACCTCAGGCCCCTAGTGCCCAAGCTGGAGGGCAGTTCCCACATATGATGCACATTGTTTCCCAAACAGTGTCTTCCGATTTCTCTTATCCATCGTAGATGTTGTTTGCTCCTCAAAATACGCTTATTCAGGCAATGGCACATGACACCTCTTGACTAGCCAGTCAGGTCCTCATCCCCACTGCTGGTCCGGCCCGGCTAACGAACTACTAGTTATTGGACGATAGAATAAGGGCTATCGAAGGTTTATCTACCTTCTACATTGATACCAGAGATCTCTGTTTGGTTCCAAATGTGGTACTTCCTCAGAAGTTCAAGGTACCATATCTACAGAAGTATAAGGGGATAAGCTGCCATCGAAGTCACATTACGATGTACTGTAGGAAAATGACATCGTATATTGACAATGATGATCTACTAATCCACTGCCTTCAAGATAGTCTATCAGGGGCTTCATTGGACTGGTATATGGGCTTGGAGCGCACCAAGATTAGATCCTAGAGAGATTTATCTAAAGCGTTCCTAAAGAAATATAAGTACAACCTCGATATGGAACCAACAAGGTTGCAACTACAATCAGGCACAGAAATCCAGTGAGACTTTTAAGGAGTATGCTAAATGTTGGCGTGAAATGGCTTCCAGGGTCAGACCAACTTTGTCAGATAATGAACTCGTTGACATCTTCATGGGTACTCTTCAGGGCCTGTATTTTGAGAAAATGATTGACAGTTCTTCCACTAATTTCGCAGACATGGTGACCATTGGTGAACGTGTTGAGAATGGGTTGAAATCAGGAAAGATCGTAGGTACCGTCACTCAACAGACTACGAATAAGAAGTCACATGGGAGATTTACAAAAAATAAAGAAGGGGAAACAAGTGTTGTAACAGCAAGTGTCCACCCCCAATATCAATTTCCTATGGCTCCCATGCCATATTATTCATATCCTTATATGGCCGCCGCTCAATATCAACAACCTATGTGTCAATATCAACAACAGAATCATAATCAGCAGCTAACACCGACTCAAAACATTCAGAATCAACAGAACACTTGTGACAACAAGGGCCAAGGTCGAGGCCAAAATAACAAGAATAACTTTGGCAAACATCCTCATCTTGAATAGATCCCGGTGCCATATGTTGAATTCGTGCCATATTTGATCCATGTAGGGGCTGTTGTGCCAAGGGAAATCCCACCAGCTTCTCCTTCCTATCATCCTAAGCACAATCTTAATGCCTCGTGTGCCTTCCATGTCGGGTATATAGGACACTCTACAGAAGACTGTTGGACCCTCAAAAACAAAATCTAAGAGTTGATTAATCATAAGGTTTTGTCTTTCTCATAATAAAAGCCTAATGTGAAAACAAACCCTCTTCCTAATCATGGTGGTCCAACAGTCAGTGCTGTCATTGAAGAAGAAACCGCATAATCTGTTAAGAGGGCCGACGATGTAAAGACTCCGATGTCAGTAGTGTTGAAGAAGCTTGAACAATTTGGGTTTCTAGTTGGTATCCATGAAAACTCCGTTGTGTGTGAATCTAATCCAGATAGTTATAATAACTTGAAGGGTTATGTGCAAGAATTGATGAATCAAGGGATGACATACATGGGCGGAAAAGAGATTCACATCCCTGACAATGAAATTGTTAATATAACTAGAGCGGGAGGCATGAATCACAGTGGTCGTGTATTCGCTTTAAAATACACTCCTAGGGTGTCTCCATCACCCACAATTATCCCGTATAAGGAGAAGGTCCTTCCTACTTCTCCTCCACAGGAGGGGGCATCTATACCCGCCACTCCGACCATGTTGACTATTCCAGTACCAATAAAAGTTATTGATGATAAGACTGTAGAATCTGAAACATCTAAGGGTAAAAGGTCGATGGTTAAAGACGAACAGGTTGAAGATCACAAGAAAAGTATCACTTTTGAGGAAGGCCAAGAATTCCTCAAATTGATCAAGAAAAGTGACTTCAAGATCGTTGATCAGTTGGGTCAAACCCCTTCCAAAATCTCCATATTGTCTTTACTTCTGAGTTCTGAGGCTCACCATAAAGCCTTGTTGAAAGTCATGAATATTGCTTATGTAATGCAAGATATCACGGTCAATCAGTTTGATGACGTGGTTGTAAATATCACCGCCAGCAAATACTTAGGATTTTGTGAAGCAAAGTTATCTCCCGAGGGAAATTCTCACAATAAAGCATTACATATTTAGTTTATGTGTACAAACTCCCTTCTATCTCGCGTCCTCGTCGATACTGGTTCTTCACTTAATGTAATGCCAAAAGCTACATTAAGTCAATTACAGTTTAAGGGGCCCAAGATGAGGACTAGTGCACTGATTGTTCGAGCATTTGATGGCACCAAAAGACAGGTCATTAGGGAAGTGGATCAACCCATTTGTGTCGGACCTCACCAAATCAGTATCACCTTTCAAGTCATGGACATCAACCCTACCTACAGTTGTTTGTTGGGTAAGTCGTGGATTCATGCTATGAGGGAAGTCACTTCTACATTGCACCAAAGGTTGAAATTCTTGATTGACGACAAGTTGGTTATAATATATGGTGAAGAAGATTTGTTGGTTAGTGAACTTTCTTCATTCAGATATGTTGAGACAGATAAAGGGGTTGTTGAGATTCCACTCCATTATTTAGAGTTTGAAGAGGTCAGTTCAGCTACTGTTAATCATGATCAGTCATCTGCTACCATCCTTTCTTCAGTTAAAAGTGCCAAATAGACTCTGGAAAAAGTTCCTTTAGCCGGTTGGGGTAAAGTTGTCAATGTGACAGATAAGCGTGACAAATTTGATATTGGCTATCATCCATCAGCATGCAAAGCAAGCCCAAATAAGAAATAGTTCAATCCGGTCAAATTCAGCAGCGCAGGCTTCCAAAGCGATCACACTGTGGAAGTCATCAGAGAATTTAGTGGCAGCAAACCAGAGACTGCCAGCCTTTTACGCAGTTGTCCTTCAGGATTCAAGCTTACTAACTGGACAACTTCCGTGATTCCTATAGTGTATTCGGCGAAAACGTAATACATTTTGTTTTCTCATTCCCTTGTCTTTGCCTGAGACAAGAGGATAAATCGTGAGGACCCCCAAGTTTAAAATCATTATGTGATTAAATAAAGAAAGTACTTTTTGCATGCAAAATTTGTATTCATTTTCTTTCAGTTTTTTTTACTTTCTCACAAAAATGAAATGGCAAAAGCTTTTTTTTTTTCCACTTTATTAAAAAGCATACTAAAAATAAGCTCATAACATGTAGAGCAAATAAAACCATTGATAACAACATGGAAAGAATCGATTGTAAGTCTGGATTTCCAATTAACCAAGTTGAAGATGACAGTGAGGAAGATTATGAATTACCGGCTGAAATAGCACGACTCCTTGAGTACGAGGAAAAGGAGATTCAACCATACAAAGAGCCAGTGGATGTCATTAATTTGGGTTCTGAAATTGATAAAAAAGAAGTAAATATTGGGGCATCTCTTTCCGAGCATGTACATTCTGAGTTGGTCAAGTTATTACATGAATATGTTGAAGTCTTTTCTTGGTCATATCAAGATATGCCAGGATTAGACACCAACATTGTTGAACACCACTTGCCACTCAAACCTGAATGTCCTCCAGTCAAGCAGAAGCTTAGAAGGACCAGACCCGGCATGACACTCAAGATCGGAGAAGAGGTTAAGAAGCAGTTTGACGTGGGCTTTTTATCTATTTCAGAGTATCCATAGTGGGTTGCTAATATTGTTCCAGTTCCAAAGAAAGACGACAAAGTCAGAATGTGTGTAGATTACCGAGACCTCAATAAAGCGAGTCCAAAGGATGATTTCCCTTTGCCTCATATTGATGTTTTGGTTGATAATACAACTTAGTTTTCCATATTTTCCTTCATGGATGGTTTCTCGGGGTATAATCATATAAAGATATCGCCAGATGATATGGAGATGACAAATTTCATCACACCTTGGGGAACTTACTGCTACAAAGTAATATCGCTCGACTTGAAGAATGAAGGGGCAACATATCAACATGCCATGGTAACCCTCTTTCACGACATGATTCATGAAGAGATCGAGGTTTATATGGAGAAAATGATTGCCAAATCTAGAACTGAAGATGATCATTTAGAAAACCTGAGGAAGTTGTTTGCCAGGCTCCGGAAGTCCAAGTTGAGTTTGAATCCAGCAAAATGCCCTTTTGGGGTCCGATCTGGTAAGCTATTGGGTTTCATAGTCAGTCAGAAAGGTATTGAGGTTGATTCCGACAAAGTTCGAGCCATCCAAGATATGCCACCTCCCCGAACAGAAAAAGAAGTATGAGGTTTCCTTGGTTGACTCAATTATATCTCCAGCTTCATATCACATTTAACAACTACATGTGAACCAATATTCAAATTATTGAGGAAGAATCAATCGATTGCATGGAATGACGATTGCCAAATAGCATTTGACAAAATAAAAAATTACTTGAAAGAACCACTAATCCTCATACCGCCGGTTCCTGGTAGGCCACTTACTATCACGGTACTTGATGAATCCATGGGCTCAATTTTGGGTCAGCACGATGATATAAGCAAGAAAGAACACGCAATATACTACCTCAGCAAGAAATTCACTGAATGTGAGACCAGATACTCACTCTTAGATAAGACTTGTTATGCTTTGGCTTGGGTTGCTCGATGCCTGAGACAATACATGGTTTGACATACCACTTTATTGATATCCATAAAGGATCCGATAAAGTATATATTTGAAAAGCCTGTTATTACTGGTAGAAGTTCTCGGTGGCAAATGTTGTTAACCGAATATGATATCCAGTATGTGACTCAGAAAGAAATAAAGGGGAGCATTATGTCTAACTACCTTGCTCATTTACTTGTGGAAGGTTATCAACCATTAAGGTTTGACTTTCCAGATGAAGACATCATGTTTATCAGAGACTTCACTATTCCAGGCCACGAGATAAACCCCAAGGAAGTCCCCGAACCAGGATCGCGATGGACACTCATGTTCGATGGTGCTTTCAATGCTCGTGGTCATGGAATAGGTGCAATTATCACTTCTCCAACTGGTTTCCACCTTCCATTCACCGCCAGATTATGCTTTGATTGCACCAATAATATGGCAAAATACGAGGCATGTATTTACGTTATGGAGGCAACCATCGACTTAAGGATCAAGATTCTTGAGGTATATGGAGATTCAGCTCTGGTAATAAGTCAGGTAAAAGGTGATTGGGAAACTCGGAATATCAAGTTGATACCTTATAAAGAGCACATCATAAAATTAATACCCTACTTTGATGAAGCTCTTTTCATCATAGTCATAGGGAAGATAATTAGTTAGCAGATGCTCTAGCTACGTTGGCATCTATGTTTAAAGACAAATGGAAGAATGAAACACCTGCTATCCATATTGACAACTTAGATGAACTGGCACATTGTCGAGCAATCAAGGCAGATCCTGACGATAAGCCCTGGTTCTATGACATAAAGACATTTATGGAGAAACAACAATATCCCGAGGGTATATCTATTATTGATAAGAAGGCCTTGAGAAGACTCTCTTCCAAGTTTTTCTTAAACGGTGATGTGTTATACAACCGAAATTATGATTCTGTACTGCTCAGATGCGTGGATAGACACAAATCTAGTACAATCATAAAATCTATACATGAAGGCTACGAGGGTGTACATGCAAAAGGTCCTGCTATGGCCAAGAAAATCCTTCGGCATGGGTATTACTGGACGACAATGGAGGTTGACTGTTATAACTTTGTTAGAAGATGCCACAAATGTCAAATATATGGTGATAAGATCTTTGTGCCACCAACTTCGTTGAACGTTCGGACATATCCATGGTCCTTTTCTATGTGGGGTATCGATATGATTGGGATGATAAAGTCTAAAGCTTCCAATGGTCATCAATTCATCCTAGTTGCTATCGATTACTTCAGGAAATAGGTCGAAGTTGCTTCATATGTGTAAGACCCCAATTTTGATCCTAAGATTCCTCATGCAATTTCATCATAAGCATTAGTATTGGGATCATACCTTGGCATCCTCCTTACCCCTATTTCATTGGGTTTGTTTTTGGAGAGATCTCCAAGCACCATGTGATTGTATCATACTCGTATATTATCATTTTTACTAACCAAAATACCAAAAAATATTTCTTTGCATTTGCCTAACTCTTTCGTAGGTAAGGCATGATCTCCATTGATCCATCAAGTTCATATCTAGGGTTTGAGACCCTCATGACAAAGAGCACAACCATGAATTGATCCAATAATGGTTATGAACATCATATATAAGTCCCAATGATCCTTACATTTTATATTGATCAAGTTATCTTCAAGAGTTTGAGGGTGATTTGCCTTGGAAACCCTAATTTGACTGGGTATCTTGAGTAACTTCTCCAACAAGCTATCTCACCAATTGATCAAGTTTCTCAAGGGACACTTCAAAATTTATCATATCATGCATATATGATCTACCATGAGCCAAGAAAGTCAAAAGAATTGAAGGTTAGCAAGTTGGTTGATGGTGGTTGGCCAGATGAATTCATCTGATCAAAACTAGGTCTCCCTAAACCCTATCTCCTATAATTTTCACCATATGAAAATTATTCCAAGAGCAAACTTACTCTAAATGATATTACAAACAACTTTCATGTTTAGACCTAGCGCTAGTTTTTCTTGGAAAATCATTTTCTATGTTGAAACATTATAGGTCATTTTGTCTAAACCCTAATTTGAAAGTCAACTTCCCAAGGCCATAACTTGCTCATGTTTTATGAGATGAAATACTTACAAGTTGCACAATAAAATTCAAGGTGTCTACTTAAACTTTTATGTTTGGAGTGAGAGATGATTCGACTTTTTTGAGCATGTGATATGAGGTTACATTATTGGTCCCTTTTGACCTATACCATTAAGGAAGTGATTTTTCCAAACTTCAAAAATGCATAACTCTATCATTACAAATCCAAATTACATGAAATTGGTGACCATTTTGAAGGTCTTTGAAAGATATACAACTTTGTATAAGAAACTTTTCTCATTTGAAGCTCACATAAAAAGTTAAGCAAGATGGAATATTGAGATATATGGCTTGAGACTTAGAAAATTTTTCAACATGTTGAAATTTCCAAACTTCCACCTCAAAATTCTTCATGTTCCAAGCTCCAAATAAAACATTGTTGAACATGAAAGTTGTTCCTATTGATCTAACCTTTCCAAAAAGTCTAATTTCATCCATTTTGGACAAGATTTTCTAGGGCTGCACATGGCTAGAACATTGCATCATCAATTGGCAAAGATCAAACTTCAAACTTCCATGTACATTTGCCTTACATTCCAAGTTGATTTCAGACTTACTCACACTCAATTATGGACCTAAAGGAATGATATCATAGGCCTGTACACACCCATGCACTCATGCATCACTCATTGCCAATTTTGGAAACACATTTGGAAGGTGAAAATATCACATGATCCAGCTATAAATAAAGCTCCATATGCTCAGAATTGAGGACCTCTTGGCGCCAACTTTGATCCCAAACACCTAACCCTTCCATTTTAGAGGATAATCCTGGGAATTTCCTTTGGAAATTGAGTTGGAATCTCACTGTTTTGAGATTCAAAACTCCAGGGATCCAAGACCTTTTGTGCATTCTAAGCTACTTCTGCAAGCATACTGAGCAAAATCAAGCACGAGTCGAAGCAAGAATAAGTGAATCCAGACCTGCATTGAAGGTATTTTCCAGAAAATTTCATCTCTTCGATTCTCTCTCAATTCCGCTCAATTCTCTTTGATCTTTGGGTTTCTGAAGTCCTACCAATGTAGGCAAGAAGATTGAGTTGCTTAGAGGTCAAATCGAAGCAACTCAGTTGACACACCTCAAAATTCAACTCCTCATATCTTTCTATATATGTGGAGCTAGTTAAAATTGAGGTCAGATTTGTGCTTTACGCCATTTTTTCTTTCAGATCATGTCCTCCTTTTTCATTTATGATGTGGTGATGAATCGACCAGTCCGGCCAAGGTCGCCTGAGAAGACGACTGGCGCTTTGCTCCGGCAATGATGTGGCATGGTCCAGACCCATTAGATGGATTCAAAATGTTTTAATCATGAGCGTACATGTTGATTACCAAGCGTGTGGATGTTTGACTCAAGCGCATCATGGAACGCGCGCGCTCAACCATTTGATCTGCCACCTCAATTAATGAGGCAGATCAAGTGGTCCACGTTTTTCTTTTGTTTTTTTGATTTTCTTTTGTTCCTTTTATTTTCATTAATTCATATTAATTTTAATATTGATCCAAAAAATATGAGAGTTTCACCAAAGAATTTCAAATAATTTCCTCTTTCATATTTTGAATTAAAATTATTTTTTGGATCATTATTAATATTTTTCATGATTTAATTGATTTTGCATTTGTTTTTAATTGTTTCAAAATACTTTTAAGTCTTTAAAAATTCTGAAATTTTTTCTCCAAGGTCCTTTGACCTTGTTTGACCTATGATAAATCTCATGGCCATTTCTTTGGTGTTTTGATGAGGTTTTAGGAATTTGACAAACCATATTTAATTTAAATGCCTTATTTTAGTATTTTTAATTTGAATAAATGCCAAATAATTTTGTTGACCAATTGTGATGACTTGTTTATGTTTGACTCTTGTTGTTGGGCCTTGGCCAAGGTTGATTTGACTTTGTCAAGTTAATATCATTGGGTTTAGGGGATTGATGGAATGTACATTCCATTTCCCAAAATGAATGGATGATATGAATTTGATAAAAGTCCTCATTTGATCAATTTCAGTTTTGATCCATTCCCCTCCCTCTTCATCTCATTCCACTTCTTTATGCGTCCATCTCATTTGGCCTATGATATCTCAAAGTCCTAAAGCTAGTTGATTGAAAAATTGACATGAGTATGGATGAGATTAGGCCACCTATTTTGCAAATTTATTTTTGTATGTGGTATATTTCATGAGTATAGTCCATTATACTATGTCTCTAACATGCATTAACACCAAAATTCTATTGCCCGACCTCAAATAGTTGTGGCTTCTACATAAGTCCAATTAGGATTCCTTAACATAGCGCTAAATTTGTGACATAAAAGGCATAGCATTCTAGTTAGTGAGATTTTAAGTCTCCCCTCTTTCATGGTATTGTGTGGAAACTTGGCCTTTTTTCCTTCCTTTGGAAGATGTCTTGGCTAAAGGGTTGAGTGTTCTCCAAAGAATGTCTAAAAAATGAAAAGCAAAAGCAAAACAATACTAACTTCTAACCCATTAACAACTAACTTTTAATTTCAAGTCATTTACTTTAATGTCATTTAATTCTAGCCTTTATTCATTTTCCATTGTTCATATCATTCTAATTGTTTATGTTAATGCAATTTTCACTTTGTCCACTTGGACTATATTGTGTGATATATCTTGTTTGTATATACTTTGCTTGTTTGTGTGGTCTTTGACCATTAATGTACATAATAACAACAAAAAACCCTAAAAAACTTTTGTGTGGACTGTTGGCTTGATCTTAGACAAATGGACTTAGGACTTAGGCAACATTCCTATGCTAAAGGACTTGGCCAATAACTTTTTGAGAAACCAAGTTCTTGCAATTTGAAACTTCATCTAATACATCATTCAAGATCCCTCTGAGTTCATCTACAACATGATCATTGTGAAGCTGTTATTTTGAACCCGTGACTTGTGGAATCCATCTGTTACATGGGCTACTTGGAAGAAGATCATGGTGTAGTTAAAGATTGGATGTGGCTATCTTTATTTGATGTCTTTTGCTCTTCAAGATAATATAATTGTGCATTTTTGTGTTGTTTGATTCTAAATGTCCAAGGGAATTCTAGATTTCTATTGACATTCTTGTCTATTGGATTGCTACCCATTTTGTCAGATCTTTTCAACTCTTAAATTTTAATTTTGTGCATAGGATTAGTCTCTTCATCTTCTCCCCATTTCTTTAATTTCAAAATCTCTCCCTCCCTTTTCAAAATCTTCTTTGTTTGAACTTATTTTGTTCTAAACTTTGACCACTTTGCAAAAAGATAGAAACTTTGGCCTTATGCCATTTCATTTTGAAATTTCTTTTCTTAAATCAAATTTGTAAATAGCTTAACTATACTTGACTTAAAATTTCAAAAAGCCAAAAAGAACTAACTCGTTAAAACCATTTTTAGGCCTTTGTGCCTTTCAAACTTAATTTTTGTTAAAAGCAATGCATCCACTTTGAAATTTGTATCACGAACTACGAGGTTTTGATCCCTCATTTTTATGTTGGTACATAGGCACAAGTCTGAAGGGCCTGTCAAACACAAAAATATAATTAATGAATTCTTTTCTCATCCCCCCCCCCCCCATTCTATTTGTTTGTAAACATCATTTTGTACCAAATACATATCCACACAAAAAGGGCTCCCTAGGAGTACCTAGGACACTTTGGGTTCTAACACCTTCCCTTTGTGTAACCAACCCCCTTACCTGTAATCTCTGACATTTTATAAATTTTGATTTGAAAACTTCTTACCCTTTGGGTTTTGTTCGTACTTTTCCCCTTTTCCCTCGGAAACAATAAAAGTGTGGTGGCGACTCTTGTTATTTGATGTCTAGCTTATCCATAGCTTGATGATCATGAATTTACCACTACAATATGCCAATGTCACCCAACAGGTGGTTACTTGGTTTATCAAGAAAGAGATAATATGTCGCTATGGAATTCCTAGCAAGATCATCACTGACAATACCGTTAATCTTAACAACAATATGATGAAGGAGTTGTGCAAAGAATTTAAGATCGAGCACCACAACTCTTCACCATACCGGCCCAAGATGAATGGCGCAGTGGAAGTAACTAATAAGAACATTAAGAGAATCGTCTAAAAAATGGTCAAGACATACAAGGACTGGCATGAGATACTACCCTTTGCTCTGCACGGTTACAGGACCTCGGTTCATACATCCACTAGGGTAACTCCGTACTCATTAGTGTATGGGATGGAAGTTGTTTTACCAATTGAAGTCGATATTCCTTCACTCAGGGTCATCATGGAGGTTGATCTTGACGAAGCTGAATGGGTTCAATCTCGGTATGATCAACTGAGTTTAATCGAAGAAAAACGTTTGACGGTCGTTTTCCATGGTCAGTTGTACCAAAGACGCCTTAAACAAGATTTTAATAAGAAAGTTCTTCCTCGTGAGTATTGTGCAGGAGAACTCGTACTCAAAAGGTATTTTACTATTCACTCATATCCTCGGGGCAAATGGACTCCCAACTATGAAGGACCTTTTGTTATTGAGAAGACTTTTTCAGGTGGAGCTCTAATCCTCACAACAATGGATGGGGAAGATTTGTCGTCGCCAGTGAAAGCAGACATAGTCCAAAAATATTATGCCTAAAAAGAAATGATGATGAAAGCTTACTAGATTAACCCTCATAAGATTAATCTAGGAAAAAATGGCTATCCCGATGGAGCAAAAAATGAACTATCCATGCAAAAGTTAGGGATCAAATATGAATATAAAGCTCGCTAAGTTGAAAACCGAAATGGTGGCTTAGGGAAAAAGGAGCATCTCGATGGACGAAAAGAATAAAAATGTTTAGGAAAAAGTTAGGGATAAAGGCATTGACTATGATCTTTGAGTCTACTACGCTACAAGCTAGATCTCAGACAGTCAAAGGTCGATTCAATCATTGCCAATCAAAGCAAGGTCTTGGGATTCATATCCTACAGTGGATGATGACCAATGTTGTAATCAATGGGAAAATACAAAAATATTTCCCATTGCCATTTCTTTTATTTTTCAATTTTTGTGATTTCCTCTTTAAGGATTGTCATACCCCAAAATTCACCATACCTTTCACAAAGTTCATCTAGGTCACTAACCCTAGTCATATGCATATCTTCATAACATTCATTTCACCCGCATATTCATTGGTTCTAATACAAGAGGACAAATATAATGGATTCAAAGCTTTGTGCTTGCATGTAGTGGGAACTAGGTTTTTCTCTATAACTCAAGGTGGCTCAATCATAAAACCCTAAGGGGAGGTAGCTCTTGATGCTTATGCATTGTGCCAACCATTGAAGATTCAATTGTGGCTTCTTGGTGAGGCAAAACCCTAGTTTGGGGTCACCGGTTGTTGATGATTAGGCCAAACCCTGATTATGGATATCATTCATTGTGTGTTCACCTAACCCTAGTCCCATCCAATTCATTATCATCCATTGTGTATGCTCCACTTGCTTGGCCATGATTCATTTAAGGCTCGCTTGTTCATGGTCCATTATGGAGGTTTATTGGGTTTTGGTTAGCTTTCACTTCATGGCCTTACATGTTCATTTTTCGCTTGATGATATTCATTTTGGTTCAAGTCCATTTCCGTGGTATCATAACTGCCACTTGAGTCAATTCATTCATGACATGTCATCTGGTTATTTCCTCATTCCTAACCCATAGCTTGTTCATGGTTTGTTTATGTTCATTCCATCTGTTCATTTCTAGTGCATAGTTCTCTCATGGTTTATTCACGATGTGCCCATTGGTCCATGTGATCTCATTTCCCATTGGTTCATGCTAGGGCATAAGGTGGTTTATCTAAGTCTTGTATCATCCACATCCATTTCACATCCATTGTCTAGGTCATAGTTGTTGTCCATAGGTCCATGCTAATGTGATTTAGCTAAGTCTTATCATTCACCTTCCACTCCATCATCCATTCAAGGGTCAATATTAAGGGATTTAGGTTTGATTGGTTCATTCATACATTTCCATACAATTCAATATATTTCATACATTCAATTCATTTCAATTTAATTATTTCCATTCATTAATAAACAAATATCAATTACAATCATCAAAATGTCTATACATTGGAAAAATTACAAAGATTTGATCATTTTCTACCTAAATTGGCTTTTGGTCAACTGTTAACTTTTTGGTTAACCAGTTGACCAAAGTCAACTGACCTATCCTACACCTCAAACCCTAATTTCTTGGTCCTAACCCTTTGTGATCTACCATGCTTCCATATTCTTGAATTCTTTTTGATTTTTTCAAATGTAAAGATATGTCCATTGTTTGCACCAACCTACAAGATACCAACCAACAAAATTCATTAGCATACCACACATGCATCAAGGGTTACCATGAAACTGAACAAGTCTGCAGTGAGATTCACGCAAAAATTCCAAGTGCAAGCATATGGTGGAGAATTCTGCAGCATACCAAAGCTAGAGCAGCCATTTAGGAGCTGATCAAACCAGGTTACAACCTTGACCTTCTACCTGCTACATGCTAACAATAAGGCTGCAGTGCAACCAATGTGTGAGCACTTCCATAAAAATCCTGAAAATGCAGCAACAAGGATTAGTTGAACCAGTCCATGAATCCGTAGTAGCAAAGCAAGTGTCAAGACCCTACATTGATCAAGCCCACACAATGCAATAAAACCACCAACAATTGACAACAACAAGAGCTTACCATTGAAGTTCGATGGAACATGCCATTCCTTTCTATTCTGCAACAACAATCAACACAAGAAAACAATCTAAACACGAGCATTAATACAACAAAAAAAACATGGAAATACGGCACCTAAAGCTGACCTGTTGGACAATCCTCATACCAACATACTTAGCAAGGTAACAAGCAGTGCAACTGCATTAGTTCCTAAGGTCCAAAATAGAGGAAGTTCAAAAACCAATTCAATAAACCTGCAACAGACATAATACTTTTCCCTCCAAACCAAGCCCAGGCAGAATTGCTACAAACCATGACCCTGTCAAACCAAAGCACCACAATCACAAGATAGGACATAGTCATTGCAGTACTCTGTGGCCGTGAGGAAGAACCACAAGTAAACTAAATGCCCAAACTTGGCAGCAAGGGGGAACATAAGACATTCAACAACTTGAGCCAATTCTGCAATGCCCAATAGGACACAAGCAGACAACTTCAACTCATATCATGAACCGTGCCAACCATCTAAACCATGAAGTAATAGCCTTGCAACCACCAAATAAACCTACAAATTAACCAAAACATGACAATGATATGTATCAAGTAAAAAACCACTCATGCCAATTACAATGCAGCCCTAGCATTCAAGCTAAAGCATACACCAACATGCCAAGTGTAGCGGTAAATTCATTATCGTCAAGCTATGGATAAGCTAGACGTCAACAAAACCAGAGTCGCCATCACGCTTTTATTGTTTCCAAGGGAAAAGGGAAAAGTAAGAATAAAGCCCCAAAAGATAAGATGTTTTCAAATCAAAACTAATAAAATGCCAGAGATTACAAGTAAGGGGGTTGGTTACACAGAAGGAAGGTGTTAGTACCCAAAGTGTCCTAGGTACTCCTATGGAGCCCTTTTTTGTGTGCATATGTGTTTTTTACAAATGATGTTTGCAAATAAAAAGAGTGTGGGGATGAGAAAAGAATTCATTAATTATATTTTTGTGTTTGACAAGACCTTCGGACTTGTGCATACGTACCAACATAAAAATGAGGGATTAAAACCTCGTAGTTCGCGGTAACAATTTCAAAGTGAGTGCATTGCTTTTAACAAAATTTTAAGTTTAAAAGGCACAAAAGCCTAAAATGGTTTGAATGAGTGTTAGTTCTTTTGGCTTTTGAAAATTTAAGTCAAGTATAGTTAATTTTATTTACAAGTTTGATTAAGAAAAGATTTTAAAAATGCAATGGCATAAGGCCAAAGTTTCTAGTTTACAAAATGATCAAAGTTTAGAAATCAACAAACATAAGCAAAGAAGATTTTAAAAGGAGGGGAATATTTTGAAATTAAATAAGTGAGGAGGAGATGAAGAGACTAATCCTAAGCATAAATTTAAAAGTTGAGAGTTGAAAAGTTCTGATCAATGGACTGCAATCCAATAGACAAGAATGTCATATAGAAACCCACTTTTCCCTTGGACTTTAGGATCAAGCAATATCAATACACAAACAGCGAGATAAAGAGGAAGGCATCAAATAAATATAGCCACATCCAAGCTTAGCAACTCCATGATCTTCTTCAAAATGTCCCATGTGTCAGATGAATTCAAAGATGGCATAAGTCACATGTTCAAAATAATAGCTTCACAATGATCATGTTGCAGGTGAACTCGAATGGATCTTCAAAGTTGTATCAGATGAATGTTCTTCACAAGTACTTGGTTACATGAAAATTGGCATTGGCCAAGTGCTTTGCATAGGGAGTGTTGTCTAAATTCTAAGTCCAATAGTCTCAGAGCAAACCAACAGTCCACACAAAATGTTTTTTTGGGTTTTTGTTCTTATTATGTACATTAAGGTCAAAAGACCACACAAACAAACAAATATATATAAACACAAAATATCACAAAATATGGTCCAAATGGACAAAGTGACAATGACATTAAAGTAAACAACTTGAATGGTATGAATAATGGCAAATGAAATAAGACTTAAAAAAAGTTAAAGTGCATAAAAGTAAATAGCTTGAAATTAAATGTTAGTTGTTAGTGAATTAGAAGTTAGTATTGCTTTTGCTTTTATTTTGTTTAAGTCATTCTTTGGAGAACACTCAACCCACTTATCACAAGTATGGATCCTTGAACCAAGACATCTTCCAAAGGAAGGAAAAAATGCCAAGTTTCCACACAATACCATGAAAGAAGGGAGACTTACAATCTCACTAACTAGAATGATATGCCTTTTTGTGTCAAAATTTAGCGTTATGTTAAGCAATCGTAATTGAACTTATGTAGAAGTCACAACTATTTAAGGTCGGACAATAGAATTTAGATATTAATGCATGTTAGAGACATAGTATAATCGACTATGCTCATGAAACATACCACACACAAAAAGAATATGCAAAGTGGGGGACCTAATCTCATCCATACTTATGTTGATTTTGCAATCAACTAGCCTTAGGGTATAGAGATATTATAGGTCCATGACATGAGTGGACAAAGAAGGGGAATGAGATGAAGAGGTCGGGGGAATGGATCAAACACAAATTGGTCAAAGGAGGACTTTTACCAAATTAAGATCATTCATTCATTTTGTGAGATGGAATGTACATTCCATCAATCCCCTAAATCCAATGATCTTAACCTAGCAAAGTCAAATCAACCTTGACCAAGACCCAACAACACAAGTCAAACTCACAAAGTCAAATGAAATGGCTCTACGTAATTAATTTGGCATTTAAACAAATAAAAATAATAAAAATATGCATTAAATTAAATTATGGTTGGTCAATTTCCTAAAACCTCATTAAAACACCAAAAAATGGCCATGAGATTTATCATAGGTCAAACAAGGTCAAAGAACCTTGGAGAAAAAATTTCAGAATTTTTGGAAACTTAAAAGTATTTTTAAATAATTAAAAATATTCACAAAATCAATTAACTCATGAAAATATTAATAATGATCCAAAAAATAATTTTAATTCAGAAAATGAAATATGATTTTTTTTTTGTGAAACTCTCATATGTTTTGGATCAATATTAAATTTAATATGAATTAATGAAAATACAAGAAATAATATGAAAATCAATTAAATCAGAAAAACGTGGACCACTTGATCTCCCTCATTAGTCAGCGCGCCACACAACTGGTAATAAAAAAGAATGCTCAAGATTAAAACGCATTAGCTTGATCATGTGACTCAGAACTCATCCAGCACATCGTCGGAGCAAACCACCGGTCATCTTCTCCGATGACCCTGGCCGGACTAGTTCTCTCATCACCATCACATAAATGAAAAAAGAGGACATGATCTTAAAGAAAAAATGTCATAGATCATGAATATGACCTCAATTCAACCTAACTCCAAGTATATTAAGAGATATATGGAGTTGAAATTTGAGGTACATGAACTGAGTTACTTCGATTTGACCTCAAAGCAACTCAATCTGCTTGCCTACATTGGTAGGACTTCAGACAATCCAGGATCCTAGAGAATTGATGAGAATTGAGAGAGAATTGAAGAGAATAAAATTCAGGAAAAATACCTTCAATGTTGTGCAGAACTTAATCTCTCTTGCTTCAATTCGTGTTTGATCTTGCCCAAGAAGCTCGCAGAAGTAGATTAGGATTGGTACAAGGCTTTGGATCCTTGAGTTTTTGAATCTCCAAACAGTGAGATTCAAACTCAAATTTCAAGTGAAATTTCTCAGGTTTTCCTGTCAATGGTGAGGGTTTCAAATGTGGGAGGCAAAGCTGGCGCGCAAGGGTCCTCAAAACTGATGCAATGGACCTCTATTTATAGCAAATGCAAGTGATATTTGAACCTTTGAAATTCTTCCAAATTTGGCAATATGGAGTGCACGCTTGCATGGGCATGTACATGACCATGAAGCAACTCAATTAGGTCCAAATGCAAGTGAGATTGAGTCTAAATGTGGATTTTGATGCAAGGAAAAAGTGTATTGATGTTTGAAGAATGATTCTTGCCAACTGATACAGCCATCTTCAGGCCATGTGCAGACCCCTCAAACCTTGTCCAAAATGGATGAAATTGGACTCTTTGGAAAGGTTAGATCAAGAGGAACAACTCTTATGTTGAATACTTTTCCATTTGGAGCTTGTATGAGGTGGAAGTTTGGAAATTTCAACATGTCAAAATATTTTCTAAGTGTTAAGCCATATGTTCAATTATTCCACCTTAGCTAACTTTTTATGTGGGCTTCAAGTGAGAAAAGTGTCTTCATAAAAGTTATATAACTTTCAAAAACCTTCAAAATGGTCACAAATTTGACCTCATTTGGATTTGGGATGAATGCGTTATGCATTTTTGAAGTTGAGGAAAATCACTTGTTCAATGGTATTGGTCCAAAATGACCTATAATGTATCCTCATATCACATGCTTATAAAAGTTGATTTAGATCTTCCTATAAACATCAAAGTTGAAGTAGACACCTTGAATTTGATTTTGCAACTTGTAAATCTTTCATATTATAAAAATTGAGCAAGTTATGGCCTTGAGAAGTTGACTTTCAAATTAGGGTTTAGACAAAATGATCTATAATCTTTCAACATAAAAAATGAATTTCCAAGAAAAACTAACTATTAACCTCAACATGAAAGTTGTTTGGAATGTCATTTAGATTAACTTTTCTCTTGGAATCATTTTCATATGATGAACATTGTAGGAGATAGGGTCTATGGGAACCTAGTTTTGATCAGATGAATTCCTTTGGTCAACCACCATCAACCACCTTGCTAACCTGCAGTCTTCTTGAATTTTTGGACTCATGGGAGATCATATATGCATAAGATGATGAATTTTGAAGTGTCCCTTGGAGTATTTGATCAATTGGTGAAGAAGCTTGTTGAATAAGTTACTCAAGGTACCTAGATAAACTAGGGTTTCCAAGGCAAACCAATTCCAAGCTCTTGAAGAATGCTTGATCATAATAACATGTAAATATCATGGGGACTCATATATGATTCCTAGAGCCATTATGGGTCATTCCTTGGTTGAGCTCTTAGCAATGAGGGTCTTAAACCCTAGATGTGAACTTGATGAATCAAAGGTGATCATGTGTCCTCCCTACAAAAGAGTTAGACAAATACAAAGACATATTTTTGGTATTTTGGTTAGTAAATGATAAAATACAAAGTATGATAAAATCACATGGTGCTTGGTGATCTCTCCCAAAACAAACCCAATGAATAAAGGGGTAAGGAGGATACCAAGGTATGATCCCAATGCCAATGCATATGATGAGGATAGCATGAGTGGTCTTAAGGTCAAAATTGGGGTCTTACACCAAGTCACGGACATGCTAAGTGGAAATGTAGTAACATAGCTATACCTTCATAACAGGATGCAAAACAAATAGTCATGATACAAGAGGTCAAACCAACCAAACCAGGAAGGATCACCATTGTAAACATGTTGAATCAATACACAATGACAGTGCAACAGGAATTGAGGGAAGTGGAACAAGGTCTTGCATGAAATTAACTCAGTTCATTAAGTGTAAATCAGAAACAAGATTGAATCACAATGCAAGTCCAAGTAAACACGTGACTTGAAGTTAATAAGAACCTTGTAAAACATCAAGCAAACCAGTAGGAAACAATGCCAATCCATACCTGCAAAACCATGTTGCAGCATATTAAGCCAACACATCATCTGTAACACCAAAAACCTGCAATTGATCAAGCCAGTGAAACCATGAGCTGCAATACAATCATGAGGCAATGAACACCCTGCTGCACCAGTCAGAACAGGAAAACCCTAACGAGTAATGAACACCAAAGTTGCACCAAGTTGCAATGGTTCAAATACCCATAATCCAGAACCTACTGCCTCCAGAATCCATAGCAAAGCATGAATCACAAAAACCAAAGCAAAATATCATACACAAGCTAATGTAACCAAAACCAGTCCAATATCAACCTAAAAAGTTGTAACCAATGAGTTTTTGAAACACCAATAACAGTTTCAGTAGCAAATCATCATAAATAAAATATTATTGCTTCAAACCCTTCTAGTTAACTAAACTGGCCAACTAGAAAACAATTGCAAAGTTAACCATTTCTGAATCCTATCAATGTTACTTGTTCATAAATCACCCATAACCATATGACAGTCAACATTCCCTACTCTTCTATCAACTGATCCATCGCCATGACTTCAGGAAAATCCAACCTCCCTAAGACTCCTAACCGAATTCTAAGTTCTACATACCATAACAAAGAATGCCAAGCTAGGCAACTGGTCCTGAAATAGAGCATCACAAAGCCAATGAAACTACCCATAACAAAGACCAATGACTCACCTGCATGATCACTGAATAGAGGTCTTCAAGCAAAACCTGCAAAATTGACATAAGAGGAAACCACTGATTTCTACATTAAAGGGTACATCATTCAAAAAAGAGCCTACATAGACCAGTCATTAACAAAACTTTTACACTCATCTAACCAACCTAACCTAACTGCCATGCCAGCTGTCTAACTAATCGCATAGGGATCCACAAAATATCAAAAATTGAAAAGGAGTAACAGAATTGAACCCCTAACTAACTCCTAACCAAAAGTCCCCAATCCCAATGCCTAATCACCTATAAATTCACCTCTCATGATTCTTCCAAGGTTGATCACTCTTTCATTCTCAAAATTACACACTCATTGCTCTGACGTTCAACTCCAATCATTCTTCAATCGCTGCACATCCTCTGCACATTGAATTCTCCATCATCGACGATCACGAGAGGCTTGGCTCTCCCTCAATCCAAATCTCAATCATCTCCATAACTTTCATCGCCACCATCATTCGCGATCCCTGAGATCACGAGCTCTTCCCTGATTCAATCGCTCAACCGACGATCCTTTTCCACCTCCAACCCTCACCGTCGTCACTCTCCAGATAGCTCCCATTCAAAATCAAGAAGAAGAAAATGGAAGAAGTAGGAGATTCGAGCAGAAGCGGAGGAAGAACCAAACGTACCTGAAACTCTGTCGTCGTTGTCAGTATCAAGATACTCCGGTAGGAATTTTGAAATTCATCTTTTTCTTTGTTTCTTGTTACCAGTAGGCTGAGTAGGGATTGAGAGCCCATAGCCCTAAGGTCTGAGAGTGCATCATGGTGCGACCGTTAATTAATTTGACTATTAATATCTAGGGTTCATGATAATTGATGATTTAGCTAGAGGCCTAGGGTTCGAATCTTGGAAAATTAGCTATGGATTCGAAAAGAGCTTGAGGAGACGAGTAGAATGGTGGTCTATTTTTTCATTTTGATGGCCACCGCCACCGGAGACGATTGTCGGTGCGGTGGCCCACGGTGGTTTCCACCTGAATCTTCGAGCTCGGCTCCACGTCTCATGCGCGCTATTTTTTTCATTGTTAAATTTAACTTTAATTTCCTTTCTCCCAACCACAAAACACCATGTGTGTTATGGACTTCCATCTCACCATTGCCAAAACCTGTTGGGCTCATGTACGTTGGGCTTGGTCTGATCCCTTACTATCACCCCGCTCATAGCCTTGCACCTCCTACTGAGAAGAGAATAAAATAGTGGGCCTCGAGCCATAAAAGCCCATGCGCCTGAAACATTTTTACATCCTGAATCCAGAAACATACCCCCGGCCCATTGCTATTTTATTTGATTTGTTTTACTCATTTTTCTTGCATTTTGAATTCATTTGCTTGCAATAATATTCATGTCTAAATCTCGATTGCGACTTTTGATTGTTTGGATTGATTAGAAGATAAATGACTAAAATATATGTTCATTTAGGATTTTAATTAGACTCGTTTAGATATTAATCCACCTTTTAAACCAACACAAAAAGGGAGATTAGAAAATTCCATTTAATTCTTGTCTTTGATTCACTAATTAGTTTCCATTCTAATTCTATTAATATGCTTAGTTAGGAGTAAAATTGAAAATGATGTTTCAATTTTGAGATGATGGCATATCCATTATTTTCACCATGATCATTATATCATTTCACCATAACATCTCATGAGTCATTTGTGTTAAGCATTTTAATTTTCATTTAGGTCATATTGTTAACTAACCCCATTTGATGTTTTGTGTTAGCATGTGAATGTGACATTCAAACCATCCAAGTGACCTTTTATACTTTCATTTTCATTCAATAGCTTTGTATTGTTTGAAGTTCCATGTCACTTGTATGCCTTAGGCATGGTACATAGTTAATAGTTTGTAACTTGTACTTTCTTTTCATTCCCTTATGTTGTATTGTATGGATCCATCCCCCCATTATGGGCTAAATGTCCCCCATCCTCATAGTCATGTAATAGCTTAGATTTATTGGTTTCTATCTAGTTCACCATGCATGTTAATAACCAAGATAAAATACAAAATAATAAACAAAGCATTTCAAAAGAAACAAAAGGTACTTAATTCAACGTCAAGTTGTTTTCCGAATAAAACTCACACCAATGCAACGTGGATGATTGATCCAACGTCAAACATTCTCCTTCCACTCCAAGATCCATTCATTCATATCTCTTCTCCATTCTCTCCACAAACTCATTCTATCTCTTACCTCCATTCTTCATTCACTATTTTTCACAATAAACTCAAATGCTTGATCCAACGTCAAGCACTTTTTTCAAAACCATTTTCATAACAAATTGGAATGCAAATGGGGTGTACGTGTTTGTACACAACATTCAAGTAATTGGGTTATCGGCCATACCTAGCCTGAGGATCCGACACTTGACTTTACCTATTAAAACATCTAATGATTCAAACAAGTTAGATCTAGGAGCTATGAGGAAGAAAAAGAATGGTCAGGACTCAATTGTCCTCTCGATTCCCAAGTACTTTGATTGTTGATTGTACTTAGGCAAGGGTTAGAGACTTGTCTCCCTCTAAGTTCCAACGATTAGACTTTCCAAACTCTTTCACGATTCAAAACTCTTTTTGGATGAAAAAGAGGGGTTAGGACAACATTGTCCTCTCAACTCCCGAGTTATTGGACCATTGACCGTATCTATCCAAGTGTCTAATGCTTGTCTCCTTGCATAAAAATGACCCCAACCAATAAAATCATATTTTGCCTTAGTGCACTCTTCAAAACCTTTCAATAAGGATGTGTTACTTTCGTTCTACCGTGAACGAAGCTTAAGCCTCCATGTGTGAGCAAGTAATGTTTAACTGCTAGAGTGCGAACCAAGCGTCTCCACTTTACCACAAACAAGCAAATACTTGTAAGAACAAAAATTGTTCTACAACAGATTCCAGGATTTTGATGATAACAAAGGATGAAACCAAAAATGGCACTCTAACGAAAAGTTTCTAAGTGTGCAGGATTCTAAACAAGACGAAAGGAATCTGATTACGTCATCAGATACAGAATCAAATCAGATACAAATTATCAGAAGATCAGAAGCATCTGAAGTGGAAATGCGCTCTAGAAGTTCTGAGTCCAAACAACAGCGGATCAGAATATCAGAAGCATCTGAAGAAGAAGCGCGCTCTAGAAGTTCTGACTCTGAACAACGGGATATCAGACTATCAGAAGCTCTAAAGTCACCTCTCTAAGAATCTCGGATTATTAGAGCAACTCAGACTCTAATAATGGATTTCCTTATTCAGAATGAGTAACGACAACTTCAAATTCAAATGGAAAGAATCTATTATTGGAAAGAAGTTATTCAGGGAGACAAAGTTGTTTTGGCAAGAAACAACAGAAGTTATGGCATTGATTCCTAATCAAGACTAAATTATCTGCCATCAATTTCAACGACCCTTTCACCTCTATATAAAGGACAGCAAAGAGCATTGAGAGATACACCAACGCACAAAAACTTTTTCCTCTCTCTCTCAATCTTTCATGAAGCTTTTGCTTAGAACGTGAAACATTCTTTTGTTTTTACTGTTGTAATATTTGCTTTATCCTAGAAGCACTCTAGATTACAAAGTCCTTTTTATCTATTGCTTTATTTCCTCAAGTGACTCTGCGCAGTCTGTATACTTGAGAGGACTAAGAGATCCTTCTCTTAGACGTTGGTTGTAAACAATCTTTCAAGATTAGTGGATTAAGTCCTTTTTGAAGGCGAAATCACCTTGGCCGGGTGGACTGGAGTAGCTTTGTGTTATAAGAGAACCAGTATAAAATCCTGTGTGATTTTATTTTGCAAATAACGCTTATTTTCCAAAACAATTCAACCCCCCTCCCCCTTTCTTGTTTTTCTCACCTTCAATTGGTATCAGAGCTTCGGCTCTGTTATTGATTTTCTAATCAAACACTTAACAGTGTAGAGAGATCCAGAACGAGAAAAACTATGGCCCAGACAAACGAAAGAGACAGTTACAATGCTAAGCCTCCTGTTTTTGATGGAGAGAAATTCGATTACTGGAACGATAGAATTTAAAGTTTCTTTCTAGGCTATGACGCTGATCTCTGGGACATTGTCACAGATGGATACAAACCTCCGGTAACTAACGCTGGAGTTGAAGTTCCCAGAAGTAAAATGTCAGATGATCAGAAGCGCGAATTCAAGAATCATCACAAAGCCAGAACGATACTTCTCAATGCCATATCCTATAATGAGTATGAAAAAATCACCAACAGGGAAACTGCTAAAGATATACTTGACTCCCTGAAGATGACTCATGAAGGAAACTCTCAGGTTAAAGAAACAAAGGCTCTGGCCCTAATCCAGAAGTATGAAGCCTTCAAAATGGAGGATGACGAAGCCATAGAGGTAATGTTCTCCAGATTCTAAACTCTTATTGCAGGTCTCAAAGTTCTAGACAAAGGATACACAACTGCAGACCACGTCAAAAAGATAGTCAGAAGCTTGCCAAAGAAGTGGAGACCCATGGTCACTGCCTTGAAGCTGTCAAAGGATCTGAACAACATCAGTCTTGAAGAGCTTGTCGGCTCCCTCAGAAGCCATGAGATAGAACTAGAGGAAGATGAGCCTCAGAATAAGAACAAGTCTGTAGCATTAAAGTCTAGATCTGAAAGACGCAAATCTGACAGAAACAAAGCATTCCAGGCCGAAACAGAAGATGTTGATGACTCTGAACAGGAAGATTCTAATGATGAATAAGAATTGTCTCTCCTGACCAGAAGAGTTAAACAACTCTGGAAAAAGAGGAACAATAACTTCAGAAGACCAAGACCCAGAGGGGATCGATCAGAATCAACCTCAAAAAGTAAAACTAACAAAGGTATTACTTGTTATGAATGTAAAGAAACAGGTCACTACAGGAATGAATGCCCCAAGCTAAAGAAAGACAGTTCCAGAAAAGAAAGTTTCAAGAAAAATACCTTCAGGACAAAGAAAGGATTAATGGCCACCTGGGATGATAGTGAATCTGACTCATCAGAATCTGACTCTGATGAACAGGCCAATGTGGCATTCATGGCTACCACATCCAGGAACAGTTCAGATGAAGAATCTGAAGAGGTATTTTCTGAACTCTCTCGATCTGATCTAAAATCATGCTTGTCAGAAACTCTTAGCTCATATCAGAAATTAAAACGAAAATTTAAAGATATAAAAGGCTGTCTTGAAGAAACATTTGAAGAATGTGGCAAACTTGAGATGACAATTCTAAAACGAGAAGATGAAATCAGATCTTTAACATTACAAAGAGATGCGGCAAATAAAAATCGTTTAGAACTGGAAGAAGCGTTATCTCAAGCTCCACAGACTTCAAATACGATAATTTATAAATACGAAGAAGCCTTTCAAGAATTTCTGAAAAATGGGATAGGAAGGAGTATTATGGCATCCATGATTTATGGAGTCAGTCAAAACAATAAAAAGGGAATTGGGTATGATCCTACGGAAGATAAAACTTCTACTAGTGACCAACTTAAATCTCCATTTTCATATCACTACACACACACACAAGAACAAAAATTTGAAAATGCTAGAAAACCCAAAGTTATAAGAAACT
This sequence comes from Lathyrus oleraceus, assembly GCF_024323335.1. Classification (NCBI taxonomy): domain Eukaryota; kingdom Viridiplantae; phylum Streptophyta; class Magnoliopsida; order Fabales; family Fabaceae; genus Lathyrus; species Lathyrus oleraceus. The sequence continues at coordinate 229,238,771 of NC_066585.1, forward strand.
CTGGGAAAACTAATCAGAAAGGACCCAAGAGACTCTGGGTACCAAAAGATAAGATTGTTTATGTTGCAGATATCCTATGCAGCAAAGTTCAAACACCAGTCATGGTTCCTGGACTCTGGTTGCTCGCGACACATGACGGGAAGAAAGTCTATGTTCCAAAGCCTGGAACTTAAAGACGCTGGATTTGTAGGCTTCGGAGGAGATCAGAAAGGAAGGATCAGAGGCTCCGGAACTATTGGTAATGGTACTCTTCCCTCTATATCTGATGTCCTTTACGTGGAAGGATTAATGCATAATTTGTTATCCATAAGTCAATTAAGTGATAACGGTTATGACGTGATCTTTAATCAAAAAACATGTAAAGCCATAAATCAAAACAATGGTTCTGTCCTATTCACAGGCAAGAGGAAAAACAACATTTATAAAATTAATCTTTCTGATTTAAAAGAACAAAATGTTAAATGTCTGATGTCTGTTCACGAAGAGCAATGGGTATGGCATAGACGCTTGGGCCACATTAGCATGAGGAAACTTTCTCAGCTAAATAAACTTGAGTTAGTCAGAGGCCTACCTAAACTGAAGTTCTCTTCAGATGCTCTGTGTGAAGCATGTCAGAAAGGAAAATTTTCAAAAACATCTTTCAAAAAGAAAATTTTTGTTTCTACCTCTAAGCCTCTGGAACTTCTCCACATTGACTTATTTGGTCCTGTGAAAATAGCATCAGTCAATGGAAAGAAGTATGGACTAGTCATTGTTGATGATTTCAGTCGCTGGACATGGGTGAAATTCCTAAAACACAAGAGTGAGTCTCACTCTGTATTCACTAGTTTCTGCTCCAAAGTGCAAAAAGAATTTGACTCTAAGATTATCTGAGTCAGAAGTGATCTTGGTGGGGAATTTGAAAATAAATCCTTTGAGGAATTATTTGACTCTAATGGAATATCCCATGATTTCTCCTGCCCTAGAACTCCACAACAAAATGGAGTTGTAGAGAGGAAGAATAGGACACTCCAAGAGATGGTCAGAACTATGATCAACGAAACTAATGTGGCTAAGCACTTTTGGGCCGAAGCTGTAAATACAGCGTGTTACATTCAGAATAGAATCTTCATAAGACCTATTCTGGAAAAGACTCCCTATGAACTGTGTAAAGGAAGAAAACCAAACATTTCATATTTCCATCCATTTGGATGTTCTTGCTTTATTTTAAACACTAAAGAACATCTGAACAAGTTTGATTCCAAAGCACAGAAAGGTATTATGTTAGGATACTCAGAACGCTCTAAAGGCTACAGAGTATACAACACAGAAACCAAAATTGTGGAAGAATCAATTCATGTTAGATTTAACGATAAGCTTGACCCTGTAAAGTCAAAGCTAGTTGAAAATTTTGCAGATTTAGAAATCACTCTTGCAGGATCTGATAATGCTCCAGAAGCAACTGCCACTCAGAACCCTGAGGAAATTAATTCCCCAGTAATCCCAAAGAAAGCTAAAAGTCGTATCAACGTATCTGAAGAATTGATTCTGGGCAACAAGGACGAACCTGTCAGAACCAGATCTACCTTCAGGACCTCAGAAGAGACTCCTCTAGGACTAGTGTCTCTGATCGAGCCTACGTCCTGTGATGAAGCACTTCAAGATAACGACTGGGTTCAAGCCATGCAAGAAGAACTAGATCAATTCACAAAGAATGATGTCTGGGATCTTGTTCCCAAACCCAGAGGCACTCACGTTATCGGAACCAGATGGGTATTCAGAAACAAGCTGAACGAGAAAGGAGAAGTCGTTAGAAACAAAGCTCGACTGGTTGCTCAAGGTTACAGTCAACAAGAAGGTATTGACTACAATGAAACCTTTGCTCCAGTCGCAAGGTTAGAATCTATTCGTCTTCTTGTATCTTTTGCTATTAACCATTCTATTAAATTATATCAAATGGATGTCAAGAGTGCATTCCTTAATGGTTATATATCAGAAGAAGTGTACGTCAACCAACCTCCAGGTTTTGAAAACTCAAATTTTCCAGAACATGTTTTTAAACTTAAAAAATCTTTATATGGACTTAAACAAGCTCCCAGAGCTTGGTATGAACGTTTAAGTAACTTTCTTCTGGAACACAATTTCATTAGAGGGAAAGTTGACTCCACACTCTTCTGTAAGAACCTTAACAATGATCTCATGAGATGCCAGATATACGTTGATGATATCATTTTTGGTTCAGCTAACGCCTCTGTTTGTCAAGAATTTTCTGAGTTAATGCAGGCAGAATTTGAAATGAGCTTAATGCAAGAACTAAAGTTCTTTTTAGGGATTCAAATTAACCAAACTTCAGAAGTCACGTACGTTCATCAAAGCAAATATATAAAAGACGTTCTGAAGAAATTTGACATGGCTGAATGCAACTCTGCAAAGACTCCCATGCATCCAACATGCATTCTTGAAAAGGAAGAAGTCAGTAAAAAGGTTTGTCAGAAGCTCTATCGTGATATGATAGGCTCCCTTCTCTATCTGACTGCTACTCGACCTGATATTCTCTTTAGTGTCTGTCTATGTGCCAGATTCCAATCAGATCCTAGAGAAACTCACTTAACAACAGCTAAGAGAATTTTCAAATATCTGAAAGGAACTCCTAACTTGGGCCTGATGTATGAGAAAACATCAGAGTATAGACTTTCGGGTTACTGTGATGCAGATTATGTAGGAGATAGATTAGAACGAAAAAGCACATATGGAAATTGTCAGCTCCTAGGAAACAATCTGATATCCTGGGCCAGCAAAAGACAGTCAACTATCGCTCTATCAACTGCAGAAGCAGAATACATCTCAGCATCACTGTGCATAACTCAGATGCTCTGGATGAAGAATCAGTTAGAAGATCTGCAAATCTTCGAGAGTAACATTCCTATCTTCTGTGATAATACTGCTGCCATTTGTCTAAGTAAGAACCCCATTTTACACTCCAGAGCTAAGCACATTGAAATAAAACATCATTTTATCAGAGACTATGTTCAGAAAGGGATAGTAACATTGAAGTTCATTGATACAGATCATCAATGGGCAGATATCTTTACTAAGCCTTTAGCTGAAGATAGATTTCTTTTTATCTTAGAAAATCTGAACATTCAAAATTGCCCTAAATAAATTGTGCCTCTGAAGATGTAAAATAAGACTCTGACATAAACAAATGAGCTTCTGCCTCTGACTCTGATACTTCTACCAAGTTAAGAAGATATCTGAGTTAGAAATCTCCAGGAACCATTCGTTTGGTATTCCTGAAGATCAGATAAAGCAAACACGTGGAGTGAATTGCGTCTAACCTTGGAACTTCTAGACAGCTGTCCAGAAGAAATTCAAAGGACAGACATTTGAAATCTCCTCGAGCAGTGTGCATACTGTTGGGATTAGACATTCATTAATGAGCCATAATCATTTCTCCCTCTAAGCGTGCTAACTTGGTTTCTGTGCTAACGCTGATTTGTGTGTCGTTTTGCACGCCTTTTGTTTAGGGTATTTAAACACTCCTCTCACACTTCACACACACTTCACTCTCACTCACTTTCTCAAACCAGCTCTCTCAGGCATTTCTGCAAGCAGTTCATCTTCATCAACAATGGATTCTCAACAACAATCCGTGTTCAACTACGCTCAACAAATGGACTCCAGCAACGCAGCTCAAAGCACAAGCACTCCTACTCCAACAGTTACAGGCGTAACTATAACACCAGTTTACAAGGAGCCTCATATTCTTGACCGTGAGCCTCATATCAATCTTGCAACTCCTTTTGAGAAACTGGATGTTTTGTGTGAATCACTTGTGGATTTCAACAACATGAAGAGGAATGGAGTAGACCTAACTGAAGAACTCTGTCAACAAGGTTGGGAAAACTACTTTCAACGGCTCTATGGCCCTGTTTACCCAAACCTCATCAAGGAATTCTGGAGATTTGCTGACGCTGACGACCACTTCATAGTCTCCTATGTATTGGGGGTAAAAATCGTGATTACTGAAAAATCAATAGCCTCCTTGCTGAACATGGAGAAAGCTGGAGGAAGAAGGATTTATAACATCAATCCTAGGGCAAAGTACATTGCTCATGAAATCAACCCCACCATCTTCAAACTCAACACAGAAGGCAATCCCTCAAAGAACAAAGAACTACATCAGAATCTCCGAGTGTGGCTCAAGATCATTCTGGGAACCATTCATCACCGCCCAGCATCAAACTCCTCAGACTACATCAATACAGATCAGAAGTGTATTCTGTACTGCATTCACAAGGGGTTGAAGCTCTTCCTCCCAGCACTACTCTTCAAATATCTCAGAGACTCCGTACGGGAGACCAGGAACAACATGAAACCCAGAGCCTACATCCCTCTGGGAAGACTTCTCTCTGATGTACTAATAGAAAATGGGCTCGTAGACCATCTGGAGAAACACAAACTCATGGAAGATATGGCAATAGAAACTGGAAGGCCTCTGAACTCTAGAAATCTGAAGAGCATGGGGATTCTGAAGAAGATTCAAGTCAAACCTACTCTGGACACATCTTGGGAAGCCCTAAAAGATCAGAGGGATATGCCAAATGGTCTCGCAAGGTTCTACAAGGATGAACCCGTAGAATCAATTCTCCACTATCTTCAACGTCTAAAGGATGAAGGAATGGACATCTCTGACTTCAAGTTAAGCGATCTGCCAGACTCAGAACCAGACTTCGTGAAGTACAAAAGAGGTCCATCTGAGAAGTCTTCAAGAGCGAAGAAAGCAAGGCTAGGAGAATCTTCTGAATCAAGACCTCCAGCGCCTCTGCAAGAATCTTCTGGTAAGTTTGCCTCTACTGTTCCCTCTGTACAGCCATTGGCTTCTTCTACTCCTCTACCAACACCCATCTACACCTCATCTGAAACCCCTCCTTCTACAACCAGAACCTCTCAACCTCTACCAAAATTCAATCTTGCCAACACCTCTTTACCACTATCCGAAGCTGAAGAATTAAATCAAACCACTTCCTCATCCTCAGCCCCAGAATCACCTCCCTACTTTATCCTTTCCTCAGATACAGAACACTCTGACCCCTCCTCTCCAACCCTAGCCCAACATCAGGCTCAAAACTTTGCCTCTCAGCAACCAACACAACCTCCATCTGAAGTAACCTCACCACCCACAGAACAACCAACCATCACTCCATCTGAAGTTCAACCCTCTGACCTTCATATCTTTGACACTATCCCTCCAAACACTTCCGCTGAACCTGAACCTCAAACACTCAACCTAAGCCCTCCAACCTCTCCACCTCAAACATCTGAACCAGAACATTCCCTTCCTACCCTAGAGGAAGCCATTATGCTGTTCGTAGGGGCTTCAGTGGAAAAGGTCAAGTCTCTGACCATAAACTCTGGCATCAGTGATGATCCATCCTCTGTAAGGACACACTGGAACAGAGTCATTGGCTGGATGACTTCTGAGGCATTCAAGCTGAAACACTTCTCTGAGCAAGTCAGAAACGACTTCATCAGAGACGCTGAGGCAAGACTACAGGAGCGTCTGGCCAGAGAAGCTGAAGAAGAAGCCAGAAGGCAAGAAGAAGAAAGAGCCAGACAAGAAGAAATCCAAAGGGCAAGGGAAGCTGAAGCCAAAGCACTAGCCGATGCTGCTGCTGCTGCTGAAGCTGAAGCACAAGCTGTTGCTGAAGCTGAAGCTAAAGCCGCTGCTGAAGCACAGAATGCTCTGACTCAGGGGGAGTCCTCTACATTTGTCCCTCTGGTTCTCAAGACGCTTGAAGAACTTCAGAAAGACCAGAAGGAACTCCGAGCCAGAATGGATCAACAGGACTCAGTGAACGTCAATATCCAGAACCTACTGACTCAACTGCTTCAGAGAATGCCTCCTCCTCCCAACCCTTAGGCACTTAGGATCTTTTGCTTGTTGCCTTGCTTATCTTTGTTTTTGATGTTTGGTTTTCTTGCCATTTTCTCTGATGTTCTATTATCTGAATATATAATGTTTTGTTGATTATTCTGGTTAAGTCTTTTTGATTCTGACAAAAAGGGGGAGAAATCAAATAGCTCTGATGAAAAATTGCCTAATACCTTAAGCACTCTGCAAACATACTATTCCTTAAAAATAAATTCATCTAACACTGGACTTAAGAAATAGCAGAAGGTATCGAGAAACTTCATCTCTGGGAAGCTCTGGTAAGAACTTCTGAACTCCCTAGCCTATCTCAAGGGGAGCTCATTTCTATCTGATCTGATAAACTTTAAATTTTTTAATGTTTCATCTGTCTTTTGAGCTTGTTTTGCCATCATCAAAAAGGGGGAGATTGTAAGAACAAAAATTGTTCTACAACAGATTCCAGGATTTTGATGATAACAAAGGATGAAACCAAAAATGGCACTCTAACGAAAAGTTTCTAAGTGTGCAGGATTCTAAACAAGACGAAAGGAATCTGATTACGTCATCAGATACAGAATCAAATCAGATACAAATTATCAGAAGATCAGAAGCATCTGAAGTGGAAACGCGCTCTAGAAGTTCTGAGTCCAAACAACAGCGGATCAAAATATCAGAAGCATCTGAAGAAGAAGCGCGCTCTAGAAGTTCTGAGTCTGAGCAACGGGATATCAGACTATCAGAAGCTCTAAAGTCACCTCTCTAAGAATCTCGGATTATTAGAGCAACTCAGACTCTAATAATGGATTTCCTTATTCAGAATGAGTAACGGCAACTTCAAATTCAAATGGAAAGAATCTATTATTGGAAAGAAGTTATTTAGGGAGACAAAGTTGTTTTGGCAAGAAACAACAGAAGTTATGGCATTGATTCCTAATCAAGACTAAATTATCTGCCATCAATTTCAACTTCAACGGGCCTTTCACCTCTATATAAAGGACAGCAAAGAGCATTGAGAGATACACCAACGCACAAAAACTTTTTCCTCTCTCTCTCAATCTTTCATGAAGCTTTTGCTTAGAACGTGAAACATTCTTTTGTTCTTACTGTTGTAATATTTGCTTTATCCTAGAAGCACTCTAGATTACAAAGTCCTTTTTATCTATTGCTTTATTTCCTCAAGTGACTCTGCGCAGTCTGTATACTTGAGAGGACTAAGAGATCCTTCTCTTAGACGTTGGTTGTAAACAATCTTTCAAGATTAGTGGATTAAGTCCTTTTTGAAGGCGAAATCACCTTGGCCGGGTGGACTGGAGTAGCTTTGTGTTATAAGCGAACCAGTATAAAATCCTGTGTGATTTTATTTTGCAAATAACGCTTATTTTCCAAAACAATTCAAACCCCCCCTTTCTTGTTTTTCTCACCTTCAATACTTTCCGCTCCCAGGACAGAGTATACAAGCAAGTGAACAGTCGCGCGCGGACGTCAATATTGTTCAGTAAAAACAACCTAACAAATATGCCATTTTTGAGTCGAACTACTAAGCTCTGACTTCCTTATTGCACGTATGAGGATACGTAGGCACAAGGGCCCAAATCCTTGGCGAGCACACTAAATTAAAACTTATTTTCTCCCCATCTTATTCTCTCATCTCATTCCTAATAGCAAGCAACTTACAGATAATTAAACATCCTTACGCATTTGATACGAGCAAGTGGTTCCCATGGAGTACCATGGATGTGAGGGGTGCTAATACCTTCCCCTTGCATAACCGACTTTCGAATCCGGTATTGGTTGCGAGACCGTTTCTCTCATTTGGGGTTTTATCTTTATTTCCCCTTTCCTTTGGAATAAATAAAATTTGGTGGCGACTCTGTATTTTTCCCGGCGCTTCAGGGATGTTTGCATCTTTGTACACACCATACGTACAGTTTTGTTCATGATCAATAAAATTCAGTTTCTGCTTCTCTTGTATTTTATTTGCGAAATAACTGATTCATTTTAACCACATAATGCTTCAAAATTTTGGAGAATAATAAAAGGTACATTAAAATAAAACTTTATGCATTACCGTAAACTCCCGAAAAGCTTAAAAAGATGATTGGTAGTTTGGAAGTTTTGCTTGAACACCTGTAGCATCTTGATGATTGTCCGGTTATATCATGTATCCTGTTATTCCTCAGCAAGGTTAGATGGATGCTTAACAGAAGTGCTAACACCTTGATTTCACAATATCAGTCTCTTTGGTATAATTGATAATGAGTCGGAGTTCCCTCTGTACCAAAAAACCATACCCCGTGAATGTCACCCGTCTAACCATATAAACACTCATGATTCATGAAAATAAAGCATACATCATGCAACATGCATATCATACTCTCCATCCGGAATTCCCCCACAGAATACCAAAAACATATATGTACCTGAGCAGTATGACCATTCTCAATAGGATTTTTTTTGGATACGTTAGTATTTAATCCTCTTCTACCTAGAGTACCTGAAAATCTTCCGCAATTCTTATACTTAGGTTCAAGAATATTAAATAGGGGCAGCTGCTGTACCCCCAAATTTTCCCTCCCATTTTCATCTTTTCATACAACCCTTGACTTGGGAATCATATGTATACATTCATGCCTCTTTCATATGCATCATTCATCCATTAGTTGATCACTATAGATTCAAAGCTCTTGGCTTGCAAAGCTAGGGTTTATGTATGGATACAACTTCAAAAGTATGGCTTGGCTATTCATCTGATCACATGAGATGTAAAACCCTAATTGCCTGATCTTGGAGGTGTGGATTCAACAAGGTTCCATCAAGGCAGTCCTGAGGGCTTTCAAACCCTAATTCTTGATTATATGGTTATGGATCTCTATGGAGCTTCTCCGGGCTTTGTCTTGCCTATCTAAACCCTAATTAGGGGATTCGCATATTGAAGACTTGTTTATGAAGCATCATGATTGATTCAAAGACCTTGGTTGAAGGACATGCTTCATGTAACCCTAATCAAGGAGGATTTGGTCCTAAGGCTTGACTTCTCATCTGGATGACCTCCAAACCCTAATTTCATCCCCTTCTTCACCTATTGTGTGTTTGGTACCATTGCTTGATCATTGTCCCTCATAACCACTTATTTTTGGTCCATTCATGTTGATTACATGGTTGGTTCCATTCATTTGTGCTTAAGGACATTGGTCCCAACTCAAGTCTTGGGTTTATCACATTCATTTTCTTCCATTCTCATGGCATTTCATCTGGCCATATCTCCATGTTTAGCCCATAACTTGTGCATGCATTGCTTGGTTTCAAAGCCTTGGTGTTTTATTCATGGATCTTTGGTTAGGTCACAGTCATTGTCCACTTTGGTCATGGCTAGGGTTGAAGAATAAATCTAAGTCTTATATCATCTATACACTCCCATTGTTTTAAGTCATGGTCCATTCAAACTCAAGTTTTGTCATGTATCATTCATTCAAGGTTTTATTTCATAGGGTTATGTAGTTGATTGTTCAAAGTTCATTGGCCATATCATATAATTCATTACATACCATGACTTGATTAATCCAATTCAAAGTTAATTATAAGTCTTGATTCATGTTCCTCTAAGGTCATATTCATGGTTCATTTTAATCAATTTTAAATCATGTTCATACAAGATCATTACAAGCATAAAATTCATTCAAATACAAGTATCAATTTCATTCAAATGGTCACTACTATCCATTACAATGTCCATTCCCTGAGAAAGAATACAAAAAAATGAAATTTGATCAAATTTTGACTTTGGTCAACTTTGACCAAAGTAAACTTAATCATTTTACATCCCAAAAACCCTAAATTCCCATCCTAAGCCATAAATCATATTTCTATTCTCCAAAATTGATCCTTGATATTGGAGGTTCCCTTTTCCACATGTTAATACAAAATCCCATCTTGAAGTCATGTTACAAACCTTTGTCCAACCATCCATTTCATGGCATGCATGACCTACATGGACCAGTGCCAAAACATGAGTGAAATCAGCAAGTATGCAATGCAGGCATGCTGCATAAAACCACAAAGTCAGTTATCCTTACATTGAAGTGAGCCAAATCAGAATTAGAGTTAGTTATGTACAACATGATACATGCTACAGAAAACAAACACATGCTAGCATGAAACAGAACAACATCATGAGTACTGCACAAAAGACAGTCCTACTACATCACAATCACATGTCATGGTTGATGGATCTTAGAGGATTCAGTAGTTGGTTTTTTCTTACATGGTGCATTCCACTGGCCTTTCACTTGATGTTGTAGTAGATGGCTTCTCATTGATGTTGCATTCCACCTGCAGTGTCATACAACAGTCCAGTTGCAAACATCAACTAACCAAGCAACATTCACATTGCATTTCCAACACCAGAATATTTTGCATCATCATCCTACTGTCAGCAAACAATTAACCTGCAACACACCTGTTGCAATGCCATGAAACATAAACCAAATGCAACACAAAAGCCTATAAGTTATCACCTTACATTGAAACATGGACCAACATGAGGCTAAATGCTTACCTATAATGTATCAGTGGCAATAATTTAGGAACAAGCTTACAACCTTGCAACAATCCTACAACTCACCAAGCCATGATCCAAGTACAAGACTTACAGCATATCTAAGATCCAAGAACATGCAACAGTAATGAACATGCCAAGAGGCTAAATATTAGAACCTAGTAACCTGCAGTGGACATGAGAATCATGATGTCACTACAATGATTTTTTTAAATTGGCTTTAACCTATTGCTAGTAATCACGTCAGAACTTGCTGAACACTTTGCAAAATCAGAACACCATGACCTTTCATCCATTACTTGTTACCCTGCAAACTGGTACAACAAGATGCAATTGGCAATGCACTAGTTCTACATACTGCAAGATTCAACTCAACACCCTTGTGACAAACCATAAATATGCCAAGACATTGTTAATAACAAACAGAAATATGTCATGCAGCATATGTTAAAGCCAACCAAGTTATGTTGCCTAAACCTGACCTGCATCACCTCATGACACTAACCTATAATACAACAAATTCACAGTTCATATGACATCCCTGCATGAACATAGTGGTACAAAAACAACAACATTGGGAATCAAGAGATAACAACATTGAGAGGTCCTTGCATTTTCAGTAGAGAATTCCATTGAGACTCCTTCATACTGACATTAACAGGTGCATGAACAAACTTACCATTAGCCAAACATAACCACACATTTCTTAACCTACAGTTGCAAGTCACACCTAAGCTTATTTGTTACACCTTGCACCTAAGCCAATTAAACAACGGGTCATCATTCAAATTGTAACCTGCAGTGGCCACTTAGAAGCAGAATTGGACTTGAACTCATTCCACTCAACTAACTAATTAACTGAGTTTCTAATTCCCTAACTAACTGAGTTATCAGTTAACTTAAAAGCAAAATCAGAAGAACAGAAATACAAGCTCGTACCTATTAAACAAGTGATTTTTCGTCTTCATCTTCTCCGATCAACACTCGTCGGAGCAAGTCTTAGCTTCGGAGGTAGGTCCGTCCTTACTATTTATTCGCATTCTGATTACCTTGCTATACCTTACATCAATCTGATGCAAATCCCTATCATGAGGAGCTTCAAATCTTGTTCATGGATGTGTAATTTGGGATTGAATTCTTAGGGTTCTTGAGGACATTGTTCTGGTTATGGACCTAGGCTAAAAATTAGGGGAATTAGAGGGTGGATTCATGATCGGGAGGTGGAGACAGTCATGAAGATATATGAAACTTTCATTTCTGGTACCCACCGCCGCCGGAGGAGATTTCCGGCACGGTGGACTACTGTGGAGTTCAGGTGAGGTGATCTGAGATAGCTTAAATGAGAGCGCGCATGTTTAGATCATTTAAAATCTGTTGACTTTTTGCTAGTCAAATTCCCATCCATTTGGTTGCTTCTGGATGGACTTGGTTCATCCAAGCCCAATGAGAAGTTCGTTCTCACCCCAAATTCTTGCTCCTACACCCCCTGGCTAGAAACAATAATACATTGGGCTGGCCTTGAAGGCCCATGCGCCAGATTTAGTTCTTTATCTTGTTTTCAGGGCCTGCACCCACTTTGACCCATTTTTTTAATTGCCTTTAATTTCTCTTTCCAATCTTGCTTTGTTATTTTCGTTAATTGTTTTTTAGCATTTTAATTTTGGTTAATTAGGTTAATTGGGCTAATTAGGATATTAAAATTAGGATTTTACTTGATTAGAATTTAGAAATACTTAGTTTAATTTCTAATTAGAAATTAATTAGCAATATTAACATGTTAGGTCTCAATTATAAATTAGGATAAAATGATTAATTGGATTAATTTATCTCGATTAGAAATAATTAGGATGATTAACCTTTAATTATATTTAATCCTAGTATAATTCTCAAATTGGATATACCATGTTAAATTACATTTTTACCCTTTTAGGTTTATTTTGATATTTTAACCTTAGAAATGCATGATCCCCTAGGATTAATCTGGACATAGAATTTTACTCAAGTTTCAACAATTGCATGATCCCTTAGAATAATTTGTAACAAATTATAACCTTTAGATTATGAGTAACCTAGTTCTCAAAATCAATTCAAACCCTCGACTCAAGTTGATCAAAAGTAATTTTGATCAACTAAATTTTTTGATCTTGTATAATCCCACGAGTCTTAAGGAATAGAGAATGAATGAGACTGAAGGATTCCATTAACTCTTTCTGAATATCTTTGGGTACGGGAAGCTTGACCCAGTTACTCATTGTATTCACCTATATTCATAGATTTTATCACAATTCAAATCATACGATTGACAAGTATTTCCCTTCACAAAGCAGCAGTGCAACAAACAAAAGACTACACCAACAACTTATCAATCATGATTCAAGTTGTATGACACGAGCCTTAAGAAATAGAGAATGAATTATAGTGGAGAATTCCATTAACTCATTCTGAATATCTTTGGGTACGAGACGCTTGACCCAGTTGCTCATTGTATTCACCTTTATTTATAGACTTTAATGCAATTCGAGTCGAACGATTGATAAGGTCTTCATCATTATAAGAAGAAATAAAGATTCCTCTCCAACAACTCAAAAGTTAGGATGAGAATTACATGTCATGATCCTTAAGTATTAAAGAAGGAATGAGAATACATCACTCATGCCCTCATTCTGGATATCTTTGGGTGCAGAATGCTTGACCCAGTTTCTCACCGTATCCACCTTTACTCATAGACTTTAGTATGATTCTTACCAAATAACTATCAAGTCTCTTCCATATTCATTTAATCATCTTTTGCCTCAATCATCTTGCTTTCAGCCTTAGTGGGCTGAACTATGAAAGCTCTGATTTTCTCATTACACAATGAGAATACGTAGGCAGGAGAATTCAGATTCTTCCCGAGCTACCCTATTTATTAACACTTCATTCTCTATTCATTCAATCATACCATATTTTTCAGATCAAATATACTTATCCTTGGACTCCTTGTACATCCTTTTAGGATGATATAGCAGCAATCCACCTCATGAATCAAGAGTTGTTTGGATCGTCCTCAAACATTTCATTCACTATTTTTGGCTAAGACGATTGTTTACTCTTCGGTTCAGAGTCTATTCCTTCATGGATCCAAGATACCATTCTTCTTTGATCTCAAACTGATCACTCCCCACCAAGTGATACATTGTTCCTTGTACCCAACAATACTTCTTTTCGGCCCTGCGTATACCCTTTTAAGACGATCTAGCGGCAGTCCACCTTACGAACCAAGAGTTGTTTGGATCGTCCCCAAACATTTAATTCACCTTGTTTTTGGCTATACCATATAGTGGCAGTCCGACTAGTCCACATATCGGTTAACGCCAATTTTACTCTTTGGTTCCAAGTTCTTTCCATTTGTGGGTTCCTGATCGGTCTCCAATTCTACTTGTTTTCTGACACTCATTCGTCATAAATTCACGAAGTCGGTAACACATTATTTTACCTGTTTATGTTATTTTGTTTAGTAAATTAGATGTTTTCATTTCCGTTCTGTTTTGATTATTATCTTTGGTTTTCGTCAATGTACTCCATTTTATGCCTCCTTTTGGTAATTTGATTGGTTCCAGGTGCAAGCAAGAATAACCAAAGACTTTATAGGGGAATCGGGCATTCCGGGCTCATCTGAAGAAGAATTTTGAAGGTACAGTAGCTCTGACACGGTCACCCGTGTTGCCTGACATGGCCTGTGTCAGGGGAAGGAAGATGGAGGAGCCCAACACCGAAAACGGGGAGTTGACACGTGTTCCCGTGTCAACTGACACGACCTGTGTCACCAGCCCTGGTAGGGGCGTGTTGGAGAGAGTGGCACAGTAGCCCAATACAGCCGACCGTGTTGCCTGACACTGCCAGTGTTGGCTTGGACACCTCATTTTCTCTTTTTCTTAGTTTTTGGCATTGCTATTCTCGGAGGGCATTTTGGATATTTGCTACATCAAATATTTGATAAGTAACTATTACACGATAAATAATTGGTACGATTGAGATTGGAACGATCAAGAGTTGCGGAGAACGGGGATCCTTCAAGAGCGGATGCGATTGAAGATTAACGAAATCCTCTTATTCTTGTAATGTCTAAATTATATTTTGTATCTTATTTGAATAATTTGAGTGGATAAACCCCCCAATGCCAGGGGGTGTCCCTGATTTGATCGTGTAATGACTATGAATTTATAATTCCCTTAATATTATGTTTGTTTGTCAATTTCATTGTGCAATGTTTTTGATGTTTTCATTATCATAAAACTAAGGATTGTTATATGGTTAACAATTTGAGGGATTGCAATTGTTAAGGTTTTTGCACAGTGAAACTGTAGTAGATATCACCTAGGACTAGGGATACCTTAAGGTTACTGGTTTTATCTTGTTATTTCAAAAGGCTTGGTTTCATTATAATCACCTAAGGACTTAGAGATTAGAATGAATGACCAAAGGTTTCCCTCTAAGGTTTTAGGAGGAAACAATTTTAAGATCTGGTAATTGCATTTTTGAACTGTTTGAGGAGATATACATTCAAGGTCATTACAGAGATATTCATACACCATCCTTGGCATAATATTATAAATTGTATAAAACATTTATTATGTATTATTTCTAATTCCTTTAGAGAGTGACTTATTAGAAACCTTCAACTATTTTTTTGTTCAATTGAATCACTATTTAAACTAATATCGTTGCGCAGTCCTCGGGATTAATATTTGGGAAACGTCCCTATTATTACTTCATTGGCAAAATAGTACACTTGTTATTTTCCCGATCAAGTTTTTGGCGTCGTTGTCGGGGACTGCCAAATATAAAGTTTAAATTATTTCAATTGAAATTTTGTTGCTCTATAACTAAAATTTATTCTTTGTTATTTTAATTATTTATTTCGATCATTATCAACTAATTTGTGTCAGATATTTGTATGCGAGGTAAGGCCTCATTTGATTTTCCTTTTGACGCAGAAATCGAAAGAACTTTGTGGGCAAGACTCAGACAAGCTTGATTGGCAAGACTGGAATCAGAAGAAGAACAATCTTCCATTCATTCAGGTTCAGAGAGAGAGATCTAAATAATGGGGGAGAACCCACCGCCACCAGAAAGACTGTTGGGTGACTATGGAGGTGCAAATCCACCAACCGACAGATTAACAATTGTCAACCAACCAGTGAATGTGGCTAATTTCCAGTTACATGCTAGTAATGTTTATCAACTTGAAAGAAAGCATTTCACTAGAAAGGTAAATGAGGATGCAGAAAAGCATTTGCAGAGGTTTCTGACCATGAGCAACACTCTAAAAATTGATGGTCACACCGAGGAAGCTAAGAAGTTGAGAATGTTCTCATTCACCTTAGCGGAAGAAGTCGGAGAATGGTTCTATTCTCTCCCATCCGGTAGCATTACATCTTGGGAAGAGATGGAAAAGGCCTTCCTGAATGAGTATTTTCCAGTGTCGATTTTTCTGAGGAAGAGGTATGAAATTCTGAATTTTAAGCAGAAGGACGGGGAATCCTTGGGAGACGCCTACAAGAGATTCAAAAGAGTTCTGGTAGCATGCCCAACTCATAATATGGATCCAACAGAACAGATGCAGATGTTTGTGAATGGTCTCAAAATAAAGACCAAACAGTTGATTGATACCGCAGTCAGTGGCTCTACTAATTTCTCAACAGCCACCGATATCAAAAAGATCATTTAAGTTATTGCTGCTAATGAGCACTTGGAGTTGTACGACAGATGTGTAAGTAAACCAGAAGGGGTTATCGATTTGAAGCTTGAAACCAATAAAATCCGTATAGAATATACTATAGCTACTGAAGTTGAGAAAAAGCTGAATGCGATGAATATAGGTACCCAACAGGTGACACAAGTTCAACCTGTTCCTATTGTTTGTTGTGAGATTTATAATGGACCGCACTGAATGGTGTATTGTTTTGCAACTCCTCAACAAGTTGAGGAAATCAAATTTTTGAAGCAGAATAATCCCTATTCTAACACGTACAATCCGAGTTGGAAGAATCATCCCAATTTCTCATGGAAAGATCAGAAAGGGAACGGTCCTCAACAAGGCCAATACCAAACTCAATATCAACAACAGCAACAACAATAAGCCCCTAAGAAAGTTGATTAGGAGATTGCCATTGAAAGAATGGAAACTCATAATGTTCAATTCCAAGAAGAAACCCGAAACAATCAGAAAAACACTACCGTATCCATAAAAAATCTTGAAGTCCAGATGGGTCAAATAACATAGCAATTAGCCTCGAGTTCTCAAGCACATGGTGCTCTACCTAGTGCAACTGTGACAAATCCTAGAGAGCATAATAATGTGTGTGTTGTGACAACAAGAAGCGGTAAATCTCATGAAGTCCTTAAGGAGACAGTTGAAGAGGAAGATCAATTGATCGAAGTGGATCTTGAGATCAAATAAAATGAAGCTGTAAGGCAAGAATTGGTTGCACCGAAACAAGTGGTGAAAGAAAAAGTCACTGAGCCTAAGTCGGTCATTAAGCTTCCTTTTCCCACAAGAAACAAGAAAAAGGGGCAACATGAGAAAAACTTTGAGAAGTTCCTAGAGTTGTTCAAGAAGCTAGAAATTAACATTCCACTTTTGGAAGCACTTGAACAAATGCCTACGTATGCCAAGTTCATGAAGGACATCATTTCTAAGAGGCGTACCATCGACACCAACCCGATTATTCTAACCAAAACTTGTAGTGCTATTTTGCAGGGTATGAAGATCCCAATGAAGAAGAAAGATCGAGGAGATGTCACTAATCCTTGCACCATCGGAGATAGGTCATTAAACGCTCTTATTAATCTAGGAGCCAGTGTAAGTCTCATGTCGTTATCCATTTACAAGAAGCAGGGTATAGGGGTTGTGCAAGATACTAGGATGACACTCCAATTCGCTGATCATTCGGTTAAGAAACCTTATGGTATTGTTGAAGATGTTCTAGTGAAAATTGACAAGTTTGTATTCCCGGTGGATTTCGTGATTCTAGAAATGCCTGAAGATGAAGAGATTCCTCTCATTCTTGGGAGACCCTTTTTAGATACGGGAAGATGCTTGATCAACATAGAAGAAGGGACTATGACTTTGAAGGTTTATGATGAGGAATTCAAAATTGATGTTCGAAACACCATGAAATACAAAGATGATTTTTGCACCAGTCATACTATAGAGGTTCTGGATCAAGTGATTATGTATGATACTCCTTTGAATGCACCGTAGTTACCTTTGGAAAGAGTGTTGAGTTTGTCCATTTTCGACGGTGATAAAGAAGTAGACAATGGGGAATCTGAAGTGTTGGCCATGATGGATGCACAACCCCCTTGGAAAGGATCTAGACCACATTGGTGGAAGATTTACGACTACCTCAAACTAGTGAGGAGGATAAAGAGTCCAAGAAGGGAACGGAGTTGAAACAACTTCCTGAGAATCTCAAATATGTCTTTCTCGATTCTGAAGGTAAATGCCCAGCTATAATAAATTCGAGCCTCAAGAATATCCAAGAAGAGAAGCTCATCCAAGTCCTGAAAAAATACAAAAATGCTATTGGATAGGCAATTGAGGATTTGAAAGATAGTAGCCCTACGGTGTGCATGCATAAAATTCTCATGGAAGACGACCACAAACCGGTGATCCAACCTCAGAGAAGACTCAACCCAACAATGAAAGAAGTAGTTCGGAAAGAAGTGGTGAAATTGTTAGACACGGGTCTTATCTATCCTATTTCTAACAACTCGTGGGTGAGTCCGGTGCATGTGGTCCCAAAAAAAGGAGGGACCACCGTCATAAGAAACGAGAAGAATGAGTTAATCCCTACAAGGACAGTTACAAGTTGGCGCGTGTGTACTGACTACAGGAGGTTAAACATAGAGACTAGAACCACTTCATGTTGCCATTCATTGATCAAATATTGGAAAGGCTAGCCGGTCATGATTACTACTGTTTTCTAGATGAATACTCCGGGTATAATCAGATTGATGTTGCTCCGGAAGACCAAGAGAAGATAACATTCACATGCCCTTATGTCGTGTTTGCATACACACGAATTCCATTCGGGTTATGTAATGCTCCATCCACTTTCCAACGTTGCATGACTTCCATCTTTGTTGACATGCTTAAAAAGCATATGGAAATGTTCATGGACGACTTTTCGGTCTTTGGATCCTCGTTTGATAACTATTTAACTAACCTTTCTCTTGTTTTAGACAGGTGCCAGAAAATAAATTTAATTATGAACTGGGAGAAATGTCATTTCATGGTGCGAGAAGGAATAGTCTTGGGTCACAAAATTTCCTACAAAGGAATTAAAGTCGACCAAGCCAAAGTGGAAGTGATATATAAACTCCCGCCTCTGGTTAACGAGAAAGGTATCAGGAGCTTCTTAGGACAAGCAGGTTTTTACCGCAGTTTCATAAGAGATTTCTCTAAAATAGGAAAACCGCTTACCATTCTATTGGTCAAGGATAAGGCTTTTATGTTCAACGAAGAATACACCACAGCTTTTGAGACATTGAAAAACAAATTAATTTCAACACCGATTGTTATTGCCCCAGATTAATCTCACCCGTTTAAGATCATGTGTGATGCTAGTGATATTGTTGTAGGGGCAGTTCTAGGACAACAGAGAGAGAAGTTGATGTGTGTCATTTACTATGTTAGTCATGTGCTAAACCCTGCATAGATGAACTATGCAACTACTGAGAAGGAGTTATTGGCTGTGGTTTATGCATTTGACAAATTCCGGCAATACCTATTAGGATCGAAGGTTGTCATTTATACTGACCATGCTGCTTTGAAATACTTATTTGCTAAACTGGATTCTAAGCCAAGGCTTCTAAGGTGGATCTTACTCCTCCAAGAATTTGATGTGGAGATTAGGGACAAAAGGGGATGTGTAAACACCGTAGCCGATCATTTGTCTTGAATGTCGCCAATTGAAGAAACAGAAGACAAGAGACTAATAAAGGATGAGTTTGCTGATGAACACATCCTAGCTGTCATCAGTATCCCGTGGCTCGCAGACTATGTGAATTATTTGGTAGGTGGTGTAATCCCTAATGATTTTGATTCTAATAAGAAGAAAAAGTTTGTTCATGATTGCAGGTTCTACTTGTGGGATGACCCATTCCTATACAAGAGATGAGTAGATGGGCTAGTCAGAACATGCGTTCCGGAGGAGGAACAAAGGGATGTGCTTAGAGATTGTCATGACTCGGATAATGGAGGACACTTAAATGGTGATAGAACAACAACTAAAGTCCTTCAGTCGGGTCTATATTGGCCCAAACTAATCAAAGATGCCCAAGACATAGTCAACGAGTACTACAGATGTCAAAGAACAGGCAATATTTCTAAGAGAAATCAAATGCCGTAGAACACTATGCTGGAAGTCGAATTGTTTGATGTGTGGGGAATAGACTTCATGGGACCGTTTCCACCCTCATTTGGAAAAAATTACATCTTGGTAGCAGTGAACAATGTGTCAAAGTGGGTGGAAGAGGTTGCATTGCCCACCAATGAATCTAAAGTGGTAGTGACTTTTCTGAAGAATAATATTTTTTCGAGATTTGGAGTGCCAAGAGCGCTTATCAGTGATGAAGGTACTCATTTCTTAAAAAAACTAATGGAAAATCAGCTGAAGAAATATAATGTTAAACACAAGATCTCCACTCCATATCACCCTCAAACGAGTGGCTAGGTTGAAGTGTCCAATAGGCAGATAAAGCAAATACTGGAAAAGACTGTCTGCGCATCTCAAAAAGACTAGACAGTGAAGCTAGAATATGTACTATGGGCATACCGAACGACATTCAAAACTCCTATAGGTATGTCCCCTATCAGTTATTTTACAGTAAAGCTTGTCACTTTCCACTCGAGTTGGAGCACAAAGCAGTTTGGGCTTCCAAATTCTTAAATTATGATCTTGCCAAAGCTGGTGAATCCCGAATTCTTCAACTCCATGAGCTAGAAGAGTTTAGGAATCAAGCCTATGAGAATTCCAAACTCTATAAGGAGAAGACAAAAAAATGGCATGATCATAAGATACACAGAAAGGAGTTTGTGGAGGGGTAGTTGGTACTCTTGTTCAATTCCAAGTTAAAACTCTTTCCGAGAAACTTGAAATCCAGGTGGTCCAATTCGTTCTTAGTTCACAAAGTATTTCCCCATGGAGCAATAGAACTTAAAAATCCAAGTAACGGGTATACATTTAAGGTGAACAGACAAAGATTGAAACATTACTACAAAGGGCAAGAGAGTGGGTTGATAGAAAATGGTCGTCTCAGAGGATAAGAGGGACGATCGTCGAGCCACGCGACGTTAAACGCAGCACTTTGTATGGTTAATTTTATTGTTTGTAGGTTAGAAAAATAAATCGCACAGGATGCAAGGAGAGGTTTGAGCCCAACCTATAGAAGGAAGTTTGCTAGAAGATCAGAGAGAAACAGATGAAAAAAAATGATATTTTTGGCTAAAAACAGGGTCCTGACACGGGTGCCCGTGTCAGGAAGTGCCACCAAGGACCAGGATTGTTATGGATAAGATGCATGCAATGGTGCAATGGTTGGTGTTGAAATTTCCTCCACCGTAGTGAGGCTGTGTGAATCCCCTCTATATTGGATTAAACATTGTGGATAATGTTTGGTTCAAGTGTGTGTGTGTGTCAGGGGGGGGGGGGGTTATTATTTGTTCTTATTATTTTCAGCATTATTTTTGTTTAATTAATTAGTTGTATGGTATTTTGTATGTTATAGATAGAGGATATTCGTGCCGGATGAATTATGAGGCTTGGAGCAATTGGATGAAAGACACACCCCTTTACTTACTCTTTCGGAAACCCTCGTAAATTGATGCTACTGAACTGAATAATTGGACACGATTTTCTGTCAATGGACTACACAGGAATACTCTGTATCCGAAGCGAAGACGAAGCTACATCACACTGAGAGGCATCTTGGAAACCTTATGCTATACCAAACATGGTGAGAATCACAAAAAGGAAAACACTTATCATCATGAGAGCTTTTCAAGTATGTATCTGTCACTCCGAGTTTGCGTAAGTAGATATTGGAATTTCATAACACACATGTACACACTGAGGCACTTATTTGTTTTAACCCCGAGCCTTTCCATCCAACCCGTCATATTACCCTTCATTTACCCAATTCGAGTCATATTCCCATTTTTTTTGTTATGAACCGCTGTAAATAATCGTAAGCCCAGACACTACCTTACCTTGCTCGGATAAGTGTTGTTAATTATTGATCTACGAAAAATCCTAAGTTTGGGATTGGGACACCGGTGAGTACTAGATAATCCTAAGTGTGAAACTTCAAAAAAAAAAGAGGAATGAAAAGAAGAAAAAAAATTGAGAAGTAAAATACAGCACTTATCTAGAAATTTTGAGGTTGGCAAAAAGCAAGCTCAAAGGAGCACATGAAATAAAAAGAGAGAAAAACAAGAGCCAATGAATCTTAAGAAGAACAGTGTCCAAAAGAAAAACCTCTTAGTTGAACGATTAAATACAGTGATGAGGATAGAAACACAAACTCTGAGCCTAAACCACTTGTTTCCCCCTTTTGTTTGTTTTTCCACACCTTGCACCTAAGCCTCATTACAACCTAAATAGCCCTCGAATAGTGTGTGTGGTATGTTTTTTAAATGAAGATATGTGTTATTCAAAATTATGAGTGGACTTTGCATGCTCTGACTTTTGAGTGAAAACACTTTTACCCTGAGAGATTTGGTGAGAGTGTAAAAAGTTACAGGTGAAAAGGTGCTTCGATGTGAAAGTGTAGCGGAATGTAGGAAGTCGGGGAGGAGTATAATAATGAACGATCACAGTGGTATTACGGAAAGTGAATTGGAAGAATTTGGGGGTAATCGTCATGTTGTCCCGAGCATCACTTGAGGACAATCAATGAGATAAGTTTGGGGTTGTGATCAGTCTCCAATTCTACTTGTTTTCTAACACTCATTCGGCATAAATTCATGAAGTCGGTAACACATTATTTTACATGTTTATGTTATTTTGTTTAGTAAATTAGATGTTTGCATTTCCATTATGTTTTGATTATTATCTTCGGTTTTCGTCAATGTACTCCATTTTATGTCTCTTTTTGGTAGTTTGATTGGTTTTAGATGCAAGCAAGAATACCCAAAGACTCGCCAGGAGAATCGGGCATTCCGGGCTTATCGGAAGAAGAATTTTGAAGGTACAATAGCCCTGATACGGCCACCCGTGTTTCCTGACATGGCTCGTGTCAGGGGAAGGAAGATTGAGGAGCCCAATACCAAAAACGGGGAGCTGACACGGGTGCCCATGTCAGCAGCCCTAACATGGGCATGTTGGAAAGAGTGGCACACTAGCCCAACACGGTCGGCCGTGTTGCCTGACACGGCCAGTGTTGGCTTGGACGCCTCATTTTCTATTTTTCCCAGTTTTTGGCATTGCAGATCCCGGAGGGCATATTGGAGATTTGTGACATCAAATATTTGATCAGTAACTATTTAGGGGACTTTTGGAGACAGAGAATGGGACTTTTACACGATAAAGAATTGGAATGATTGAGATTGGAACGATCAAGAGTTGCGGAGAACGGGGGTCCTTCAAGAGCGGATGCAATTGAAGATCAACGAAATCCTCTTATTCTTGTAATGTCTAAATTATATGTTGTATCTTCTTTGAATAATATGAGTGGATAAATCCTCTAATGCCAGGGGTGTCCCTGATTTGATCGTGTAATGACTATGAATTTATAATTCCCTCAATATTATGTTTGTTTGTCAATTTCATTGTGCAATGTTTTTAATACTTTCGTTATCAGAAAAATAAGGATTGTTATATGGTTAAAAAATTTCGGGATTGCAATTGTTAAGGTTTTTGCACAATGAAACTGTAGTAGATATCACCTAGGACTAGGGATACCCTATGGTTACTGGTTTTATCTTGTTATTTCAAAAGGCTTGGTTTCATTATAATCACCTAAGGACTAAGAGATTAGAATGAATGACCAAATGTTTCCCTCTAAGGTTTTAGGAGGAAATATATTTAAGATCTGGTAATTGCATTTTTGAACTGTTTGAGGAGATATACATTCAAGGTCATTACAGGAATATTCATACACCATCCTTGGCATAATATTATAAATTATGTAAAAGATTTATTCTGTATTATTTCTAATTCCTTTAGAGAATGACTTATTACAAACCTTTAACTATTTGTTTTGTTCAAATGAATCACTATTTAAACTAATATCGTTGCGTAGTCCTCGAGATCGATATTTGGGAAACATCCCTATTATTACTACATTGGCAAAATAATACACTTGCTATTTTCCCGATCAGTTCCCTTGATACCATTTTGTTGGTGCAAGTTATACTTTTCATCATTTTCAATCTCTCTCCCTTGTTCTCTTGGTTCCACGAACTACAATGTCTTTGACTTTCTCATTGCACAGTGAGAATACGTAGGCACGAGGATGCGAATCCTTGGCGAGCATAATCCTAATTATTCCTTCTTCCGCCCTTGGGCATCATTCATATCTTTCATGATCAATTATCTACCTTCGATCATAAATCATTCATCCTAGTGACATATTATTTCTTTGAAATCAGTAACATTTTCTTTGGATATTCCATATATACCCTTTTAGGACGATATAGTGGCAATCTGCATTTGTACCTAGAGTTGTTTGGCTCGTACCCAGACATTTAATACCTTATTTTTGGCTAAGATGTCGTTTTCCTCTATGGTACAAATCCCATTTCTTTTATGGATTCCAATACACCTTGACTTTTGGTTTGAAACTATACCTTTTCAGTCACTTGTTACCAATTCTCCGATTTTTGTGACTTTGGTCATTCATTTCATTCATCTTCATGATGCATCCATATGCTACATTCATTCACTTCATGTGATATACCTTGTTATTTGAGTAAAATATACCATCTTGTGTTACCTTGTGAACCAAGAGTTGTTTGGCTCGTACCCAAACACTTAATTCTTCTTGTTTTCGGCTATACCATATAGTGGCAGCCCGGCTAGTCCACATATCGATTAACACCAGTTTTACTCTTGGGTTCAGATTTTCACCCTTTTGGAGTTCAAATCACATTATTCTTTGGTTTAGACCATACTATTATCACACTTCTTTTCATCTTCCACCACTAGTTCTTTCAACTACGGAATTCTAAATTCCTCATTGCACTATGAGGATACGTAGGCATGAGGGCCCTAATCCTCACCGAGAACTTTATCTATTCTTTTCCTTTTATCTCATTCTTTTATGAGTAATCTTTAGATAACACCCATTCTAGCTTAGAACAATCAAACAGTTCCCATGGAGTACTATGGATGTTAGGGGTGCTAATACCTTCCCCTAGCATAACCGACTTCCTTACCCAACATATCTCTTTCCCCTGGGTTTTATCGATGTTTTCCCTTTCCTTCGGGAATAAATAAAGTTTTATGGCGACTTTGTTGTATTTTCAAGCGTGCAATGCGTTCGGGTGTATTTCCGCTAGCTTCACTAACAACTTGGCATTTTTTGTTCTTCAACATTTTAGCTATACCAGGATCCAGTTTTTTCCCAATAAGAACATCATCAAAGTCCAGTTCCTCAACATTAACAATGTCAGTGGGTTGATCATTTTTCTCAACCGGGTTTTTCTCTTTGTCACCCAACTCATTAGTCATTTCTCCATACCTTTCTTTGTCTTGCAATTTCTCAGGAGATAGAGTATATGCATTCATATTAGATTTATCTTTGGAGTTCTCAGTATTGTTATCAGGTTGGGACAAGGATGTGGAGACATCCGGCATGACATTTGTCTTGGGGTCAATCCCCAACACTTGAGAGATCAACACATGAATATTCGTATCAACATCATCTCTGTCAGCAACGATCATGCTTGATTTACTCAGCGTAGTTACAGATTTAGGTTTATTGCCGGTTTCAGAGGTTTTAACATCTTCCATAACATTTGTCACAATAGGACAATCTTTAGACACATCAACATTAGGTTCAATGTTGATGGGATCAAGACACAGACTAGTCATGGACTTGTGTTTCTTCACTACATTAGGGGGTTCAGGATCATTCATATTTATAGAAGTCATGGAGGGAGTGGAAGAGATACTTAATTTAGAAGGCTTGCCTTTCCTTGAAGATGAAGTTCTATCCTTTCTCATGGGAGTTGCATGCACAAGGATGATCGAGAGGGGAACAACATCAATAATGACATCAGAGAGATATATCTTAGTGCCAATATTTTTATGGTTTGATTGCTCTTTGGAGTGTTTGCTTTGAGTGGCGACAGAAGGTTGTGACAATTTGGAGGTTTTCGGTAGATAGAAGATGGAGAGATGAAAGTGTATGAGAACAAGTTTGAGAGAGAGAGAGAGAGAGAGAGAGAGAATGTAGAAGATAGTGTGAAATTGGCTAGGGTGCAGTATTGGGAAAGTAAGAAAAGGTTGTAATGATAGACTTTGAGTTTTGTGCATAATTAAGTGGAGGGAGTAGAAATTTTGATTTTCATATCTCCACTTCAGTGATTGTTATAATTCTTCAAGCATGCAAATTCCCAATTCGCCCCTTAAGTTTTCAAACTGATTTGCATCTAAAGCTTTAGTAAAACTATATGCTAGTTGCTTCTCAGTAAGTACATGCTCAAGAGTGACAACTTTGTCTTCCACCAAAACCCTAATAAAGTGATGACAGATATCAATATGCTTAGTTATGTTGTGCTGAATAGGGTTATTGGAAATGTTAATAGCACTTAGGTTGTCACAGTATAATGTCATGACATCTTGTTGGACATTGTATTCTTCTAGCATTTGTTTCATCCAAATTAATTGAGAGCAACTACTTCTTGCAGCAATATATTCAGCTTCAACCGTAGATAAGGACAAACTATTTTTCTTCTTATTGAATTAGGATATGATATTATTTCCTAGGAAGAAACATCCTCCAGAAGTTCTTTTTCTATCATCAGCATTGCCTGCCCAATTTGCATCACAGTATCATGTAAGCAAGGAGTTTGCATTGTGATAATACAACATTCCATATTCACTAGTTCAATTGATATACTTCAGAATCCTTTTCACTTGATTAATATGACTCATTTTGGGTTCAGATTTATATCTAGCACAAACTCCTACATCAAATGTAATGTCAGGTCTGCTAGCTGTGAGATAAAGAAGACTATCAATCATACTCTTGTATAGACTTTGATCCATATTTACACCTTTTTCATCTTTAGTTAGTTTCAAATAAGTTGGTGCATGTGTCCTTTTATGACTATTGGCTAGCATTTTCCATGCCAAACTTCTTCACTATATTCTTGGCATACTTGCTTTGAGAGATGAAGATAGTATCATCCATTTGTTTGACTTAGAGCCCAAGAAAATATTCCAATTCACCAATAAGACTCATTTCAAACTCAGATTGCATCTGTCTGATAAGATGTTGTACCATTTAGTTTGACATACCTCCAAACACAATGTCATCAATATATATTTGAGCTATCATGAGTTTACCATTCTCTTCTTTAACAAACAAAGTTTTGTCTGTTCCTCCTTTCTTGTATCCATTCTTAACAAGGTACTCAGTGAGCCTTTCATACCAAGCCCTAGGTGCTTCCTTTAATCCATAGAGAGCTTCCCTTAGTTTGTAGACATGATCTAGAAAGTTGGGATCTATGTACCCCTTGGTTTGTTCAACATAGACTTATTCAGTCAAGTACCCGTTTAAAAAGGAAATTTTCACATCCATTTGAAATAGTTTGAATTTAAGTAAACAAGCCACTCCTAACATAAGTCTTATTGACTCAAGGCGAGCAACAGGGGGAATGGTTTCATCAAAATCTACCCTTTCAATTTGAGTGTATCCTTGAGCAATAAGTCTGGCTTTGTTTCTAGTTACAATCCCTTTTGCATCAGATTTGTTCTTGTAGATCCACTTTATGCCAATAACATTCATTCCTTTAGGTCTAGGAACTAAGTCCCATACTTCATTTCTTATAAACTGACCTAATTCCTCTTGCATTGCATTTTGATCCAAAATTCATTAGTCAAGGCTTCCTTCACATTTTTTGGTTCAAACATAGAAACAAGTCAAGCATTTGAGATCACATCTCTAGATCTAGTGGTGACCCCTTCGTTAAGGTTTCCAATAATGAGATCTGTTGGATGATCTTTCTGAATTTTGATGGAGGGACCTTTGTTGACTTGGGGATTATCTAGTTCAATGCCTCTTGATTCACT
This sequence comes from Lathyrus oleraceus, assembly GCF_024323335.1. NCBI lineage: Eukaryota > Viridiplantae > Streptophyta > Magnoliopsida > Fabales > Fabaceae > Lathyrus > Lathyrus oleraceus. The sequence goes on from NC_066585.1 coordinate 229,266,507, forward strand.
GTCTAACTCAATAACTTCCCAATTTTTAGGTTAGTTAATCTACTCAGATAATGTCCCAACATCTTCCTCAACATCAGTCCCTTTTTTGAGAGATTGTCATCCACTACCACATTAATGGATTCCATCATGACTTTGGTTCTGGAATTAAAAACTCTATAGGCTATGTTGTTTGTAGAGTATCCCAAAAATATACCTTCATAACTCTTGGGATCCATCTTTCTTCTTTGATCACGGTCAGATAGGATGTAACATTTGCTTCCGAAAACGTGAAAGTAATTAAAAGTGGGCTTCCTTCCTTTCCATAATTCATAAAGAGTAGCTGAGGTATCGGTTCTTAGAGTGACTCTATTATGAATATAGCAGGCAATATTCATTTCTTCATCCTAGAAATGATAGGGTAGATGCTTGGCATGAAGCATGACTCTAGATGACTCTTGTAGAGTTCTATTCTTGCATTCAACAACCTGGTTTTGTTGAGGGGTGATAGGAGAGGAGAACTCGTGACCAACACCTTTAGAGGAGCAAAATTCATTAAATATGATATTTTCATATTCCTTCCTATGGTCACTTCAAATCCTGATAATTTCACTTTCCTTCTCTCTTTGAATCCTTTGACATAGGTCTTTGAACACTTCAAATACATCTTATTTTTATTTGATGAAGTTCACCCATTTGAATCTTAAAATATCGTCAACAACTACAAAGGAATACCTTTTCCCTCCAAGGCTCTCAACATGCATATTCCCCATTAAGTCCATATGAAGAAGTTCCAGAACTTTTGAAGTTGTCTGATGTTGTAACTTTGGATGTGACATCTTGGTTTGCTTCCCAATTTGACACTCATCACAGATTTACCTTCTTCAAACTTGAGTTTTGGAATACCTCTGATGGCTTCTTCATTCCCTTCAGATGTAGATGTCCAAGTTTCTGGTGCGACAAGTTAACTTCGTCTTCTTTGGATATCAGGCATGTGGAAGTGTAGTTTTCTTCTTTAGAAGACCAAAAGTAACAGTTGTCCTTAGACCTGACTCCCTTCTTTAGAACTTCATTTTTCTCATTAGTGACAAGACACTATGATTTTGTGAAGTTAACTTTAAGACCCTCATCACACAGTTGACTAATACTAATCAAATTAGCAGTCAGTCCCTTTACCAACATGACATTATCGAGACTTGGGAGTCCTGTACAAACTAGTTTTCCAACCCCTTTAATTTAACCTTTAACACCATCTCCAAATGTGACATAGCCGGTTGAGTAATATTTGATGTTTTCAAGGAATTTATTTAAACCTATCATATGTTTTGAACATCCATTGTCAAAATACCAATCTTCTCGAGTTGAAGCTCTAAGAGAGGTGTGAGCTATAAGGCTGGTGTTAACAGGCTTGGGTATCCACTCTTTCTTTTGATTAGCCCCGGGTTGTGTTGGATACATGGGATAGTGTAAGACCCCAATTTTGGCCCTAAGATCCCTCATGGCATCATAACATTGCATTTGCAAAGCCTCAAGGATCATAAGCATCTTGGTTCCCCTTGCCTTTGGGTGGGACCTCTTGTGAGTGGTTTGAGATCACCAAGCATGCTTGAATTGTATATCATTGCTTTTCTCATTTTTATTTACCAAAAGCACAAAAATATGTCACTAACATTTCTTGTTTGCAGCTTGAGCAATCACAAAGTCTAAAAGCTTCTAGGAGATCCTTTGTGCAATGATAAGGTCAAGAGAAGGTGAAAGCAAGTATGGCAATGGTTCCTAAAGCTCTCATCCATCAAATATGCCTCCCTAGTATCTCAATCCATCATTTTGATCAAATCAAATCAAGGACTTGAGGCTTGTTTCCCAAGGAAACCCTAATTCATCTGATCATCAACAATGCCTTGCTCATGAAGCAACCTCAGCCCATGGGTCAAATACCATCAAGGGAAGTTCTTTAATTCATCATTCCATGCATATTTGAACTTATTTGAGTGCCCTCAATCATCAATTCATCAAGATATGAGTTGTGGATTTGAGAAGTGGATCAGTCAATTCATCTGTCTATTTTGAAATGCATTGAGACCTAACTTTTTAGGTGTTGGTCAAATGGAGATGATTACAAGAGCAAAAAATGTTCTTAAGAACAATATGGACAAGTTTCATGTTCATCAAAAATTGATTTGAAGCTTGGAAGATCATCATCAATTCCAAGACATTATAGGTAATTTTGACTGAAACCCTAATTTTGGGTCAACTTCCCAAGAACATAACTCATTCATTTTTTATGATTTTGAGGTGGGATCAAATGCATTAGAAAGATTATTGTGTCTAACTCAAATGTTATGTTGAGCAAAATTTCAGAATCTCAAAAGAGATACATGTGATAATGCAAAACATTATAGGTCACTTTGGGCCAAATGCATTGAAAAGGAAAAAAGTCCAACTTCAAGTGCCCATAACTTCTTCATCAAAATTCCATATGATGTAAACTTTAATTCAAAATTTATTGTTTTGAAAAGATCTACAACTTTCATGTTAAATGTTTTATCATTTGGATCTTGCATCACTGAGACATAAGGGCTTGAACATTGGCCAAATTTGGAAACTTCACTCAGGCATGTTTTGCACCCTACACTTTAAACTCAAAATTCACTAATTTACACACTCCAAATGAGTTTTTGCTCAACATAACATTTCTTCCTTATGTCAAGACCTTTACAACCATTACCCACATGCCTATGTTTGGATTTTGCAAAGGGAACTTTCGAAGACTTGAAGCTTTGTGACCAATTATGCATTTCATGTTAAATCTCCATGCATAAGCCATTGCAACTCAGAATGCACTTCCACTTCAATTTAGTATGATATCAGCTTGCATTTGCACTTAATTTTGGGCCTTCCACATGATCACACAAGCCCATGCAATGAGAAAGCCATTTTCCATGCACACGAGTAAACTCACTTGCTCAGCCATTTCCAGCTATAAATACATGTCATATGCTTCATAATTCTCCAACCTGAAGGCGCTTGAAATGCTGCAAGAGTGAATCCTCAACCATACCAAAGGAACTAAGTTCACCTTTCTTGAAAAATTCAGATCTGAAATTCAATTGCATTTGGTTGAATTTTCAGATCTAAAGTTCCTAAACCTTCATCATTTGATCCATTGAAGTTCTGTTTTGCAAAAGGAACCAAGGAAAGGGACTCAAATCTTCATTATCCAAAGGTGTGGATCAACTGGTTTTTGCTTCGAATCTCTTTGTTCTTTGATCTATTGGCCTTGATATTGTGTTGTCTGAAGTCCTCTCTATAGAGGCATCATTGTTGTATGCTTAATTTTTGAAATCGAGCAAGTTCATGATGAACACGATCAAGCTTCCATCTCTGATGTCTCTCTTAATAGGAATCTAGAGTGGAAGTGAATGGTATAGGAGTGATGTACATCACTTCACCTTTCGAACGGTGCCTGGATCGTCCATTTTAATGAGCATTTGAACCTCTGTGTTTTTTGGCCTTCGCCGGAGCTCACCGGAGAAGACGGTGGCGCTGGCCACCGTCTCATTGCCAGATTCAATGTGGATCGTTGATCTCAATTCCCAGATCTAATCTCCACCCTCCAATGATATGACTTATTTTAATTCAGTGTGTGGTTGCATTGATTGAGGACTTTGGTGCACGCGCATGCCATGACCATTAGATCCTCCGCGTCAATTAATGAGGATCCATCCAACGCTTCCTGATTTTTGCTATTTTCTAATTTCTGATTTTATTTTCTTTATTTCCTTTTATTTCAAAAATTCATATCTCTTTTATTATTGGTCCAAAAAATATGGGACCAATTGCATTATTTCTCTTTTTAATTCTAGTTTCTAAAAATGATTTTTAATATTTTTTATTTTATCATTTGATATTTTTTGTGAATTTTCTCTTTTCTGGTTATTTTTAATTCATTTTAAATAGTTTTTGATATTCAAAAAATACAAACATATTTTCTCAACCTATTTGAATGATGATGGATCTATGAAAAATATTCTCATCAATTTTTTAATTGATTTGAGATTTATTTGAGATTTTAGTTCAATTAGGTCATATTTTATTCATTTTTAATTGATTAAAAATAGTTTCTGACTTTTAAAAATGCTGAAATTTTTTGTCAAACTTTGTTTGACCTTGTTGAACTTGGGATAATTCACTTGGACTTTTTAAAGTTGATTTGAAGTGATTTTGAAGTTTGACCTTTCTTTTATATTTTAATTCAAGTTTATTTTCAAATATTAAAAATGCCAAAAATACTTTGTTTATTTCTTGACCTCCAATCTTCATCTCATTTCTGATTTTGAGGGTTTGACCTTGATCTTCCTTATCTTTGGTCAACATTTATGGATTGGTACATTCCATTTTACTTAATGCACTTTATGTTCTTCATGTCCATTATCCATCTTCATCTTCTTCTTCTTTTCTTTTTGATCAATGAGTTAAAGGTTGATATGCTAGCATTGATTAGGGAGGTTTAACCTTCCTTAATTCAAATCTAATATATCTTGATCAAATGATCAAGTGAATGGCTTTGAATTAAGGATATGTTGCTTCTAAATCATGCAAAGGAACTTGGGTCACTAGTCAAGACTTCTAACTTGTGTTGTTGCCTACATTATTATTGACCGGCCTCAGATAGTTGTGACTTCTACATAAGTCCAATTACGATTGCTTAACATAGCGCTAAATTTGCCTTATGGCACACTAACTACTAACACTAACCATTAACAATTAACATTTACCTTTTGCTCTTTACTTTTATGCAATTTACTATTCTTGCACATATTATTCATTTGCTTTTTCCTTTGCTCATTTGAGCACATGTTTATGTTAATGCAATTTGCCTTTTGCTCACTTGAGCACATAATTGTGTATATACTATTGTGCTTGTGTTTTGATTTGATTATTGTGGACCAAATGCAAAGAAATGGACAAATGGACTTAGTTTCTAGGACTTCCCTATGCAAATTGGAGTAAAAGGATCTTAATGTTGAAGATAGATTAGAAGGACCAAACCTCTAAACTCACTCTTGTCCATTCTTGATTTACTCCATGGAACTTTTGATGTGTGTGTTTTGTGCTAGGAAATTCTATAAAAGCTCAAATTGAAGAACCATTGCCATGTTCATCCAAAGTGAGAGATACAAGATGCATTGAGGATCCCTTAAGAGACTTGTTTGGTTGTTGCTTGAGCTTACTATTATCTTGCTTGCATATTCCAAAGGATTGGAGCTACTTGGATCATCAATATGATCTCAAGAGAGGAACTCCTTGTGTGGTTTTGTTCTCTTATCCCTTGTCTCTTGTATGCTTAGGACTTAGCCATTCTTCTTCTTCCCTCCACTCTAACCCAAGCCAAAAAAAATTGTGCAAACATTTAACACTTCTTTTCAAACATTAGAAACCTAAGCATTATGCTTTTGATTTTCCAACTTTCTTTTCATAACACTTATTTTGAATTGAACTTTTAAATCAACTTTGACCATATTTTGTAAATACTTTTCATTGGTAAATATAACTCATTCAAATAGTTTGTGGTTTCAATGGCCACTTCCTTAATCAAAACCTTTCATAACCTTTAGCTATATTAGGTTTGAGTTATCCTTGAGGTAGATGTAATACTCACCTATATCCTTAGTGATGGACAATGAGTCTTCCATGCTTATTATAGGGTTAACCCTTTACTAGCATGTTGAAGTTATCCTCACATGGTGGATTTGTGGTTTTAGGTTGAGTTTTCTCCCTTGGATAACAAAAGACCTTAAGGCTTTTGGACCAATCAATCCACCAACTCATTTTGAGATTTTTACCCCGAACTACGAGGTTTTGATCCTAATCTTTTTTAAGATGGTACGTAGGCAATGGGTTTATCCATCCAAACACAAAATGTAAATAAATTGTATATTCTCCTCTCATCTCTTCAATCATGTTTGCACAAACAAATTTTCACAAAAATACCAACCTTACAACAGATATGAAAAGGGCTCCCTAGGAGTACCTAGGATGTTTTAGGTGCTTAAAACCTTCCCATTGCATAACCAACCCCCTTACCCAGATCTCTGACATTTTTACTAGTTTTTGATTCGATAAAACTTTTAGGTTTTTGTTCGCTTTCTAACCATTCCTTTGGATAAATAGAAATGTGGTGGCGACTCGACTTGTATGGTTTACCTTGGATTTAGTCAATATCTCTAATGGTAACGAATACCCCGCTACAGATAGCCATACAATTTGAAACATAAGGGCTTTATATGACCATATTTTCCACAGTAATGACATCTCTAACGTGATAACTTGCCTTTAGTTTGGGAGTTCTTATGATTGGTATGATGTTGAGCCAAAGGTTTAGACATTACAGGTTTAGACTCCCTCCCTGGAAGAACAAAGTTGGTCATAGATGATTCTCCTTGGCTGTGCAGAGATTGATTTTTAAAGCTAATCCCTCTCAGATCTCCAACTGCTTTTCAAATTTGCAAAACTTCATCAAATATATTAGATCCCTTATTTAGAATTCTTACATTTTTTGTCATGTTATCAAGCCTGGAAGTCAACAATATCACCTCATTTTGGAGATCAAAGATGGTGAATTGAAATCCTTCTTTTTCAGCCTGCATTTGAGATATAATTTTCTTCTATTTTTCTCCCAGCCGACACACTTCTTCACTTCTGATGCATAATTCTCTATAGCATGCATCCAGTTCCTCATAAGATAGGTCTTCATCATATGAATCTTTATCAAATGCATATCTTCCAGTTAGAGCAGTAACATGTTTATTAACTTCATCCTCAGGTTCAATTTTAGAGTTATCGTCATCAGACCAAAAGACAGACATTACCTTTTTTTTCTTGAGATAAGTAGGACATTTAGCTCTAATGTGTCTAGATCATTCACACCCATGACATTGAATTCCTTTACCCTGATTGGATCTCTCTTTAGTTCTTGTTCTTTTCTGGATATCATTAGTATTCCTGATTTCAAAAGGGATGTGCTTGACATTTGGTCTTTCCTTTTTGTCAATTCTCTTTAGAACCTTGTTGAATTATCTTCCTAGAAGAACTATAGAATTGGTCATTCCTTCATCAGTATCCAAGTCACATTGGTTTTGATCATCTTTAGTGTTGGATACAAATGTTATGCTCTTGGTTTTCTTATCAAATATGAATTAATACCAAATTCAAAGGTTTGGAGAGACCCAATAAGTTCATCTACTATTATGATGCTGATGTCTTGAGCTTCCTCAATAGTTGTGACCTTCACGTCAAATTTCTTAGGTAGAGACCTTAGAATTTTTCTCACTAGTTTTTCTTCTAACATCTTTTCTGCCAATGAACTAGATGAATTAGCTATTTCAAGAATACTCATGTGAAAATCATGAATATTCTCATCATCTTTCATCTTTAGATTCTCAAATCTGGTAGTGAGAATCTAAAGTCTAGACATCTTCACTTTGGATGTGCCTTCATGAGTAGTTCTAAGGATTTCCGAAGATTCTTTAGCTACAGTACATGTATTTATCAGCCTGAATATATTTTTGTCCACCCCATTGAAAAGGGAATTCAAGGATTTGGAACATCCAAGAGCCAATTCATCTTCTTCCTTAGACCAGTCCTCTTCAGATTTCAATTCAGTAGTAGCCTTTCCATCTTTGTCATTCACAACAGGATGTTCCCATCCTTTAATGACAACTTTCCATGTCTTCTTATCCATGGATTTTAAGAAAGTCACCATCCTTGCCTTCTAATATTCATAGTTGGATCCATCTAAGATGAGGGTTCTATTGATAAATCCTTCTTCCTTGTCCATGGAGACATAAAGTATCTTCCCTGAATCTCACCCAGAAGTAGGGCAAGATGCCTTCTCTGATACCAATTAAAATTCTGGAAAGCAGATCCCTGATGTCGTACATGATGTCACGACCTTAGGGTCTGCACATTATCACACCACAAACAATAACAGGATTAAAAAACGGTATAATAGTAAATAACACAATCAATTATTAACTCAGTTCGTTGCAACGTCACCTACGTCTGGGGGCTACCAGACCAGGAATGAAATGCACTATCACTGAATTAGTTTGAAGTCCTAAACAACCTCAGGTTTTACAGACTTCTCACCTAATCTCTACTTATGGAAATTTCTATCTAGGACACTCCTAGATATGAGACCCCTCTCACTTCCCTGAACCACACGACAACAAACAGATGACCAACACAATCCTCTCTTGCTTAAAAGCTTCTGAAGGATTGTTCGTTACAACTCAATACACAAGTCCAATTCAAGTATCAAGGAGATACTCGAATAGCTCACACACGAAACACACACGAAACCCTAATGATAATAATATACCGCACTACTTCGATACGTTCTTAGGTTTAGAACCTCTCTATAAATAGCAATGAAGAGGCATGGGTTTTTTATTGATATGCAGCAGATCCAAGATCTCTGCACAATCTTCTGAAGATATGATCTCAATCAAATCAGATGTTTCCTAAAATGTCTTGACATCGTTACTATGTAAATAAGTTAAGACACAATATTCTTCAAGTACAAGGAAAATGCTCAAAAATATACGTGAACTAAATCTTCGTAGAATCTTTAGATAACACATTAAAGAAACTAAATCTCACAAGATGTTTAAGCTCGGTCACGTTGTAATGTTGAAACAACATGTCAGGACATCTTGTTTAACATCTATCCAAAATACTTGTTTTTCCAAAAGCAGCTAATCACAATATGTTAGACCTAACAATATTTTTTAGTAACTTTTTGAGGTTTTATTTTAAAAGAATTGTATATTTTTATTTTGTTGTATTCATCTTAAATTATAAGCGATTTATGATTGATCAACACGGGTAACTAAGTATTTTTTAGAATATGATGTATCACAATCATTTATTATCTAAATGTTGTTCCCTATAATTTACAAGTGACCGCTCGGGTAACTAATTAACTTTTATAATGTCATCATCATAATATATCACAACCTTTTTTATAGTTGTAGATAAAATTTGATGCAAATTTGATGTTAATTCAACAAACAATCAGCGTCATGTTTATAAAATTCAGTCATAATAACTTATATTTGAGAGCTTTATCTTTAATATCATATATTTCACCATTAATTTTAGCAAATTATGAATACTTAACTTTAACATTCAATAACCAATTACGAGTGGAAATGCGTGAGCACGTGCAGATGCACGTGTTAGTTACTAGTTGTGAAGAAAAAAAAGTATTTTTCAACATAATTTGTATCTTGACGTTTGTCCAGTAAATTGACCATATCTAGAGTTTCGTAACGCAGAATGAGGTGAAACATTTTGCAAATGAAAACTAACAAAATTATATAACTACTCAAAAAATTGTGTGCGCGATGGTGACTTAAAAAGTGACACGTTTTGGTTGTTTAAAAGGAGAAGACATAGGACTTTACAAGGTTTCCAAAATTGATAAGAAAAAATAGGATTCTACATCATGGATTTTTAGAGTTTTTGAGCTATTGAAGACATTATTCTTCCTTGATTTTCGTGAACTCTTCGTCTAAACTCATGTTAATGATTTGTATCACTATGAGTGGCTAGATTCCCCTTGATTAGGTCTTAGAAGATTAACTTGATTTTACTTTATTGGATCATATGATTGTTTGATGTTATTTGAATATTTTGATTATATAATTTCTATTCAATTTCTTTTATCCTTAATGTTCTTTGGATGTTGACGAGCTCACAAAGTGTAATTAGACGAGTATGAATTATTGACTGTAAGTTTATCGATCAAAAATAGAGGAATTGTTCAACTTATTAATTAACTATGAATAGTTAACTATAAGTTGTTACTAGAGAATTAACGAACATAGATAGCCTAATTTTACTTCTAATTTTCCTTAAAAAAATTAGGGAATTATAGCCTAAATTAGTGAGTTGTACACCAAGGAATTGGATATAGTAATATTGTTAATTCACCGTAAAAGTATAAAGTCAATTCGATGATTTGTTGTTTCCAGTCTATTTATTTATTCCTGATATGCCAGAAGACCATTCTTAGCAATAGGTAGAGCTCTAAATGATATGGAATGGGGATATCTAATTTTGAGATTCAACAAAGAATGAGTTGTGTTTAATGTGTTTGAGGCCATGAAATATAAAAAAGAGGACCTTCAATGCTATATAGTTGATGTATTTGAAGATGTAGATGAGGAAATGTCTCCAAGTGAGTCGCCTTTGTTACCTATTGAATATATTGCAGTGAATTTTATTGACACAATTGAGGAAGGACAAGTCAAAGAAGTCGAGTATGTGCGTGTCAAATCAAAAAGCGAGACCTTGAGTAATTCAAAATCAAGTGTCCTAGTAGAAATAAAAGCTCAAAAGTTTAATATACTGGAAATGAAAGAGAATCATCCATAATTAAAGCTACCTCTCTTGAGAAAACAATTGAAATGACCTGATCGAGTTTGGAATCCTTTATCTAGTTTGAAAAGATAGAAACCTAGAAGAATAGTGAGAAAGAATAAAGGAAAACATGGTTGGAACATATGTGATATAAAGGGGAGAAATCCGACTAATTGCATGTATAAGACCAAGTGTGATTATAAACCAATTAGACGCACAAATATAATAAATGAGTTTGTTTCCTTGATTTTTTTTAGTTCTTATTATGATTCCAAACCAATGACCAGAAAATCAAGACACAAGAAAAGAACAACAAAAAGAAAATAAATAGCAGAATGATTAAAGAAATTCCAAGCTGCGAGACAGAATAATAAGAGGAATATTATTCGACAATCCACTGCTCAATCACCAAATACCTCAGCAAGTAAGTTTTGAGCTAAACAATTAACTTTTTTTTACATCTTTCTTGATTGAGTGTTTGTACAATTGTTTATCTATTAGGATTTAGGTTATTTCTAACACTTTTTCTGTCTGTTTGATTACACATTGAGGCACATTAATATTTAAACTTAGACCATTCCATAGGAAAACCTGTAAATAAATTTGTTATCCTTTGCAAAACCTGTTGAGCCTGAGCCAATTGTTTTAGTGACTTAGCCACAAACTTAGCCAATTGACTTGAAAGAGAAATCTTCTCACTCTTCCTTGGAGTTTGATAGTTGGTATTTCTCTTTATGCGGTTTGATGCATGAAAAAATCTAAGTTACAGGTTACTTCTAGAATATGCAATGATATATGTTTGGGGTTGGGGTACTAGATTCTGAGAAAAAATGTCGACAAAAATAATAATTAGAAGCTATAAAATTTGTTTAAATGATAAAAAAATGTAAAGATTATGAAAACTTTTTTGAGAAAAAAAAAGTCGAGAGTCTAGGAACTAAAAGTGAAAACAAATGAAGAACTTGTGTATATGGTGTAAGAATAAGAGGGTTGTAGATGCTTAACTCCAAGGACTTAAACCTACTGACCAAATATAACCCACCTTGACATAAGCCAAGTTACAACCGATAAAAGAACTCAAAATCATGTTTTCTAATAGAAAGTGATAATTTTTAGAATTTTTGCTAATTCATATGTTTGATGATAATTGTTCATGAGTGAATGTTTACCATATTATTTCAAAATGAGTGAATGGTGTGATTGAGAGAAGATTTAGTACAAGGAAAGTCGGAGAATTTTTTTTCTAAGTATTACAATAAATTAAAGTGAGGAATGAAAATGGGTAACTTTGCTATCATCATTGTCTGCTAATGGTTTGGTAAGTACGAAGATCTGAGGAAGATCTTGGTTATGAATGAGTTCCTTGAGAACAAGCAACAATGTAAGTTTGGGATTGTGATGACACTCTGTTATCTTTTCATTTTATAAGCATTTGCATATTATCATACCCCAATTTTGTCAGGGAATTTAAGTTCATCTGATATATGTCCATTTATCAAGTTTTACATTTTTATCCATATGCATTTTTTATCATCAAATAAAGTCACTATAACCATGCATATATGCATTATAGTAAAAAAGTCAACATTTTACATGTTGAAGAAATTGACTAAATTTGCATTTTTTTTAATATGCATTTTTAGAAAAGTATAAATTTATGATAATTTGATTTATCATCAAAATATGGATTTAATTTTTATTAATCATTTTCATGCATCATAAAACAAAAATCAATGCTTCTAGAAGATCCAAAATATCTCTCATTTATTACATCATTATTCCATCCATATGTTACATCATTATTAACTATTTAATTAAATAAGCTTCTAGAAGGCACTCACACTATTTGTATAATTCCTAAATTACTCGTTAACCTAATTCTAGAGCCTATAAATAAACTCCACTTCATTAACAAATGAGACCACCTATCATTCACAAAAACTAAGCCAAAACTCTCTTTATTTTCTTTCAAGTCATTTATTTATTTTTATTGAATAGTTAAGCTCTTGTGCTTGTTCTTTATTTAATTCTATTTCATTTTTTACTCTTACTTTATTTATTTAGTATCTTAATCATCACTATTTTGCATGAGAACTAAATTGATTTTAAATCAAGAGTTAAATAGTGTTCTTAAACCTACATAAGAAAAAGTGATTTTTTGTTGTTTAAATGACTCGTATGCTTGTTCTTTATTTAACTCTATTATATTTTTACTTTTGCTTTATTTATTTAGTATCTTAATAATCACCATTTTGTATGGAAACTCAATTAATTCCAAAATCAAGAGTTTAAAGTATTCTTGAATCTCCATGAACAAAAAGGGAAAAATGTAAATTGATACTTGTTTTACGTAAATAATGTATCTAATAGCTTCTCAACATCATCCTGAGCATTAATCAATGGTTTGTTTGTCATGAGGGTGGATAAAATGGTCAAATCAAGCAATATATGCTGCTGCATTTTCTTGATTTTCGATTTTTTTTGTTATTTATTTTATGATTTTGAATATAACATTATGTTCGTCAAATCGAGTAGATATATTTTTATTATTTATTTGTTTAATTCTATGAAAAATTGAGAAAGTTATGGTGTTTTTACGTTTTTGTTGTAACCATTTTCTTCCATTTTTGTTGCTACGGGAATAGTAACCAAATGTGGGGTTGGGGAATGTGAAGTCTTCCCACACCCCTTGATTGCTCAGCACACCCCTGTGGACCCCCTTCCTTTGGGTCAAGAGCATTTTTCTAACTACACCCCCAATTTTCAGTCTGTTTTTGTCTTTTGTATATTTTATTTATTATTTTCTTCTTATTATTTTATCTATTTATTTTTGTTCTTTATTTTATTTGCTTTAGTTTTTTTTAATTTCTTTACCTCTTGGATTGATAGTGTACACTCTCCCTTGCATTTTCTTTTATTATTCTTTGTTTTATTGTTTTTTGTTTTAATTTCTCAACATTATTCACACCTTTGATCTCGATTATGTCATATTGATGTTATTTTTATGCCATTTCATTTTGCTACTTTATTTAATTTTTTTAGCATTACGATTTGATTTTAATCTTATTTATTGCTTGCAAAATTAACTCTCTTATTACTAACATCCAACTTCTAATTCATTTTTAATTCAATTTTTTTTCATCTTTTTGTTTTGACTTGAGTGATTGCTTGGTTGATCAAATCTTCAACATTTCAAATCATTGATAGATTGTCCCTTGGTTGATTAAATCTTCTCTAATTCAATATGTTGATAGATGGTCATTTAACCATATTTTGGACACTTTGAGTTAGTGATAGATCATCTCTTAGTGTAGCATATGTTTGAGCCCTTTGACTTGTTGATAGATGATCCCAATGTGATTATCTCAGTTTGCTTTCTTACTTCTCCTTCTTCATCTAACTACCAACATTAACCTCTAGTTTCTATCATTGTCATTTATATTTTGCAATTTATCTTATGCATTCTAACTCTCATCCATCATCACTATCATTTACCTCAGGCATTTCATTTGTCTTCTACTTTGTTATTTCATTTCTTGTTATCTAATCTATAAAAAAAGAACAAAAATATGATAAAATGAAAAGACCAAAAATATGTGATCCTTCTTTGTCATACTTAATGACGGACTTAGAGGACTTGTTTAAAATCTTGTATTGTACCTTGGACATTGTGATTAACATCTGCTTAACTTGTAGTTTAATCATGGACTTGTAATCTTTTATTGCAAGAATGACATTCATGGCACTATCTTAGGGAGACATATTTTGACTCCATTATCCACTAGTTTATCTTAGGCCACTTTGCACACACAAGCCTTTCTCTTGGGCTACTTTATAACGAGACCCTTTATTTTCTCGCATTATCTCCCTTGTAATTTCCTTGTATCCCTCTCCTCATTTCGGTGTATTTTTGTTTCTTGCATCCCTTTGTCAGTTGTTGCTTGTTAGCCAACCTTAGGAACTGGGATCGTCACCATATTTTCCAAAAAACAAACCCTTGATCCAACGTCAAGTGGCATTTTCTCGATCGAATTCAAAACATAATAAATTATGATTAGGATTGCGCGCCACAAGCCTTAAATGGTGGAGAAGGAGTGAGAATGAAGTTTTTCTACCCTTATTCTGAATATTTTGGACACAACACGCTTGGCTTGGTACTTTGAAATATACACCTCTAACCATAGTCTTTAGTGCGATTCTAATAAAAAAACAATCTCTTTTCAAAACCCTAAAAACAACAACAACTCATCAAACTCTTTGCACCTTAGGGCATCACTCCGAAAATCTTTTTTCAAGGTAAAATCAACCAACACACAATCATTTTCTACTCCGAACTATGGAGCTCTGATTCCTTATTCACAATGAGGATATGTAGGCACAAGGGCCCCAATCCTCGGTGAGCACACTAATAAAAAACCTCATATTTTCCCTTTTAGCAAGTAAAACATAAGCTAACATTCAATCTCAAATCTAACTAAAAGGTTCTCGTTGAGTGCAACGGACGTGAGGGGTGCTAATACCTCCTTTTTATATAATCGACTCCCGAACCCTAGTTAAGGTTGCGACGACCATTTTATTTTCAAAGGTTTTATAGATATTTTCATATTCCTTCATTGGAATAAATAAAGTTTGGTGGCAACTCTATTCGAATCATTTTTTCCACAACCATCACGAAGGATCGTATTTTTCGAGATATGACAGCTGGCGACTCTGTTGGGGACATGCTCTAAGCTAGAGAAGTCAAGCCTAACTTAATTCGACTTGCGATGATTGTTAGCTTTGTTTATTTGCTTTCTTCTATCTCTTGCCTTTATCTTATGTCATGCCTTATTTTTATCTTGTATCTGTTACTTGGATCTCTTGAGCTCTTGATTTGGATACTCCAATGGCTTGAAACCTTGTGGGAAGAATCTCCACTCGAGTCTATAGTGCAAATGTGAGATAGGACAATTTTTAGTAGTATGGGTCCCAAGAAGCTTTTCTCATAAGGATCGACACGAGAACCTCACTTGGAGTAAATTTTTTTGAGAATATTGATGACCGACAAGCTTTTATCGTATGCGTCAATGTTTTCATTGGGATCCATTACTATATGAACATTTGTATAACCTTGAACCTTTGGCCAACTAGGAATGATGGTTGCATAATGCGGGTCCCCGAGAAGCTTTTCTCGGGAGGGTCGATGCGAAGATCTCACTCAGAATATATTTCCTTAATGGGGTTGACGCTTGGAAAGTAAATTGACATAAGTGGTAAATATTCAAGGAAATCCATGACTCTGAGACCCTTTTCTAGAAACCGAATTCGATGGTCGCATAGTATGGGTCCCCTAGAAGTTTTTCTCGCGTGGATCGGTACGAAGACCTCACCTAGAGTACATTCATTTGATGGAGTTGCTGACCAAAAATCTTTTGTCGTAAGCGGAAAACATTCATGTGAATCCATGACTCTGGGTCCCTGTTTAAACCCTAGATCATTCCCAGTAAGAACCTTGTGTAACAAAGTGATCAACCTTATCCTCCATTTATACCTCAGACTTATGGGGGCCTATATTTGGAAAAACGAAAAAACATGGCATCTCATTGCATCCATTCACATATCATTTCATTTGCATTTCATATCATTCTTCCACTAAAGCAAAAAACTCATCCATCCTTTTGACCATAACTCGCAGTTGCTTTCCCAACACTCGTATCGGACTTAAAGCAATATTTGAAGGAGCATGGACTCAGGAAAGCAAAACCAGTTTGCATCAAGAGTGGATGTTGACCTGATGAAAAACCAGTTTGACCAATTTGTCTAAGCTATGAAAACTTAGCAAGGACAGAGGATAATATTCAACGGAATGTCATCACTGAGAAGGTCATTCCACCATAAGAAAAGGTATTTACTTGACCTTAGCCTGCACGAATCCCAGTTGAGAACCGGGTTATACAAGAGAATCCCATTGTCCTAGATGGACTTTCCTCATCTCATGATGTTATTGAGTATCATAGTTTTGCATTATCTACGCCAAATTCCCAAGGAGCAGTCCCAATGACGAAAACCAAGGGTCCACGAGGTGTGGAGGTTGCTAAAAGATTTGATGCACTAGATGAATGACTTAAAGCCATAGAGGGGCATGGTGATTTTGATCTGGATGCTTTAAACATGTGTTTGGTACTTAGTCTTGTAATACATTCAAAGTTCAAGACACCGAATTTTGAGAAGTACAAAAAAGATAAATGTCCAAAGCACCATCTGGTGATGTTTTGCAGAAAAATGACATCATATGCTCACAATGATAAAATAATGATTCACTATTTCTAGGATAGTCTAAGTAGGGCATCATTGAGTTAGTACATGCAGTTAGAGAGTAGCCACATCCAGTCATGGTTGGATCTATCTAATGCCTTTTTGAAGTAGTACAAGTACAATCTTGACATGGCTCCCGATCGCATACAGTTGCGAGGCTTGTCTCAAGAGAGTAACGAATCCTACAGAGGGTAAGATCAAAGATATTCTCATTTACGCCTCAAGGCCTCTAAATCAACAATAATTTTTCATCCCAGTTCCTGTTATGGAAGAAATTTTCGTGAGCAGGTGTGAAGATGATTATCATACTGATCTCGATGAGCAACTTTGAAGAAATCTAGCCCAACAATAAATCAAGAAAGGAAAGATCAATTCCTCAATGCTGGAAATCTTTAGCCCATGTCCTTACTTTGCATTTGTAGTTTCTTTTCTGTTAGACATTTATAATTATTAATGGTATTGTTAATGAAATGAGCATGCATGTTTTGAACGAACTCAGTCGTATTCACTCATCTTTTCTCATTTATTTAAAAAAAATAACAAAAATATTTCTCCACTTCACTTCCTTTATCAAACTATTGTTTTAGAAAAGATTGGAGGGAAGATGATGAAAATAAAATACCTAAAATTGCTAACGGTATACTTTCGGATAAAATCCCGCTAATGACGTACGATCATTGTTTCAAATCCCAAACACTAGAGAGATAAGGAGTTAGTCCCTAATTAACCACTTCGAGTCTAGAAGTAGGAGTTTATTTCGGATCAAAACAAACCTTTACGCTTAACCTGGGGCAGGGTAGTGTTCAGCTAATTGGACTACACATTCGCATTATAAGATGAAACATCCCATTTGGAGATCAACCACATGTTATTCTTCGCCCATGCCTTGAAGTGTCAAAGGAGTCATAAAAAATCCAAAAGTTATGTCGGTTGTTATTCAATGACCAATGGCTTGGTAGTCACAACCTATCAGTAAAAAAAAGAGGAGAAAAAGTCCGCTAAGTTGAATTCCCAAAGAGACGACTTAGGAAAAACTTAGGGAAATCCCGGTGGACTAAAAGCTTCAAAATGTGGTCCAAGCAAAAGTTAGGGATCAAAACAAAAACAAAATCAATCAAAAGAGTTTGGGTAAGTCCTAAACAAAAAAAACAAGATTCGGTGACCACCATATCAAGAATCCAAAGGTCACCGACATCCATGAAAAATAAGGTGACTGCCATTTCGAGGAAATCTTGAATCTTCACTCTTACACCTTCAAACTCATATGTGTGTGTTAAATTAACTGAATGCATGATTGGAGATCATCACGAAGAAGGGGTGGGTACACATCAAACTTTGAGCCTTGTATCCTTTGTTTCAATAACCGTGAACCATGCCACGTTACAACCCTCAAAAGACCTAATTGAAGCAGGGCTTATTCTGAAAGCATACTATAACAAGGTTGCATAAGCTGACTCCTAGAGATTTGCGAATCTTCTGTATCGATGTCATATTCTTGTTGTATCTTTCACACACTAGCTAAATTAGCTCCGCGTTTGGAGTAATGGTTCATTCATCACACACCACCATATCATTTCAACAATGATTAT